>NC_091471.1:88724758-89324758 GCF_036971445.1 Narcine bancroftii | reverse complement strand
TGGTGAGAGGAAGGGAACTGCAGCTAGAAGCCAAAGATTAGGGTAAGGTGTCAACTCAGTAAGGAAAGCAAGTGGCCTGGAGAAACCTGGATTTTCTTCAAAGAGTAACACTTAATAAAGGGTTCCCGCCCAAAACGATGTCTGACATTTCCAACCGTGATGCTGCCTAAGCCAATGAGTTTCACTGAAGAGTTGAGATCAGGAGTGGGGGGGGAACCTTCAAAGGAGATCAGAATCTCAAATCAGGGCCAGCAATCAGGTAAGTGGTGGGCGGGGTTTGAGCTCCAAGCTAGGCAATTATTTGGTCTAATTGAGAGTAGAATAGTTGGTTGGTGAAGTGGGAATGAAGATTTATGTGCCTTGGGGCACCAAAAAAAAAGTTGGGGGTTATTGGGTATGAGATTACAAAATGGGATAGAATCAGTGCCTTGTGGAGGAGTAGTGGGAGGAAGATTCAAAGCAAAGTAAGGCACATGTCTTAAGGGTCCTGAACAAATGCTGCTATATTGAAATAAATAATTGATCTTGAGGAAAAATGGTCTAAATTTTCTACAGTTCTTTATTGATATTATAATTTCTTATTGACACTTAAGTTATGTGATGCATACAAAGATGAATCACTCTGGGAAGTGACTCACCAAGTCTTTGAAGTGATAGTAAACAATCTAGGAGTGGTCATCACTTCCAGTTTTCAATGGCTTAAGTATAATGTTTGCTCAGGTTTATTCAATTTATGGATTATATAATTATATGGATCTATGAAGCATTAAAAAAAACGAAAACCAGTCTTCAATTACACCCACACCTCCTCCCTCACCACCATTTAGGGTCCCAAACATCCTTCCAAGTGAAGCAACACTTCATTTCTGAATCTGTAGGGGTTATCAACTGCATCCAGTGCTTCCAATGTGGCTTCCTATCCATCAGAAAGATTGGACACCATTTCCACATCAACATGTCTATCCATGGCCCCATACTGCCAAACCGAGCCTCCTGTAAATTGGAGGAGCAACACCTAATGTTCTGCCTGGGGACTCTCTAACCAGATGGCATTAACATCAACTTCTCTGGTTTCTGTTAGGCTCCTTCCCTGACTTGCTCTCTTTCCCTATCCTTCTGTCTCCTTTATTCCAGCTTCCCACCTCCTTCCAAGTGAATTCAGAGATATCCCCTTCCCCTAACACTTTTCAGCTTTTTTCTCTTCTTCCCTCTCACTCATATCCTCCGACCTCTTGCCATTCAGCCTATGCTCCACCTCCCACCCCATCTTTCTTCTTCCACCTTTTTAATTCAGGTGGCTGCCTGCTATTTGCTCATGCATTGATAAAAGGGCAAATAGCGCCTTTGGAAGACTACACAAAAGAGTCTGGAAAAACAACCAACTAAAAAACCTCACAAAGATAAGCGTATACAGAGCCGTTGTCATACCCACACTCCTGTTCGGCTCCGAATCATGGGTCCTCTACCGGCATCACCTACGGCTCCTAGAACGCTTCCACCAGCGTTGTCTCCGCTCCATCCTCAACATCCATTGGAGCGCTTTCATCCCTAACGTCGAAGTACTCGAGATGGCAGAGGTCGACAGCATCGAGTCCACGCTGCTGAAGATCCAGCTGCGCTGGGTGGGTCACGTCTCCAGAATGGAGGACCATCGCCTTCCCAAGATCGTGTTATATGGCGAGCTCTCCACTGGCCACCGTGACAGAGGTGCACCAAAGAAAAGGTACAAGGACTGCCTAAAGAAATCTCTTGGTGCCTGCCACATTGACCACCGCCAGTGGGCTGATATCGCCTCAAACCGTGCATCTTGGCGCCTCACAGTTTGGCGGGCAGCAACCTCCTTTGAATAAGACCGCAGAGCCCACCTCACGGACAAAAGGCAAAGGAGGAAAAACCCAACACCCAACCCCAACCAACCATTTTTCCCCTGCAGCCGCTGCAACCGTGTCTGCCTGTCCCGCATCGGACTTGTCAGCCACAAACGAGCCTGCAGCTGACGTGGACTTTTACCCCCTCCATAAATCTTCGTCCGCGAAGCCAAGCCAAAGAAGAAGATAAAAGGGCTCAGGTTCAGTATACATCTCTGTTTCTTTTGTATGCTGCGTGACTGGCTGAGTTTCTCCAGCACTTTTGTGTATTAAAATTCATAAAACCTGATCTGTTTTAAAGCAATAATCAGTTTTGAAATTAGAAGGAGAATTGAGTAATAAATAGTACTCTCAATAGAGCACAGGCTGCTGACCCATAGCAGTGGAGGGGAGGGGTGAAGCCCAACATGATTCAACAGGGCTCTGTTAATTGATTTATGTCAAACTAGGTTTCAGACACCATTAACTCAGTTATTTTGTACTATTTAACTGAGGTCAAGGAAGTTTCCACACCAGATTTAAAGGAGTTTAGACCTAAATTGAGGAACAACACCTCAAATTCACCTCCTCAAACCTCATCTTCTGCAAGTTGTGCACCTGACTTCTCAATGAGACTAAGTGCAGACTTAGGAACTGTTTCCCAGAGCATCTTTGCTGTCTACATCCTGACTTCCCAGTTGAATGCCATTTCAATCCCCCTTCCTATTTCTACAACAACCTGTCAGACAAATTTGACTTCAGTGGCCTTGGCTTTAATCTCTTTAAACCCGTTCTGGCTCTCCATCCTCCTTTAAGACCTGTCAAGCCTTTGGTCATCTGATCTAATATCTCCTTTTGTGAATTGGTGTCAATTTCTGTTTGATAACATTTCAGTGAAACACCTTGGGTCTAACTGGTGGTGTTGATTCCACACCTTTTTTTCTGTCTTTTAATTTTTGCCGGACTGATTTGTATTTTTACACTGCATAATTCAGGAGTAATGACGAGTGACCGTACCACTTAAGTGAAGGTCTCAATATGGTCACAATCTCTGGCTGGAGTTATCTTTGTCATCTTTTTTTGTTCTGGCCATCAGGAATTTCTGTCACCACTGTCAGAAACTCATTTTGTTTTTGCTTCCTGTTCTGCCAGAGGGTGGCTTTCCAATGCAGAGTCAAATGTCATGCGAAAATAAAAACATTGGTTAAGCCCCTGGGTAAACTCTCGTATGCAAAAAAAAAACTAAAGTATTTAATTTGGCTCCATTTCAGACTAGTGCTTCTTTTGTGTGTTATGGGAAATGAAGATAATTTAATTTTGCAATTATTAATTTTATTATCTCATGACCACATCGTTAACCATTATTCACACATAATAATTCTCAGGATGGGAAGTTAAAACTTCCATATTAAACATCTACCCTACCTTTAGAGTGGAATGTATTTCTTAAGTCAAGTGTCATCAAAATAAAAACGTGCTTTACCATAGCAGTGTGTTACATGAGATTTAAGTCGTGTTCGGTGTGTACACAGAGAAGCAAGTCCAAACACAGGCTAATAAACAAGGGATGATCTTTACTGTACACACAGGGAAATCATAATGTGGAAGACACAAAATAACTCTTGATATTAAAACAATATAGGCATTCACATTGAATGTAGTGATCTCTGATATCAGTGGCCGTCTACTCTCTTTCTCTCTCCTTATATATATGTGCAGTAATATTTGGCGACTAGATAAGGACTTCCAACACACACTCCCGATTCCCTGTACCAAGGAGTGCAGCTCAGTACTACATATTCCCACACAATACTACAGTCCCACTCTAAGTGTAGTGCACACCTTATCAATGACTCCTCTAGTCAGGACCAAGGAGCAGAGACCGGCCAACTGCACATGATGGGGTTTTAAAATGAAATAAGCTGGGGAGTCCAGCCCAGGTAATCAGTAAGTTATTTAAAGTGGCCAATGGTCAGCTGTGGGCTAATGGGTGGGCAGAGTCCAACAGTGATTGTCAGATGATGCAACCACTGACTATATTTCAGACAGAGAGATCATGTGACCCTCCACAATCCACCTTCCCAGCAAATTCCAGACAGAGAATACATAATCCTTTACAATTCACATTAAATTCCACCACTCTGAAGTCACACCATTCTCCAACCATCTATAAACATGATCAACATTATGAACGATGGTTAACCAAAAAAGAAAAGCAATCTTCAACTTCCAGATAAGAAAATTTATACTAAATTACATCTATGCAAACTGTGCAAATCAAACTATGCAATGAATAGAGGTAACACAAGTGTGTTTAAAATGAGGAACAGGGTAAATCAGCAGGAGAATATGGTTTCTGAAAATAACAATGCTCTTCCAGCTCTCCCCCAACCAAATAGGGTTGTTGTGTTCCTGATGGATTGGGGTGCTGCAGGAACCCCTCCGCAGTGTGAGAGGGAAGGGAATGAAAAAAATAGTCACTGACTCACATACGTGGCCTCTCCGACTTATCTGGTATATATGTGCATCTTTGCCACCAACATTAGCACCAGTTCCACCTTCATCTCTGAGCAGCCAGTGCAAAGCCATCCTTCTAGTGCCATAGCTCTTCCTTGAACAGCACCTCCCGCACATTGGCCACAGGTTGCTCCCCTGTCATTGTGGGGCACATGAGGCAGATATCCGCCACTGTGCTGTCCCATGGTCGGCTCAGCAGGTGTGCATCCATGGCATGCCAGTACATCCCTGGGAGCACCTGCATTTTCTGGGCTACCATCTGGTATCAGCATGCCATTTCTGCTTGCTTTCTCACTGTATGGACTAATGTCTACCAAAATAAGTGCAATATAATTGCCTGCTCTGGCTTCCTTAACGGACTCACACAGAGAATCAGGACAGTGTATTGTCCAAGTTAAGAATACTTTTTTTTTAAAAAACGGATCCTGAAGCACTCACCCCTTGGGAATTATTAAGAGTGGTGTTATGGGAGTGGGAGGGGGAAGTGGAGGAATGCCATCATTACTGAAAGATGACGTTGCACAAGGGTACAAGCAGCTCCTGTAACTATAATTGAGCAGGATCGGTGTAGAGGAAAACCCTCTGTTATGTGTGTCAGACCAGCGATGCAGGTGCCGCACCTGGTGTAGCGATGCTGCATGCACACTCGTAGGCTCTCACAGTGCCAATCAGCATAGGTGAGAAGAGGAGCAGCTTGGGTTGGGGGGGGGGGGGAGGGTGAGAGAAAATGGGGGGGGGGGGAATTTTGGAGAAATCACAAGATAGGTTAGTCAGAGACCAGGTCAGATAGGGGAGGAGTAGAGGGGAGGCTGGTTTGAGTCAGAATTGGCAGCGCAATGGAAGCTCTACATCGGCCTTCCCCCCATAATGCTCCCTCCAGTGAGCATAACATGTCTCTGTGAGTCTCCTGCAGGTCGATGTTGCTGAACTTCACCTCAGCCCTGCAAACCTGAGTAGGCGCTCCCCCCTGCTTATACTCTACCCCATCCAGAAGGTTGATGGCTTCCCTGACAGTCTTTCTGGTTACTGGTCCCATCAAGGGCAAGAGCACCCCATTGAGATTGGGGCAGGCAGCAGTCACCTTAGCGTCCTTAGGGAAATTGTGCTCACTGGCACCCCCGTAGATGCCAATAATGAGAGCTCACTCCCTGATGACCTTTGTGCACTCACTGACCATGTTCCACTGCAGTTGACCATTCAGGTCCCAATCCAGGAGGGTAAGGAACCTGGCCCGCACCTCAGCCACCACCTGATCACACAGGGTGGAACCCTCATCAATCTCTTCGGGTACCATCCGCTGGGAGTTGTTCACTGTCTGCTGTGCCAACAGGCTCCCCAAGATACTGGCTTCTGGATGGGAGAAGCGGATATGGGGAGCCCCCTTCATCCCACAGCCAGAACAGTCATGCAGCCAGGTGCTCACCAGGCCACTGGTGATATTTATCTGCCAGTCCAATTAATGCCTTGATGGAGTAGTCCAGGTCTCTATCACCTCATAGTGGCCACTCGCTATCTCCCCATTTTCGCCTGTTGAGGAGGACCAGCGGGGGAGGGGGTCCTCGTGGTGGGTCTGGGACCACGTGATCACTGGTCAGGCTTGTAGGGTTTTGGTATGCAAGGGGGAGGACCCCCATCTAATGGGACTCAGCCACCTCATGGTCATCATCGTCCATCCACATGTCCCCATCTCTCGACCACGTCACCCTCTTCTCCGTGTATGATAATGGACCTTATCTTAATGGGATCAACTGGCCAGCTGGATCAGTAGGCCACCGGCAGCTGCTGGGTTTTGACCAATCGGCAGGCAGCTTCAGTATATTTGCCCTTGAAGTTGCTGACATGTGCCCAGGCAGCATTCAGTGCCTCCTGCAGGGAGCCACGGTGGTGCTTCAGGGACTTGATTTGTTTGTACTTCTGAGCACACTATTTTATTAAATTATGAGCAATATCCCACTTGCACCTCAGCAGGGAAATCAATCTTAGGGCTCCCCCCACCCCACCGATTCCCCCTGCTTCCAGAAATCCCGATTCCTCCATATATAACCATATAACTATCTACAGCACAGAAACAGGCCAGTTTGGCCCTACTAGTCCGTGCCAAGCATCTTTCCCCACCTAGTCCCACTGACCTGCATTTGGTCCATAACCCTCCACACCTCTCCTGTCCATATACCTATACAACCTTTCCTTGAATATTAACATCGATCTCACTTCCACCACCACTGCTGGAAGTTCATTCCATACCCCCACCACCCTCTGCATGAAGAAATTCCCCACATTTCCCCTAAACTTTTCTCCTTTTAATCTCAATCCATGCCCTCTTGTTTGAATCTCCCTCACACTCAGTGGAAAAAGCCTATCCACATTGACTCTACCTGTCCCCCTTAGAATTTTGAATCCTCTATCAAATCACCCCTCAACCTTCTACACTCCACGGAATAAAGTCCCAGCCTGCTCAACCTTTCCCTGTAACTCAAACCCTGAAACCTCGGCAACATTCTTGTATATCTCCTCTGTATTCTCTCTCTCTATAGTGTTTATAGCCTTCCTATAATTCAGCGACCAAAACTGCACACAATATTCCAAATTTGCCCTCACCAATGCCTTATACAATTTCAACATAAACATCCCAACTCCTGTGTTCTATACTCTGATTTATGATTTGGATCCTTTTTTGAACAATGGAACAACATGAGCCACCCTCCAGTCCTCCAGCACCTCCCGCATGGTCAGTAACATTTGAAATATTTCTGTCAGAGCCCCCACTATTTGTACACTAGCCTCCCTCAGGGTCCTAGGGAATATTTTGTCAGGTCCTGGAGATTTATCCATCTTGATCTTTTTCAATATAGCCAACACTACCTCCTCACTAATTTTTATATTATTTATGAGCTCCCTACTATACTTCTTTACTTCATCCGGCTCAATATTCTTTTCCTTAGTGAATACATCTTCTCTGGCTTCTCACAGAGCCTACTCCCCAGGTGACCACGTGGTGCCCAATCTTTACCCTCCAGGGATCCAGCTGACTGGTATTGCATGGCCTGCCAGCCAAGCTGCTAACTTGCTGAACCCCTGACTATTATCTGTCCACCTGGGGATCTTAAATTCCATCCCTAACATTCCCCTACTGCCCCAGATTATGAGGAGGTACACTCTCACACACACACACACACACACACACACACACACACACACACACACACACACACACGTTAGTACAATCTCCCACATGATTAGTTATTGTCCATGTGTCTGGCTGAGACTCCTTGAACCCTACTCACAGTGTCAATTGTTACGTGAGATTTAAGTCAGATTCAGTGGATTCAGAGAGAAGCAAGTCCAGACACAGGCTAGCAAACAAGGGATGATCTTTATTGTCTTTTCTTTTCTTTTTCTTTTTCTTTGGCTTGGCTTCGCGGACGAAGATTTATGGAGGGGGTAAAAGTCCACGTCAGCTGCAGGCTCGTTTGTGGCTGACAAGTCCGATGCGGGACAGGCTTACACGGTTGCAGCGGTTGCAGGGGAAAATTGGTTGGTTGGGGTTGGGTGTTGGGTTTTTCCTCCTTTGTCTTTTGTCAGTGAGGTGGGCTCTGCGGTCTTCTTCAAAGGAGGTTGCTGCCCGCCGAACTGTGAGGCGGCAAGATGTACGGTTTGAGGCGATATCAGCCTACTGGCGGTGGTCAATGTGGCAGGCACCAAGAGATTCCTTTAGGCAGTCCTTGTACCTCTTCTTTGGTGCACCTCTGTCACGGTGGCCAGTGGAGAGCTCGCCATATAACACGATCTTGGGAAGGCGATGGTCCTCCATTCTGGAGATGTGACTTACCCAGCGCAGCTGGATCTTCAGCAGCATGGACTCGATGCTGTTGGCCTCTGCCATCTCAAGTACTTCGATGTTAGGGATGAAGGTGCTCCAATGAATGTTGAGGATGGAGCGGAGACAACGCTGGTGGAAGCGTTCTAGGAGCCGTAGGTGATGCCGGTAGAGGACCCATGATTCGGAGCCGAACAGGAGTGTGGGTATGACAATGGCTCTGTATACGCTTATCTTTGTGAGGTTTTTCAGTTGGTTGTTTTTCCAGACTCTTTTGTGTAGTCTTCCAAAGGCGCTATTTGCCTTGGCGAGTCTGTTGTCTATCTCGTTGTCGATCCTTGCATCTGATGAAATGGTGCAGCAGAGATAGGTAAACTGGTTGACCGTTTTGAGTTTTGTGTGCCCGATAAAGATGTGGGGGGGCTGGTAGTCAAGGTGGGGAGCTGGCTGATGGAGGACCTCCGTTTTCTTCAGGCTGACTTCCAGGCCAAACATATTGGCAGTTTCCGCAAAACAGGACGTCAAGCGCTGAAGAGCTGGCTCTGAATGGGCAACTAAAGCGGCATCGTCTGCAAAGAGTAGTTCACGGACAAGTTTCTCTTGTGTCTTGGTGTGAGCTTGCAGGCACCTCAGATTGAAGAGACTGCCATCCGTGTGGTACCGGATGTAAACAGCATCTTCATTGTTGAGGTCTTTCATGGCTTGGTTCAGCATCATGCTGAAGAAGATTGAAAAGAGGATTGGTGCGAGAACACAGCCTTGCTTCACACCATTGTTAATGGAGAAGGGTTCAGAGAGCTCATTGCTGTATCTGACCCGACCTTGTTGGTTTTCGTGCAGTTGGATAACCATGTTGAGGAACTTTGGGAGGCATCCGATGCGCTCTAGTATTTGCCAAAGCCCTTTCCTGCTCACGGTGTCGAAGGCTTTGGTGAGGTCAACAAAGGTGATGTAGAGTCCTTTGTTTTGTTCTCTGCTCTTTTCTTGGAGCTGTCTGAGGGCAAAGACCATGTCAGTAGTTCCTCTGTTTGCGCGAAAGTCGCACTGTGATTCTGGGAGAATATTCTCGGCGACACTAGGTATTATTCTATTTAGGAGAATCCTAGCGAAGATTTTGCCTGCAATGGAGAACAGCGTGATTCCCCTGTAGTTTGAGCAGTCTGATTTCTCGCCTTTGTTTTTGTACAGGGTGATGATGATGGCATCACGCACACAGAAATCACAACGAGGAAAACACAAAACAACACTGGATACTAAAACAATGTAGGCATTCAAAACTATATAGACAATCACATCAGATATATCGATCTCTGATACCAGTGGCTGCCTACTCTCTCCCTTTATTACACATGTACAGTAATATTCGGTAACTAACACCCTCTTACAAGACCGTCTCAAACACACACTCTTGATTCCTTGTACCAATGGGGTGCAGCTCAATGCTAAGTATTCCCACACAATACTACAGTCCTGTTCTGAGTGTAGTGCACACACAATGACTCCTCCAGCGATGTGCACAGTTTGCGACTTGGCTTAGAGCAGCGTTCATGATCAGGACCAAGGAGCAAAGTGACTGGTCGGCTGCACATGGTAGGCTTTTATAGTGCAGTCAGGTGGAGAATCCGGCCCAAGTAGTCAGTAAGTGATTTAAAGGGGCCAATGGTAATCAGTAAGTGATTTAAAGGAGCCAATAGCCAGGTGTGCAATAGTGGGTAGGCAGAGACAAACCTTGATTGTCAGGTGATGCAACCAGTTTCCTGACTGAGAGGTCATGTGACCCTCCACTATCCATACTAACACTGTCAGGCCAACCTGGGAACCGTTATGTGATCATTATGGTTTGTGGATGATTGCCACATTATGTTGACTCTACCAGCCACTCAATCACTCTGTTTTTCTTCCCCCAAGTTCTTTACTTTGTACCTTATACTGTGTCCTATAGATAAATTATAGAAACTGACGTAGATTTGGATAAAAGACTTGTATGCAACTATTTTCAGGATTTTACAACAGATGATTATTTTATTCATATTTTCACAATCATTTATGTAGTTTAGTTTATAGACATGTAAAATATTAACCCACAACTGATAACATTTAGAATCTGTGACTATTTCAACATGAATGAAATATATTTTTGATTTTTCTCTGTTTTTCCTTTACATTCAACAGTGTTGCGTTAACAACAGTCCACATGGTGGCATCTTCTCCATGTACAATTTCAGCTAAATTAAAAGATGAAGCATATCAATCTGCTTCCTACTAAGTTAACATGTATGCTCTTATAATCTAAGGAACCATTGATTTGCATGGCATATGTAAGACATCAGAAATATGAGCATGCTGGATTTTTTTAAAAACTTCTTTCAATGTCATATCTTTTCCACCACCTTAAATCATTTTTGTTTGTTCTTCCAGGTTTACCGAAATCATGATAATCTAACTTCTCTTCCACTTGGACTACTGCAAAGTGTTGCTTTTCACGGTACAAACACATCATACTCTGCCAAGGGACTGTGCCAGCTCTCAGTCCAATCCACTCAATCCTCTTATTATATCCTATAATCTATTCTCTGCCATGTACCCATCAACTCTTCCTACATTATCCAATTTTTCCAACTTGACCATTGTTTTCACAGCAAGCATTTCACCAAGCAGACAACATATCTTTGGGATGTAGGATGGAACTGGACCATCCCAGGAGAAATCCACATACTTTCAGGGAGAATGTGCAAACTCTACATGCAAAACTGGATGCCAGGATCAAAACCTAGTCACTTGAGCTGTACTACCTGACGCTGTCCAAAACAATACAAATTGCTTTTGCATTCCTCTACCATGATGCATCATTTTTGCAGAATAATAGACAGGAAGAATATAATTAGAATTAACACACTTTCAAAATTGTGACCAATAGCATTCAATATATCTATTTTTGGCAGAATATTCATTGCATATTTATGCTCATAATGGGAGAAAAGTGGTATAAAATTTAATGCATTGTCTCCATAATTAATCCAATTACGACCATATTCATTTTTGTGAAACTAGTCCAAATTAGTGATCCCAGTCCAACATTTGGACAGCTAAACCAACATTTTTTAGAGATTTTTCAGTGAAAGTATGCACATGGGATAGTTAGTTTTAAGTGAAATGGTTGTGGCAAACAGCAGAGATCCTTCTCAGTCATACATGGTACAGTGCAGACAGAAAGCCACATCACATGCTGAACAAACTAACTGACATAATGCCCATAAAATATGAGCAGATGTAGTCAAATATTAAAGGGCAGATACTCAGGGACAAACTACATCTCCTACAGAATGGATTGGCTGATTTGCTAACATTGCCAATGGGTGACATGTTCATTTTTGTCCAGTACAATAAATAAGGACCAGGAACTCCTTAAAGAATTAGGAAATAAAGAGCAAGCCTGTCAGCCTCTTGAGCTTACTCTGCCATTCAATGAGACTGTAGGTATCAAGTCAGTCTTCTTCTGAATCTTATTTATTTCAATAAGATTACTTCTAATTTTCCAAACACCAAATGAGTTGCAGCCTAATTTGCTTGATCTTTATTAATATTTCAAGTACTTCACCTCATTGATTAACCTGGTAAAACTTCTCTGCACTGCTCCCAATTCAATGACTAATTTTAAAATATGGAAGCCAAAACTGTACACAGTACTTAACATGCACCTCCTTATTTTTGCACTCCCTTCCTAATTGGTTGGTGTTCTTTCACACTGGCTTTTTTCTTCCATATATTGAGACCTTTATATCTCTTGTACTGCAATATTTTGTAGTTTTGCTTCACTGACACAAATATGTGCTTGTTCATTCTTCCATTAAGGTTGATAACCTCACATTTTCCCATATGGTTCCCTATCTGCCATCTTCTTATCTACTCACTCCCTGCTATCCGTTTGCAGACTCTTTGTATTCTGCTCATAACTTATCTTTCTCTCATCAGCAAATATGGGTACAGAGCTCTCAGTTCTTTCATCTAAATCATATCAATTGTAGATGAACTCCAGCTCTGATACCTGAACACTCCGTTAGTTACCAACTGCCAATCTTGGAATGACCCATTTAACCCAAATCTCATATTCAGTTTGTTAGCTATGCCCTTATCTCTTTCTATGTATTACTTGCATCATTCTGCACTCTTGACTTCTACACAGGCCAATCCTGGGAAATAAATTCCTGACTAATGGACAACTCTACACACGAACAAGCTCCCATAATAATACTAGGTTCAGAAGTCTGACTTTGGACAGCAGACTAATTTCTTCTCTCTCTTCACTTTTTGTTCTTCTTTCTTATCAGTCTTATCTGCTTTAGATGCCATTCATTACAATATTGTGGATGTATGGTTACAATATCATGTAATATTTGTGCATTTTCCCACTTAAAGAAAATTCAACGTATGTAAAAATGGAATCTGTTTATTTTTTTGTTAAGTGGTATCATCAATTCCTTTCTGGAACCAAAATATACTACATCTACTGATTTTCCCTTTATTTATCCTGTTTGTTAAATCTTCAAAGAACCATGGAACATTTGTCAAATACAGTATCCTATTTATAAAACCATGCTGGCTCTACAGTATCCTTTATAAAATCATGCTGGCTGGCTCTACTTGATTGTCTCATGATTTTCTGGGTGTTCTGCTTGATAACCAATTCCAATATTATCTCATGTAAAACCTTGTTGCTGTATAAAATGTCTTGTCATTTTGGATCAAGATGTCTTCTGGAAGCAAGTTAGCAGGTGGATTTGCATAGGGTACCACTGAGCTTGCATTTATGTTAGTAGTGAGCACAAGCTCCGGTTCTAGTCATTTGGCAAGTCCGCTGTCACTGGAACCAGTCTAGTAAATCTTCACTAAACATACTCTATGAATGCATATACATTTTATTGTGTAAAAAGACCAAACCTTTCTCAGATTTCTAGCTATGGTCTATATGGTATGAGGATCCCTTTGCATTACAGAGCTCTGCAATCTCTCACTATTTAGATTTTTAAAAATTTCCTGCCACAATTAACTAGTTTATGTTATCTCACAGAATCCTCAGATCCTTATCCCATCGCTTAATCGACCTTTATCCCTATGGTCTCCTTATGTCCTCTTCACAATTTATTTTCCAGCTATCTTTGTGGCATGAAAAATTTAGCAAACGTATCTTTGGTCCCTTCATCCAAATCGTTAACATGTATTATAATAAAATGAAGCCTCATTATCAATCCCTGTGGGATGCCATTTGTAATATCTAACCAACCATAGAAGGACCTATTTATGCCAATGCTTTCCTTTTAGTCAGCCATCTTCTTCCCAACCTGCTGCACCATGAGCTTTTGTTCCACAATAACCTATGATGCAGCATCACATCAAATGACTTCTGGGAATCTTAGTATCATCATTGTTCCCCTAAATTTCAGCACATTACCTCTTCAAAGAGTTTCAATAGACTTAATAGTGAAGATAAATTGCATTTGAGTAGACAGCTCCAACAAATCTATGGTGTCTGTGTGTTGAACACTAAAAAAGTATATACTTGAAAAAAAAATCAAAGGTTTTTTTATCTTTAAGCAAACTCATTAATTCACTTGTCTAGCCTTCTAGCCTCAGTAGATCAGTTAATCATTGCCACATTCTTGTCTTTATATTGGAGATTTGGGAATAAATTGTATTTAAATGAGTTTTAAAACAAAGCAATGCAGCTGGATTGAGGTATTTTTTTTTTTTTTTTAATTTTTTTATTTTTCACACCATAAATCACAATAGCCATGATATACACTTTTTCTTTTCCACACATTTACAGTGACTTTTTCTCCCTCCCCCCTCCCTCCTCCCAAGCCACCCCCCCATCCCCCCCCCCTGGATTGAGGTATTTTTTAATGCCAGATGTACCATTTTGCATGGTGTCACACCTAACTGACAGATATGATAAAATATAATGATCTCATGACAGGTTTACATTTTGTGAATACAGTTGACTCTGCAATACAGCCATTTGGGTTATAGAAATTCACACTTGCAGAATTCACAAATCACTGGTAAAAATTTGCAATATGAAATTAAAATTTATTCCTACAAATTTCATCTGAAAAAAAGTATTTTTTTCAACTTGTCTTTCTTGGCGCAAATACAGATGGCGTGACTTTGTGTTATGGAAAATCACCATTCAGACCGTTTTCTAGAAACACAACCACCCCTTTTTTTTCAAAAATTATACATAGTAACATTTTAAATATACAATATATTAATCTTTTACTCACAAACACTTCAAACAAAAACAAAAACAAAATAGCCTCTCCCTCCCTCCCATATATACAGATCCGTTCACCATCAGAGTTTACATATATTTTAATTATATAGAGTACAGTTGGGGAAACTGTTTTTGTATATATAATAGTTACATTTATACCATTTTTTGTTCCTTTTTATTACTGTATCTGGGCCCCTATGTGGATCAGGTATGGCTGCCAGACCTTTACAAAATTGAAATATTTATTCTTTAATTATATGTGATTTTTTTTCCATAGGTATACAGCTGTTCATTTCCGCAGTCCATCGTGCTAATAAGTAGAGGGGAGTTAGATTTCCAAGTGATTATGATACATTTTTTGCTACCACCAGTCCTATTTTTATAATTTGTTGTTAATTTGTCGCTTATTTCCATGAAATTACCTAATAGAAATAGCTCCGGGTCACCCGTGAAGGCCACTCCTGTTGTCCTGAATAATTTTTCTGCAATTTCTTGCCAAAATGGCCTTACTTTCTCGCAGACCACATGGCATATAAAAATGTTCCTGTCTCAGTCTCACATCTGAAACACATCTCTGAAATTTCTTCTTTTGATCTGAGTAACTTTTGTGGAGTAAGATATGATTGGTGTAAAAAATTATCCTGAACCAGTCCATATCTTGCATTCATAATTGATGTCATGCTGTCCTTACACCAATCTGACCAGCTAAATCACCACACCCAAGTCTGACTCCCATCTTTCTCTTGATCTCTGCAACCCTGGTTTTGCACTTTTGCTCTGTACATTTTTTAAATAAATTTGGATGTATTTCCCCAACCACACTGTTTGTTCAGTTTCACTAATTTCAGGTGGGGTCAACTTTGGTCCCCATCTTTCTCTTAAGAATGATCTAAACTGGAGAAAACAGAAGAAAGTCCTATTAGCCACTCTGTGTTTTAATTGTTCAATGGACCCAAGAGTTGCTTCAATATAACAATCCTTAATATATCTTATACCTTTGTCATACCACAAATTTAATATATTGCCCATGTTCATAGGCAATAACACACTTTTACACAATGGTGCTTTTATTGATATCCTTACTTTTTTTCCTATGCATTCATTAATTTCTTGCCATGTTCTAATCATATGTATTAGAATGAGGTTATTCATCTTTTTCTTTAGTGATTTGAAACTCCATTTATAGATAAAGGCCTTTGCTTCCCCCTCCTCCATTGAGTATATTCCCATTTGAATGTGACACAGTGGGAGTGGGGTTTGTCCTCAGTGAAGAAGTCTGTGAGAAATCTAACTTGAGCAGCTAGGTAATATTTTTTGAATTCTGGAAGTCTAAGTCCTCCCATCCCATAGTCCCAGGTCAGTATTTCCAAGGCAATTCTTGGTACCATATTATTCCATAGAAACTGTCTAATATGGTTGTTTAGTAGCTTTAAAAAGTTTTTAGTTAATGGAATAGGCAGTGATTGAAAAAGGTATTGGAGTCTTGGCATAATTTTCATTTTGATGCAGTTAACCCTTCCCATCAAAGTAATCAGTAAGAATCTCCATTTCTGTAGGTCTCTTTCTATCTTCCCAAGAAGAGGAACATAATTTAGTTTGCACAGATTTTGCAAGTTATTGTCAGTTGCTATTCCAAGATATTTTATTCCATCCATCTTCCATTTAAATTTACTTCCTTTTTGGTATCTTTCATATTCAAAATGTGTTAATGGCATTATCTCACTTTTATCCATATTTATTTTGTAATGTGATATTCTTCCATATTTTTCCAAAGATTTAGCTGGTTCTGATAGGTACAATAGCACATCATCAGCAAATAGACTGCTTTTGTGTTCTTCGAGCTCGACTTTGAAGCCCTTTATATCAGATCCTTTCTTATCATCTCCTCCAGTGGTTCAATCAATAAAATAAAAAGCCTTGGGGACAGGGGGCAACCCTGTCTACTTAATCTACTCAAGGAGAACAGTGCCAAAATCTGATTATTTATTATTATTTTAGCTTGTGGTTTATGGTATAAAGTTTTTATCCAATTTATAAATATTTTGCCTATACCAAATTTTTCCAATGTTTTAAACAAAAAGGGCCATTCCAAACAGTTGAATGCTTTTTCTGCACCTAGAGAGACTCTAATGCTTGGATTTCATTCAGATTTAGCCATGTGTATTATATTAAATAATCTTCCTAGACTATTTGAGGAATGCCTTCCTTTAACAAATCCTGCTTGGTCTCTATGTATCAGTTTTGGCAAGTATTGTCCTAACCCATTAGCCAATGCTTTCACTAGTATTTTATAATCAGCATTTAACAGGGATATTGGTCAGTATGATGAAGTTTTTTGTGGGTCCCCATTCTTTTTTGGTAACATTGTAATAATCACAGTTGAGAATGACTCTGGGAGGATCTGTGTTTCCACAGCATGGTTCAGGACATCCATTAAAAGGGGCATTAATAATTATTTGAATTTCCTATAAAACTCAGGTGTAAGTCCATCCTCCCCCAGTGATATATTAGCCTGTAGTGTCTAGGGGCCTTTTCAATTTCTTCCCTTCTGAAGGGAGTATCTAATTCTTTCCTTTCTCTCTCTTCCAGTAAATGCAACCACCACTTAATGTGGAGTTGACTGTATTAGGAAATGGATAGTAGGAATAGAGATTCACAATATTACTAATCAGCCTACCAGTAGTGAGTTGTGAAATTATGTAATTGCTACATCTGGCATTACCTAGGGTACTCAAGGAAGTGGCCATTCAGATAGCAGATGCTTTAAGAATTATTTTCCAGAACTCGATAGACTCAGGATCAGTACCCATGGATTGGAGGGTAGCTAATGTTACCCCACTATTTAAAAAGGGGGGTAGAGAAAAAGCGGGGAATTATCGGCCTGTGAGCCTTACATCAGTAGTGGGCAAAATGATGGAATCCATTATTAAGGATGTAATAGCAGAGCATATGACTAGCAGAGAAAGGATCGGACGGAGTCAACATGGATTTACAAAAGGTAAATCGTGCTTGACAAATCTATTGGAATTCTTTGAGATGGTGACAGGTAAAATAGATGGGGGAGAGCCAGTGGATGTGGTGTACCTGGACTTCCAAAAGGCCTTCGATAAGGTCCCATATAAACGACTGGCTTCCAAAATCAAGGCTCATGGGATTGGGGGCAAAGTATTGATGTGGATTGAGAACTGGCTGGCAAGTAGAAGACAGAGAGTTGGGATAAATGGCTCATTTTCTGAGTGGCAGGTGGTGACCAGTGGGGTATCGCAGGGATCTGTACTGGGACCCCAGCTGTTCACAATTTACATTAATGATCTGGATGAGGGGATTGGATGTAATATCTCCAAATTTGCAGATGACACTAAGCTAGGAGGGGTTGTGTGCACGGAAGAGGGGGTCAGGAAGCTCCAGTGTGATTTGGATAAATTGAGGGACTGGGCAGATACATGGCAAATGCACTACAATATGGATAAATGTGAGGTTATCCACTTTGATAATACAAACCGGAGGGCAGATTACTATTTGAATGGCAATAGATTAAGAGATGGGGAAGTGCAGAGAGACCTAGGGGTACTTGTACATCAGTCTCTGAAGGCGAGCATGCAGGTACAGCAGGCGGTTAAAAAGGCAAATGGTATGTTGGCCTTCATATCAAGAGGGTTTGAGTCTAGGAACAAGGATACCTTACTGCAGCTGTACAGGGCCTTGGTGAGACCACACCTGGAGTATTGTGTGCAGTTTTGGTCACCTTATCTAAGGAAGGATGTTCTTGCAATGGAGGGAGTGCAGAGGCAATTCACCAGGCTGATACCTGGAATGGCAGGAATGACTTATGAGGAAAGATTGCGCAAATTGGGATTGTACTCTCTGGAACTTAGAAGATTGAGAGGGGATCTCATAGAGACATATAAAATTCTGGCAGGACTGGACAGAATGGATGCAGATGGGATGTTTCCAATGATGGGAAAATCCAGCACCCGGGGCCATGGTTTGAGGATAATAGGCAAACCATTTAGGACCGAGATAAGAAGGAATTTCTATACCCAGAGGGTGGTGAATCTGTGGAATTCATTGCCACAGAGGGCAGTGGAGGCAGGTTCATTAAATATATTTAAGAGGGAATTAGATATATTTCTTCAGTATAAGGGTATTAAAGGTTACGGAGAGAAGGCGGGGACGGGGTACTGAACTTTAAGATCAGCCATGATCTCGTTGAATGGTGGAGCAGGCTCGAAGGGTCGAATGACTTACTCCTGCTCCTATCTTCTATGTTTCTTCTATGTTTACAACATTTATGTCGATTTGTTACCTTTTCTTTATTTTACTGCACAGAGTCAGAAAGATAACCTTTTCACATGTACACTCAGGAGTGAAACATAAAAGTCTGCATATGCCATGATTGTAGTAAAAGCACAAAAATGCTGGAGGAACTCAGCAGGTCTTACAGTGCCCAGAGGAAGCAAAAGAGACATAACCAACATTTTGGGCCTGAGCCTTTCCTCACGGTATACTCAAATCAGCCAGCTGGGAATTCTGATTTAACAAAGGAAAATATGACTTTCAAATGAGAAAAATGGTTTCAAATCTGATCATAGGAATATTATATCTAATCTTGCATCGTAGTAATCAGATTAACCATGAATTACCATTCCCTAATCCTTCTCTTTGCTACAGGTTCTGCATTAGTCAATATTTTGATTATTTCACAAGTTAAAAATATAAGGGTAATACAAATAATTTAATTTGTTGCCACTCTCACTAGTTAGTTCAAGATTTAGAGAAAGGCTAATTGGTTTCCAGCTCCATGGAGATATATTCAGTTAAGACCCGTTGTTTTCGGGCTTAGATGTGGGAAAGGGTCGTTTTACGAAGACAATGTGGTAAAGCATTGACCAACAGAGCTGCCAAGCAAAACAAATAACTTAAGTCAATCTTAATAGATTTTAATTGTTTGTACTGTTGGTGTGTAGATTTAGATGTGAGGTTACCCATTTACTGAAGTCATCATCTGTGGTTCCAAGAAAGACAACTCTACATATTTTGTTAATATAAAAACTAAGATTCAAGGAGCAGCAAAAGTTTTGTCTTTGAATACAAATCACTATAGATTGGTAAACAGAAAAAAAATGTATTCAAATATGCTAATTGTATGTTGGCTTTTTCCTTCAGGAGATTTGAAACAAAATGAAGAAGTAAAGTTTTTTGTGGTGTTTATATTGTGCTTTGGAGAGTTTTCATCTGAACTAATGTATTTAGTTTTAGACTATGTATGTTATGAAAAGTGATTGTCCTTGAATGAAGAACAATGATGTCTAAATCACATCAAAACTTAAGTTAAACAAAGAGAACAGACGGCATGTGTATGTTCATTAAGGTTAGAAGTAGGCAGAATAATGGTCTGATAGATTCCAATAAAATCATTATAATATTTGTTGATGTGGATTGAGTGGCATTAATCCTTTTCATGAAGAAATTCAGAACAAAAGGGCATAACTTGAAAATGAGTGTTGTTAATTTATGCATTGAAGAAGCCTATTTACAAAAAGAATAATGGAAATCTGAAACACTTTTCCAGACATCCTTTTTCTCTTCTTCTTCAGCTGTCTTTCAGGATCAAGAATGATTGGGTTCTTTCATATTGCCCCAGAACCCTCCAGTACACCATTTTTCCACTAGCTTCCTCTCAGGCACTGAAAAAACCAAGCGTGCTATCCCTGAATTGAACAAATAGCTCCTATTACCTCTCTCGATCAACTTAACAAGATTTGCTATCTTCTGATCCTACTGTCCCACTCTTGTGAACAAGGAGGATGCAAAGATCATTGTGAACAACCCAGCCATCATTTCCCTCACTTCCTGTAGAAACCTGGGGTTTCTCCCATCCAGCCCCAGGGGCTTATCAACCATCCTCCTCTGGCTGGCAGAACTTGTCCCCACCCTCAATAGCTTCTCCTTTGACTAATCCCACTTTCTCCAAGTGATCATCCAAGATAAGACCATAAGATAGAGGAGCAGAAATAGGCCATTCAAGCCAACAAGACTGTCCCATCATTTAATCATGAGCTGATCCATTTTCCGACTCAGCCTCACTGCCCGGCCTCCTCATAATCTTTGATGCCCTGGCTATTCAAGAACCTATCAATCTCTGCCTTACACTAATGACCTGGCCACAACTACCTGGGGAAACAAATTTCACAGATTTACCACCCTCTGACTGAAGAAATTCCTCTGCATCTCTGTTCTAAGGGGATGTCCTTCAATCCTGAAGTTGTGCTCTCTTATCCTAGACTCTCCCACCATGGGAAACAACCTTTCTACATCTACTATGTCCATGCCTTTCAACATTCTAAATGCTTCAAAGAGATTCCCCTCATTCTCCTAAATTCCAATGAGTACAGGCCAAGAGATGTCAAATGCTCATCATATGATAACCATTTCATTCCTGGAATTATCCTTATGAACCTCCTTTGAACCCTCTCCAACGTCAGCACATTCTTTCTTAAATTATGTCTCCCTCCTCCAAAATAGATAGCTTCCCCTCTACCATCATGAATTTGGCCTTCACCTGTATATCCTCCATTACTCATACATCTGCCCTGGCTCCCTCTTCCCCCCACATACAAGGACAGGATTCCCCTTGTCTTCACCTACTACCCCACCAGGCACTGCATGTAACATAACCTCCTCTTCCACTTTCATCACCTACTACGTGATCCCACCACCAGTTACCCTTTTCCTCCCCTCTCCACCTTCTGCAGGGATCACTCCCTCCATGACTCCTCCCTCTCCACCAATTTTTTCCTTAGCACCTACTCCATGTGACTGAGGGAAATGCACCACTTGTGGTAATACCTCCTTCATCACCACCAATCGGGGCCCCAAACAGTCCTTCCAAGTGAAGTAACACTTCACTTGTACATCTGGTGCTCCCGTTGTGCTCTCATCAACAACAGAGCGACTTGTCATTGACTGGAAGTTCACTTTGTTGAGCACCTTTTTCTGTCAGCTGCAATAGCAGGGAGCTCCCAGTGTCAAACCTATTTCAATTCACCACACCATTCCCATGCCAACATGTATGTCCATTGTCTCATGCACTGCTTGACTGAGACCAACTGCAAATTGGAGGAACAACACCTCATATTCTGTTTGGGTAACCCTCCACCTCCAAACCAGATGGCATCATCATCGGCTTCTTGAGTTTCCATTACATCTCCCCCACCTCTCGTTTTACCTATCTGTATGTGTCCTTTCATATCGGTCTGCCTCTGTCTCTCCTGCACTTTCCCTGTCTGCTTTCCTCCTCTATGTTCACAGAGCCACCCCCATCCTGATCAATTCTCACTTTTCCTCTCCTATCCTCCTTTTGTTGACCAACTATTACCTTTTACCCATTGGCTGGTTCACCTTCCCCTGCCCTTTCTTCCCTCTTCCCCCAGCCTTTTCATTTTAGATGCCTGTCTGTTTTTTGTTGATACCTTGGTGATGGGCTCTTGCCCAAAACATATATAGTATCTTTACCTATCATGGAGGTAATAGTTCCTCCTCCAGCACTTTTGTGCTTTTACAACTATTCCTGAATTACTTTCATAGCCTCTTGGTATAATATTAATTTCAAATTTTAATATTTGCTGTTTTACTTCATGAACAAAGTACATTTTTTATTTAGTCATACACCTTGGGTTAGGGCAGGGCTTCCCAAACTTTGTAGCTCACGGAACCCTTTTGGGGAGCACTTGGAAATTGTGGAACCCCAATCATCAATTAGTCTAAAAGACCTGATATATACAGGGTTGGCGTCTTTGGAGAGCATTTGTGAGCCATGCCCCCCTCCCCCGCCAAATGAGTTATTGTGAACCACCACCCACCTGCAGTACTAATGACTGGAGGTCCAGGATGTATTACTGTTTGAAAATACACCAATCCAAGACAAAGGACCCCCCAACCTGAACCCCAGTCACCATTTTCTGTCCTGCCCCGAGTTCAACAACTGACTATTTTCCCCCACAGATGCTCTCTGATCTGTGAACTTCCTCCACCAGTACTTTGTCTGCCCAAAATTCCAGTATCAGCAGGCTTTTGTGGTTCTCAATAACTTATTTTTTTAATCCTTTTGACTCCAGGGCAGGTCAAGGCAGCATTCACTCAACTCCTCGTCAACCCCAAACCCATGGTCATGGGGATCTTCCTCACTTGTCATTTGCTTTTTTTCCCAAATCAAGCGTCTGGCTCCAAGGGGAAACCTCTCCCCCTACCTGTGGGCAGCTGGACTCCGGAACAAGAGTGGGGCAACCTACCTTTACTGGTGGTCGCTCCAGCATGGGCAGCCCAGTTGCACTTCCTTGCCGAGGTGTTGAACCATCGCACCATCACTTGTTTTAACGAGAAGCGAGGTGCCGGATCCAAGTTGTTGCGATTGCACAAGTCATGGCCAGTGAATGAGTTTCCTCTCTACCTACCCTTTCAGCTGCCCTGTCATTTTGCAGAAGCAGGTAAGTTCCAGCGGCACCGTTTGCATTGTCAGTCAATGATAAATGGAGCACACTACACAAGTGGGGGAAAAAAGAGCTCAAGAACTCCTGCCGTGCTGATCACACATGGGGAGTGAGTGCTGTGGATTAGACGGGGAGGAGTTTCCAGACCTTAACCCTCCTCCAGTGAACCAGGAATTCATGGAGAAAACCAGGTGCTCACAGTAAATACAGTTGGTTCAGGGATGGAATATTGTACATGATGCAAAGGAAAGTCTTTTTTTTTAAATTCACTCACCACCCTTCACAATCTACAAACCTTAGTGCAAGTAAGGAACATGTTGGTGAAATGATTTGCAACCCTGACACTACCTCTTCCTTCTGGTGAACCACAGCAACATGAATTGTACTGGCAGGGAAACAGCAGATGAAAATACCCAGTTGCAAATGAGGTGCAGGGATCCTTTGCCCAGGCATGGCTCCAAAAATCATTGGAGCGTTTAACCTTACAAAAAGATGATCATCTCATTGTTGGACAGGCATAATCCAGCAAAATAAGTCAATTAAAAATGAATAACCAGTGTGGATTACAAATAAAACAGACCCCAATTCCCCTCGTGAAGCATTTTCTTTAATTATTGCGGACTTCAATGTATAACTTCTGAACAAAAAGACCTGACACAGTGGAGATTATTAACCTTTCCACTCTGGCAGAGGCTAATTGAACCTTGAAGGTGCAAGGAGCATGGTGTCTAGACTGGTTATTTCACTCGGCACAAGCAATCATGCAATGTCAAGAATGCATCACAAGAAAGCATTCAAAAGGCACCTGTGCCAACCCCCCTCCCCCTGCCACCAGCCCCTTTGACGGACAGCGAACCTGGGCACCAATTGGAGCAGGGACGGGTATTGTTCAAATGAGTGGTCGAGGTGAGCGTCAGCGGAGGGTCGCTCGTGTCTCCCCCATTAGATCCCTATAATTTCTTCTGCGGAGACCATAGTCCTTTCCACAGAACCCCAGGGTTCTGCCGAACCAGTTTGGGAAACAGTGCGTTAGGGGATGGGGTTTAGAATCACACTGTACATGATTAAAAAAATAGTTTTGATGTAATTTTGTATTATGGCTGTGTTATATGTGTTTTATCATTTGGTAAGTTATCTAATTTGTCATTAATATTATATTCCATAACTGTTTTGTATATGCATGCTTATTTGTGAAAATCAATAAAAGTATTTAAAAAGAAAAAAAAAGTGGCACTCCTTTGTTCTTCAAGCTTTTTGACCACAACTGCCAGTAAGGATCATGCCCTGAGTTACATTTGTCTTCACCGCTCAGTATTTTCCATATGTCAATCAATGCATTGTGTTTAGAGGTTCCAAATGTGTATGTGGGTTGGCCTTGTCGCACCCATGATCTTTGAGTTCTAGCCAACTCGCCTATTTACAAAAAGGCTGAGGATGCAGGCAGGTATTTCTTCCCACATGAAGTCAATATGACCCAGGAGGAGTCACGTGATGGAGTAGTGGCCGGTCAGGGAATTCCAGCCCTCTCCCGAAAAGTTAAAAAAAAACCACACAAAGCACAAAGGTACAAGATTAAAATTTATAATAAAGTAAAAATAAAGGTGAGAAGAAAATGGCAGCGAAGAGAGAAAAGTCGAAAACAACGGGAAGAAAAGAGGAAGAAAGAATGTCGGAAGAAGAAGGTGAAGGCCTTACCTGTCCGAAGAGGCCCGCCGCGGAGAGAGAAGCCCGCTCCCGCAGGTCAGTGGAAGTCCCGGGCTTGGGACTACAAAAATGGCTCGCAGAGCCGAGTAAAAGTGTGTGGTGCGCATGAAAAAAAACACACTGACGAGAGGGGAGAACAGCTGAGGATTCGATCTCCACAGCTGAGAGAGACACCTGCAGCACAGCAGCAGGTGCAGAACACAGACAATAACGACAACAAGAAAGAAGAGGGTAAAAAGAAAACAAGGAAACAACAGACGGTCAACCCAGAGGAAGAAGAAGAACAGAAAGAAGTGGAAGAAGAAGAGAAAGGCAAGACAATGGATGTATCTTTTTTTAAAGAATATATGGAATCAGTGAAAGAATGGCAATTACAAGAATTTAATGAGATAAAAAGAAGAATTAAGAATGCAGAAGAAAAAATGAATAAGGAAGATGTTTTATGTTTTAGAAATGTTGTCTTATAAAGTGTTCAAAACAAGAAAGCAGAAATGGATAAGAAGGAAAGGTGATGATGGAGAAACGGAAAGGGAAGATAAACAAAGTATGAAATGGCTACGCTAAACAATATGACTTTAAATATTAACGGAATACATAACCAAATTAAAAGGAAGAAACTGCTAAATTTACTGAAAAAAGAAAAAATTGATATAGCATTTGTGCAAGAAACACATTTAACTGAATTGGAGCACAAGAAATTAAAGAGAGATTGGGTAGGACATGTAACAGCAGCGTTGTATAATTCAAAAGCAAGAGGAGTAGCTATATTAATTAGTAAAAATGTGCCAATTAAAATAGAAGAGGAAATAATAGATCCAGCAGGGAGATATGTAATGATAAAATGTCAGATATATTCGGAGTTTTGGAATCTACTCAATGTATATTCACCTAACGAAGAAGATCAAAAGTTTATGCAAGATATTTTTTTGAAGATCTCTTCTCTCTTTGGCTTGGCTTCGCGGACGAAGATTTATGGAGGGGGTAAAAGTCCACGTCAGCTGCAGGCTCGTTTGTGGCTGACAAGTCCGATGCGGGACAGGCAGACACGGTTGCAGCGGCTGCAGGGGAAAATTGGTTGGTTGGTACGCAAGGGAACATATTAATAGGAGGGGATTTCAACCTGAATTTGGATTCAAATATGGACAAAACTGGGAAAAAAATTAACAGAAAGAACAAAGTAACCAAATTTATAATTAAATTGATGGAAGAAATGCAACTTTTGGATATATGGAGGAAACAACACCCAAATGAAAAGGAATATTCATATTACTCGGGTAGACATAAAACATACTCAAGAATAGACCTATTCCTGTTATCAGCTTGTATCCAAGATAGAGTAAGAAAAACAGAATATAAAGCTAGAATATTATCGGACCATTCACCCTTGATATTGACAATAGAGTTAGAGGACATCCCTCCAAGAATGTATAGATGGAGATTAAACTCCATGCTACTTAAAAGGCAGGATTTTAGAGAATTCATTGAAAGACAAATTAAAATGTATTTTGAAATAAATACGGAATCAGTGAAAGATAAGTTTATACTATGGGATGCAATGAAAGCGTTCATTAGAGAGCAAATAATAAGTTATGTAACCAAGATGAAGAAAGACTATAATCAGGAAATAGAGCAGTTGGAAAGGGAAATAGTAAATTTAGAAAAAGAATTAGCAATGAAGGAAGATACAACTAAAAGAAGAGAATTGGCAGATAAAAAAATAAAATATGAAAGACTACAAACATATAAGGTGGAGAAGAACATAATGAAGACAAAACAGAAATATTATGAACTAGGGGAAAAAACGCACAAAATTCTAGCATGGCAGCTTAAGACAGAACAAGCTAAGAAAATGGTATTGGCATCAAGGAAAACTTTAGAGAATTCTATGAACAATTATACCAAACTGAAAACGAAGGGAAAGAAGGGAAAATAGATGAATTTTTAACTACAATTGAACTACCAAAATTACAAATAGAGGAACAAAATAAATTAACAGAACCATTTGAAATAGTAGAAATACAAGAGATAATAAAAAAATTACCAAATAATAAAACACCAGGAGAGGATGGATTCCCAATAGAATTCTATAAAACTTTTAAAGATTTATTAATTCCTCCCCTCCTGGAAGTAATCAATCAGATTGATAAAACACAAAGCTTACCAGATTCATGTAAAACAGCAATAATTACAGTAATATCAAAGCAAGGGAAAGATCCACTCGCACCAGCGTCATATAGACCAATATCATTACTTAACACAGATTATAAGATAATAGCTAAACTATTAGCAAACAGATTAGCAGAGTATGTACCTAAAATGGTAAATCTAGACCAAACAGGATTTATTAAAAAAATGGACAACAGACAATATTTGTAAATTTATTAACTTATTCATGCAGTAGAAGGGAGTAAAGCGCCAACAGTAGCAGTTGCTTTAGACGCAGAGAAGGCCTTTGACAGAGTAGAATGGAATTATTTATTCAAAGTATTGCAAAAATTCAGTTTACCAGAGAAGTATATTAATTGGATTAAAGCATTATATAAGGGGCCATTGGCGAAAATGACAGTAAATGGATATATATCAAAGCAATTTAACTTAAGCAGGTCAACACGGCAGGGATGCCCACTATCACCCTTATTGTTCGCGTTAGCTATAGAACCACTAGCAGAATTGATAAGAACAGAAAATAATATAATAGGGATAAAAATAAAAGACAAGGAATATAAAATCAGTTTATTTGCGGATGATGTTATAGTATACTTAACAGAACCAGAACTATCAATAAAAGAATTATATAAGAAATTGAAGGAATATGGAGAAGTGTCGGGTTACAAGATTAACGTAAATAAAAGTGAAGCAATGCCAATGAATAATGCGGATTTCTCAAAATTTAAGAAGGAATCACCATTCAGATGGCAAATGCAAGCAATAAGATACCTAGGTATACAAATAAATAAAAATCTCGGCCATCTATATAAACTCAATTATTATCCACTAATGAAAAAATTACAGGACGATTTAGAGCATTGGAAAGATTTACCATTAACACTAATAGGAAGGATAAACTGTATTAAAATGAACATTTTCCCAAGGATATTATACCTATTTCAGGCATTGCCAATACACTTGACAGAGAAATTCTTCAAGGAGTTAAAGAAAATAATAAGGAAATTTTTATGGAAAGGGGGGAAACCGAGGATAGCACTAGATAAATTAACAGAATGGTATAAATAAGGAGGCTTACAACTGCCAAACTTTAAAAATTATTATAGAGTCACACAATTAAGATACCTATCAGATTTTTATCAAAGAAGGGAAAAGCCAGATTGGACTAGATTAGAACTAGATAAAATAGGGGAAAAGATACCTGAACACATATTATATAAATGGGATGAAAAATTGGTACAACGTAGGAGTACTCCAGTATTACATCATCTACTCAATATTTGGAAAAAGATTCATGTAGAAAGGAATAAAACAAATGACCAATTACCAAAACTAATATTGACACAAAATAAGTTACTCCCTTTTACAATAGATAACCTTTCCTTTAGAGAATGGGAGAAAAAAGGGATCAAAAGAATAGAAAATTGTTTTTCAGGAAATAGATTATTATCCTTTGAACAAATGAAAGATAAATACAATATAACTCAAGATACAGTGCTGGCATATTACCAATTGAGATACTACTTGAAGGACAAATTAGGAAGCAGTCTGAGGTTACCAGAGGGAAGTAACTTTGAATATGTGATTACAGATACAATGATAATCAAAAGATTTATAACAAATATGTATATTAAACTGCAAGAAAAGGAGAATGAGGAAACAAATGGTAAAACTAAACAAAAATAGGAACAAGATTTAAATATAAAGATAAAAAAGGAAACATGGGAGAAGTTATGTTCTGGAACGATGAGAAATACAATAAATACGAGGTTACGTATGATACAATATAACTGGATACACAGGCTATACATTACACCTCAAAAGTTAAATAAATGGGACCCAACAGTATCTGACAGATGTTTTCGATGTAAAAAAGAAATGGGAACAACAATTCATGCAATCTGGACATGTGAGAAAGTAGAAAAATTTTGGGAAGATCTAAACCAAATATTAAATAAAATTACAGAAAACAATATACCAAAAAATCCAGAGATCTTCCTCCTAAGAAACATAAAAAACAAAGAATTTGGAATTGATTTGGATGGTGCACAAAAAAGATTTGTTAAGATAGCTCTAGCCGTAGCAAAAAAATGTATTATGTCAACCTGGAAATTGGAAGATAATTTGAAAATACAACAATGGTATATAGAAATGAATAAATGTATTCCATTAGAAAAAATAACATATAGTTTAAGAAATAATATTGAAATATTTGAACAAATATGGGAGCCTTACATGAAACACAATAGAGAAAACTTACCGGGGACATTCACTACCTAAATTAACGAAAGGAGAAGGAAATGAAAAGAATTGACTCAGTGGAATTTCTTGTTTATTTTTATTGAATGACAACATTGTTTGACTGGTTTAATGTATCTTAGATTTTGTACTTTAAATGGATGGGGGGGGGGGGGAGGTAGGGAGGGTGGGATGGGAGGAGGGAGGAGAAAATGGCACAATATATATTTGAAAAGGAAAACGTATGTATCATGGTCAATGTGGTTTATGGTGTGAAATATAAAAAATAAAAAATAAAAAGTCAATACGACCCACTCTACAGTGATGCTTGCAACAAGTACGCAAAAAGATTGCAATCATGTGTAAAGGCCTGAAGTGGTTTATCTATGTGTATATATGTACAGGCATAAGGTGGGGATGACTGGGAGTCAGGTTCGATCCTTGCTTGGTTCAACGACCACAGGATGACATTGGTGCACTGGCTGGTGGTGCTTTCAGAGGTTGTATGAGATACCTATATATCAGCATTGTTCTGCCCACAGATGTCCAAGACCATTAACAGAGTGGAAATCCCTGCACATTTGATTGGGGACCCCACCTACCCACTCAAGAATTGGTTGATGAAGGGGTTCATGCACCACCATGCATTCAATCAATGGAAGCGAGACTTCAACTACCATCTGGTTGTGGAGAATGCTTTTGAACATCTGGAGGTGCTTGGCCAAATGACTTGATATTAGTACCACTCTTGTGCTTGTACCTGTTGTGTCCTGCATAATATTAGTGAAATTAACAAGGAGCACTTCTTGCCAGAGTGTATCAGATTTCCCAGCGCCAGATAGAGATCCTTATCAGGGTGCAACAATATGGGGTCACCAGGCTATATGTGAGGCTAATATGTCCATTCTATGAATGCATCGGGAAAACAAATTAAGCTTTTAAGTAAAATTTTAAGTAAAAGTTTATTGCACAATTAACTAAGTAGTTCTCCAGAAATTTTAAACGAGGTTGAACAAATTTCAAGTTATAAATAAAGATTTAAACCACTAATAACTATTGTGCATTTTCCCCAAGAACATCTGTTCCCAATTAATGCTCCTATGTACCTGCCTCATACTACTGTTATTCGCCCTTCCCAGTGAAATACTTTCCCATAACATCTGCTTCAGTCCTCGTCTTTCGCTGTGATAAATGTTGGAATTTTGTACACTATCTCTGAAATGGTTGCCCATCGAGAGGTTTGTCACCTGACCAGGTTCATTGCCAAGTGTTCGATCAGTATGTCCTCTCTTCTTTGCAGTCTTTCCATTACTCTCAGGAATCCTTCTTGGATACACCCAACAAATTCTGTCCATCAAAACTATTTGCATTAAGATGTCAATCAAAAGTGATATGTAAATCTGACACCCCTCTCCTCATTGATATATGGTCTTTGGAAATGAACAGCTACATTACTCTTGAAAAGTCTTAGAAAAGGATATACACCTTCCTGAAAATTTGGCAACCTTATCTCAGACATAGGTCCTGAAGAGGGGATATATGGAGTTAGGAAAGAAGTTAAAAAGCAGGACCTCAAGTGTAGTAATCTCAAGATTGCTACCTGTGCCATGTTAGCAATGCCATCCCTCCATGCCCCCATTATTTCCTAAACCTTTTTACCTAATCATTTTGAAACATTTGAACCCCTGAACATCAAGCAGTAATCCTCCCCTTGCATCTCCAGGTCTCAGTAATGGCCACCACATTCCACGTACTGATCCATGTTCTAAGTTAATTGCCTTTAACACTTCTTGGATTAACGTAAAAGCATTTCAAACCACAAATGACTACATTTATGACCTCCCCACTGCCCATCTTTCCTCACAGTCTCTCTACTCATTGCACCTACTTTTCCCATAGCTGCTCCATCATATGACCTAACACTCTGGTTCCCATTCCCCTTCCAATTTAATTTAAACCCTCCCCAAAAGCTCTAGCAAACCTGCCACTATGGTTGAATGATTGGATTTGCAATCTTTGTCATGAACCAATGATCCAGAGTTATGATTTTAAATGCCATCTCAACAGCTGGAGAACTTAAATTGCATTAATTTAATTACATTGAGTAAAACCTAGAATCCATAACAGTGACCATTATTCTTTTTAGGAAGGAGGTCTATTGCCCAGTTTTAGGTGCAACTCTGAATCCTTTGCAATGTACTTGTATTAATGCCTATTGAAATGTTCTGGCAAGACATTTTGATCAAGATTTAACAGGGAAGAGAGGTGTGGAATAAAATTAATGCCACAGAGCAGAAATAGATTGCCTTCCACTTTTGATTATACTGCTGTGCTTTTCTAACTCAAGCTCACTTCCTTCTGTGTTAAACACTTGCAACACCAAACACCTGTTTCACATTTGTGTAACTCATTGTGAAAATGAGTCCTGTTTTATTTACAATTACCCACTGAATAGGTTTGCTCTTCCTTTTTTTAATGCATTGAATGTTTGACTGTGGAGCTTCACTTTTGCCTTAAATCAACCTGTGTGCATTCATGGGTTGTGGCCAGAAAAAAAATAATGTCAATAGTATTTTTGGTTAAAATGGTTGTTATTTGAAACTTTTTTTTGAAAATTTTATTTATCACGTATCAATATCAATTATACAATATTATTCAATACAAGATGATACAAAAGCTTTATATTTTCCCCCCAAACTCACTCTCCTTCATTGTATCTCCTGATTATTGAGTGAGAGGAATGGGTGATGTGGATAATGTGGATGGGTTTTTATTAACAAATTCCATATATGGTTCCCAAATCTTATAAAAATTCCCAATCTGATTCCTTAAATTATAAGTAATTTTTTCTAATGGTATACAATTTTGTATTTCAGTGTTCCATCTGTCCATCATTATAAAATATTCTGTTTTCCACGTCACGGCTGCACAATTTTTGTTACCACTCTTGATATTTATCCAACTTCAATTTCACATCTTCTTCATATATATTACCAAAATTATCCTCGGATCCTGTTGTATAATTTCCAAAATGTTTCCACTTTAACACAGGACCAAACTGAGTGCACAAAGGTCCCTACTTCCTTATTACATCTGAAACATTTATCAGAATAATTTGAGTTTAATCTTTTTAATTTATATGGAGTATAATACAATTGATGTAGGATAGTATGAAAAATTGTATTATTTGGCCAGTTTCCTTCATCAATTGCAACTATTGTTCTTAATACTTGTTCAACTTTTAATTGCCATGCTAATACTTTGTGAGCTCTTTCATTTAGTTCATAATATTTCTGTCGAGTTCTAATTACATCTCTTTCTACTCCACTAGTTTATATTGTTTTAAATCTTAATTTTTTTGATTCCAATAATCTTTTTGTTCTCTTCATTTTTTTTGGATATGTAATTCCTTCTCTAAATTTAACATTTCCTTTTCCAATTGGTCTACCTCTTTCATATGTTCTTTCTTTATCTTAGATGTATAACTTATTATTTGACCTCTTAAATATGCCTCCATGGAATCCCATATAGTAAAATTATTCATTACTGAATTTTCATTAGTTTCATTAGTTTCAATCCAACCTAATCTCCTTTCAACGTTTGATGCTCCTTTTCCGTCAAACGAGTTTCTTGCAAAAAAAACTATATCTGCTTTTGTTTTTTTCATATATATCTTAGTAATTGTTTCTGTTTTATTTGATTCTATGTTCTATTTATATTAATACTAGCAAAATTTAATTTCCCTACCATCAGGTACCTCTATAAAATCCTTTATCCATTCATCCACCTTCTCCCACTCCTCCCACTTTCACAGTGTTAGTAACATATCTAGTATTATTCTTAATTAATCTAGGTGTAAAACAGAAAGAAGAAAGAAATAAATATAAAAAAAATAACAAAAAAAGAAAAAAAGAAATCCGCACCCCTGCAAAAACATATGATGCTTTAATGGCTTTAACTCCATGATCTATATGGGTTGTGGTAAAAACTACACTTGCTTACATGATTCTGCAGTAGTCAGCTCCATTTTCCAAACTAACTCACTCGAAATACAATACATTCCCCCAATGCATTATGACTATTCATTCTTATTCACTCAAGAATCTTTTTAAACACATATAGATCAATTCCAGGTTAAAACCTTCCTCCCGATTAAATTCTTGAAATTTTCAGTTACATCTTAACTTTTCACACTCATAGGGACCTTTCAAGTATCAACAGCCACCTGCCTCTCTCTTTCTGGCAAAGAATCAGCATACACCTTTGCCTCATTAGGCTCTGCAAAAAAATCTATCTTTTCCATCTGGGTCAAAAACTTTTAAAACTGCCAGATACCTTAAGACAAAAGCATAACCATTTTTCCACAATACATTTTTAACTGCATTAAAGTACTTTCTCTTTTTTAACAAATCAAACTTATATCAGGGTATAAGAAATTCTTACTTATAAACCAAAGCTCCTGGATCCTTCCTCAAGGCCTCTCTTCTTTATCTTGATATTTTCCTTGCTCCTTTTCTTGAGTGTTTTTTTTCACCTGTTTAGCTGCCAGTTCTAAGATCTTCTCACTTACTTCATAACAAAGAAATTTAACAAGTTCAGGTACATGATCCTTTATCCGGAACCCTTGGGGGACAGTGTGTTCCGAATTTTGGATTTTTCCAGATTTAGGAAAGCCCACCCGAATTGTGCTGCCATATCCACCCCCATCCCCTTCCAGTCACCCAGCCATCTCCCCCAAGCGCCAGCCGCCCAGCTGCCTCGCCCAAGCACTGGTCCCTCGGCTGCCTCCCCCAAGCGCTGGCCGCCTCCCCCGAGCACCAGTCCCACAGCCGCTTCCCTCAAGCACCGGTCCCTCAGCCACCTCCCCCAAGCGCCGGCTGCCTCTCTCCCCACTTACCAGATTTTGGAGTTTTCTGGATTTTAGATGTCCGGATAAAGGATCATGTACCTGTATCGGATGAGGTCTCTGTGGCTTTGGTCTCAGTGCTGTTTAAATCTCAATGTCTCCTTGGAATTCAGTTACTCCCAAAGTTTCTGGAATCCAAAGCTGTAAAAATTTCTTGATTTTCTGTGTTTCATCACCTTATGTCCAACAATCTTTATGTTATTCCTTCTGCTGAAATTTTCTAAAATGTCTATTTTTGCATTAATTGTTCTTTTGATGTAGCCACTTCAGCTTGCATCTTCTTCATTTGTTCCTTAATGCCTTGAATTTCAAATTCATTACCTTTATTTTTTTCATCCATAACTTCAAATCTTTTGTCCACCTGCTGCATCATTTTTTTCCACTTTCCTTGTAAAACTCTTATTTTTAGCTATATTGTCCCCACATTTCTTAACTTCTTCTGTTAACAACATCATAGATTGCTGGAAATTATCCATGTAATTCTTCATATCAGCTGTAGAAATAAATGTCTCTTTCATTTTTTCCATCATTCTGTCCATAAATCCTTGTTCAGAGCGTTTTTCTTCCTCTTCTTCATGTCCATTGGACCTAGAAGCCTCTTGAGCCTTTTTAAAAACTTTCCTTTTTTTGCACTCTGCGCATGCGATGAGTCTCTTCACCCATAGCAGGCAGCCATTGTCGGTAGAGACCCCACACAGCAATGTCCAAGATCTCTCCAGCTTGTTTCCTTTGGCCAGTACCTTACGCACCGCTCCTGGATCTTTCTTCAAGGTCTCTCTTCTTTATCTTGATATTTTCCTTGCTCCTTTTCTTGTGTTACTACAGCTGGTTTTTCTTTCTTTGGTGGCATTCTATAAATCTTCAAATATTTCTTTCTTCTATTTTACTTAACTTTTTCAACCCTTTTTGACTCTTTTTCTCAACTTTTTTGAGGAGAGTAAGGATTTGCAGTCTAACCCTGTCATCATGCGTCATGCCCCATTATTGAGGAACAGCAATTTTTTTGTTGTTTGTTACAGTTCTAACTGTAATAGATAAAGAAATACACTGTGGACCTATTCTATAAATTGCAGAAAGGATTTAGCAGGATGCCCAACATATGGGTCGAAAAGGTTAGTGAACATTTTGGGTCTGGACCCTTTATCAGGACTATCCAGGCCCAAAACTTTGACTGACCATGTCTACCCATAGATTCTGTCCAACTTGCTGAGTTCTTTCTGCAATTCTTCGTCTACTCAAGATTCCAACATATGCAATCTCGTGTTTCTCTTTGGCCCATTCTATGTTGCATTTTCCCTCATATTCAATAAGCAAATTATTATTGACTTTGAGATTAATGAAGAGCAATTTATTTTCTATAACATAGCAATTAAGAACTCTGAAAAATGGTTTTATTCATTGTGCAAAAATGGTGAAACTATTGTAGCAATATCATCAATGTTGTATCGGAAAACCAGATGCAGTAGGAAATTGTTTTTTATCCCGTGTTAATTCTGTGATATAAGAATTTCTTATACCCTGATATAAGTTTGATTTGTTAAAAAAGAGAAAGTACTTTAATGCAGTTAAAAATGTTTCAAATAGATTCACCGAGCAACAAAACCAGACAGGTTTCATAATTCCAAGAAGAAATATGTTTACATTTATATACAATTACTTTCATTGTAAACACACTGAAATATTTACGAGAATTTTCTGCTCGCCTGCTTGAATTTTGTTTCCCCCCCCCCAACCTTTTTGTCGTTATTCCCGAAACCGCGGGATGGCGTTGTCTGAAAAAAAAACCCCGCAAGTAATGAAATCTCCCCTGTGAGCGTCTCACCCTGGTCCAATAAGTTTTCGGTATCTTCTCAGTAGAGCAACCTCGTTGTTCCAGAAAACTGCTATTAAATACGTGATTGCCACTGTCGTAATTTAACATACTTTCCAACTTTCTTTTAAATGTCCCTTTAGAACAGTCAGAGGATTAGCAAGTAATCCCTGGTAGCAAAAGATCCTATGTGAATGTTTTTATTCATGTTACTATCAAGAGTTCTATCAAGAGATGAACGATTTTTTTTTCCATGATTGCTATTCATTATATTAAAGAATCAGTTATGGAATCACAGTTCAGATATTTCATTACGAACAATCACTTGGCCCGTCCTGAATAATATTTTGAGCAGATTTACAAAAGATTGTTAATAGGTACCGTAAGATACATCTTTTAGGCTTGTTTAGCACAGCACCAAGCAGCGAACAGGTCACGCAGAGAGACTGATGCGTTTCCCTATCACCCCGAAGAAGCTCATCAGCAAGGGCTCTGGCGACATTTCAATCATTAAAAAATTCAACTAACGGTCCCATACGCTACCAAATGTCCTACATCCATTTCCTCTGGCGTGGGTGCAACTGTGTGATGGAAATAAAGCCTAATTTGAAATGCAAAGTAATTGATGTAAGAATCAGTGAATTTTGTCTGTTTCAAGACAGTGCATGGCCGACCAGATTAACCCTATTTCAAGTTTCGAAGCTTATCTCTAAAAAAAAATTGCCTCATGAATCAAAAGCGTGAGCAGGCAAAAAAAAAATCTGAAAAACAAATCAGATGTCTGCGACTGCGAGATCGAAGGGTTGTGTTGGAAGGTGATCAGATTAAGCTGTTACATCATTTATCCAAATATATGAAACAAATACAGAGCGATAACATTGTTTGGAATAACCTTGTGAATTGCTGTTTTTTTAATAAATAAAACTGAAAGTGCAAAGCGACCTCAAGGTCCACTGATTTAACAGCCTCAGCGCATCTCATGCCTGTGAGAGTTTTCGCGGCTGCAGATACCTGCACAAATTGTATGGTGATCCAATACTTTAAAGCTGATGTCTATTTAGAGGAGATGGTATTAAATGGAACCAATCCAATTAAGGTCCAAATGTACAATCTGTTCGTGAACATTTCTTAAAAATTGTTAGAAAACAATAACTTGTTTTTTTTTCAGTCAGAGTTATACAGCACAAAAATAGGTCATTCGGTCCAAGTTTTGTCTGTGGGAACTAGTCATATTTGCATGCGTCGTCGTTGGCCCATATCACTCTTCTTATACATGCACAGTACCCGCCTCCCCACTTCCTCAACAGCTCTCCTCGTTCCATGTATCCACCACCCTCTGGGTGGACGACGTCGCTCCTCAGACCCTCTCACCTTAAACCTCTAATTTCAGACTCCCCTACCCTGAAAATGAAGACTGTGACCGTCTACCTTTTTAAACTCCCCTTTTGGACGTCATATACTCTATAAACATTAACCCCCAGCCTTTTACGCGTCAGCGATAAAGTCCCAGTCATTGCAGTCCCTCCTGATAACTTAAGCTCTCCAGACCTGGTAACACCCTTACGTTTCTATTTTTAAAAATGTTTATTGGTATACCTTAAATTTAAATCTAACCCTACGGCGTTATAGTTTACGATTTTTTTAAAAATTACAATATAAAATCAGAATATTATTGTCTTTTGAAATCCACACGCTACGATATCACTTTGACCTTCAATTGTAAACCACAGATCGATTGAACTTTCTGCCAAGTTTGTGAGACTTTTCATTTACGGTGGATTATTTGATACTAGAGTGACGTTATTTATCTATCCCGCTTTCTTCAGGAATTCGCATCTTGGAACGCAACAACATTTTTAACTGTTAATTACTACTTCACGTACTGCGTGCCAGTGAGTTCAGTCCTTTAAAAAAAAATTGCAAATTCCTTCATGTTGGGTTTAATGTCAAAGCAAACATCAAAGCACCACATAACTTTTATTCCCTAATTTTGAGCTGCTTCCTTCTCGACTGATCTTAAATGCTATATCTTTGGCATGTTACCGAGGTAACAATTTAATTTCTCTTCCATTAATGAACGTGAAATTAATCTCTACGATAAAAATTCCAACCTAGTTACTTATTTCACTGTAATGTATACGATCTGCCAAGAAATGCTTGTAATGACGGGGCTATTTGAAAAAAAAGTAATGAGATTGGGAGGTAACTAGTTAAATCAACCTCCGATCCATTCCAATGTAAGTCATGTTTGGGAAGAGCATTTGGGACTGATAGTTTTGCTGGATGTTGTTGAACGACGTTAATTATTTTAAAAAGGAGATTGAATCTATTCCATAATAGATTGAATGACTTGGTGTATCTAATATTGAATAACAAACTTAATCGGAAACTCTCACAGCGTGGAAACTCTAATCTCTCCAGACGAATAACAACCTCACATACCCCTCGACGAAATTACAGTAAGATCACTTGTGCGTTTCCGACGTATGATTTGTTCCCCATATTGAATTGAAGAAAACGAACACCCTTAATTAGCAACGTCAGACACACCGTGACCATTGAACAAAGACCGCATGCGAGCTGGACAGTCATTCTTTTCTTACTTTACTATGAGAATGGAATCCTTTTTTTGAAGGTTGGTGTAGGTTGGACTCCCCAATGCCAGTTCCACCCTGACTGAACCCCATCGTCCCCCTTCACGTGACGCATAGCACATGCGCAGAAACTGGGCCGTGAAAAAAAAATGCATCTGCATTTTTTTCACTGACGTAAGTACGCTCTGGAGTTTACATCGGATTGCCAGATTGCAAGTCTAAACTTGGCTGAAGGCCGGTAGCCAGATAGGACTGTTTTATATACTTTATTGTATTGCCTGCCTTGCTTTTGCAACTGTCCCATAGAGCTTTGTACGAATTCAGCTGCCTGGGAGAGGAGTCACTTGGGGGGGGGGGAGAGTCTATGTTGCTTGGTGGTAGCTGATTGCATCCCAGTTTCTGCCAAGTCAGTAACTTCAGTAAGCTCCCCCCGCCCCCCACCCCCCGCCACCCCTACCTTCTCCACCCCCCTCCAAACTGCAGGACTCTGTTCTGGATGAAAATAACTTGTGGTTTCGAGAGAGTAGAATTGGTTGGTACGGATCGCCAGTGTGCACGGTCTATTGTTTGAAAGCTGCACTTAAAACCTTCCCAGAATGAAGATGAAAACGGTAAAGGCTATTAGTACAATTTTTCAGACCCCTTTGTCTCTCTTAAAGTGTTGATTTACTACTGAAACGCACTACAAATTGCATTGTAAATTAATAGGTTTGGACACTGAAGCATTTTCAATTATTTCACTTTTTGGCTGAAAATGTTCTGCACTAAAGAAATCGTTTACTTATGTTTTGTGAAGAAATATTTGAAACCTTAATTTGGCAGATTATCTCCTGGTGCATTTTAAGTAAAGGATAGTTACATTTCGCGTATGGTGTCAGGAGAGAGACGAGCGCTGTGCAGAGTAGTGTTCTTTGATTTAATGTGTACCTCGTGTGGTTTGTGGGGGTTATTTTCAAAGGTATGAAAGTGGGAAGAGAGAATGTATAGAAAGCATATATTCAATTATGTATTTAAAACCGAAGCAATCATTGAAAGTGTGCAGAAAGGCACAGTCTTTGCAATTCTTTTATTGTTGCAGAGACGCTTCTTTTTATTTGAACTGCCGGTGTAATGTATTTGGGCCAAATGCCAACTTGTCTGGGTCACACACGCGTTTTATCTAAATAGATTTGAGCTGCTGTCTGGGAATGGGCTGCTGAATGTTACTTTATATCAATGTACGGAGACTATTCCATTTCCCCTGCTGTATTAAAATTTTTAATTTTCTCTTACTTTCGACGTTGAAATGTCGACGTTGAACGACCAGCTGTGCGCTGTGTTTTTGTAGTGTCTAGCCTTTTCGTAGCTCCTTCACTGAAAAATTTGGGATTGTCCAGCAGAAATCTGACAGCTCCTGGAAAACTTGGCACGACGCAGGAAACACAGTACAGGTCATAAAGCCAAACCTGGCTTTGGTGACGTCTGCAAAGTTTGGTTTTCTTTCCAGAGTCTATCCGTTGTGTGATTTCCGTCTCAAATGTGAGATGAAAAATGTTTTGCCATGATTGTATCGGCGGTCATATGTCTTTTTTTGTGAAAGAAGAAAGTCGATTTTTTTTTTCGCGCTGAATACTGATGTTAGTTGGGGGACGTTTTATCTCTTGATTGTAATGGTAATCGTTCAATAAAAGGAGCAGTTCTGCAACTCCTTTTCAGCGGGGAACCGCAGACTTTATATCCTTCGGCGGAGCTACTGCCCCTCCCCCTTCACTCCATAGCAACATCCACATCGCACTTGTACCACCGCTGCGGTTTATGGTGCGCTCTCGTCTGGACTCTCAAACGCTTCCCGTTTTAAGTCTGGGAAGGGCCTGGGTGCGGGCGGGGGCTTCCAGCGTATGCCAAGTTTTGCATACCGATGGATCAAAGAACGTTTGTGTGGCCCCGTGGCTATTGTTGATTTGGTCGGTGTTAACTGCTGTGCAATAATGTCAAACCCAACAAGGAGTGGCAAAGACTTACCGAAGCAGAGCAGATGGTATTTAGGTATCTGCAATAAATTATTCACACCATAATTTATGCCCAATTTCTTCAGATTCGCAAACCCACTCTTATTTTGACGTTTTCTGCCATTCTACTTCATGCTGAATCGCAAATGATTACATTTCCACCCTTAAAACAACTGTTAGCACTTGCCAATGAGGTATAATCTGGATTTTCTATCAACAGTGATTGCCCGTCCCACGTCCCGTCTCAATTCTTTTTCAAAAATATTTTGAAAAAGGATCATGCAGACGGAAGCGAAACCTTGACCAGGTGACCGCGACATTCAGCGGGCCAGGCAGCATCTCCGGATGGAGAAATTAGAGTCAGCGTTCCTGGAGAAGGATTGGAAATATTAGCCCTCTTTTTCCACAGACGCTGCTTACCTGCGGAATGTTTCCAGCACATTATTGGTTTTTATTTCTCATTCTAACATCTTTTTATCTTTATTGTTTTGATTTTCAGACTGCGTTCATCGCTCACTAAAATGAAATAAGAATAAGTTCGCCCGAAAAGAACAGTATTAGCTCTGGATGTGGAAGCAAAGAAATTCAGGCCACCGTCCATGTTTGCACAAGAGTGTGCTGTGGGGTTGTACGAGCAGACTAAGGAACATTCCCAATGGAATAACAGCAAAAAACTGCCAGAAATGCTCAGCTGGTCTAGTAGCATTGTGAAGAGAGAAACAGTTCCTAAAGTTTCATCATCAGAAAAGTTTACTCAATTTATATCTCCACAGATGCTGTCTAGCAAGCTGATTATTTCCAGCGTTTTCTGTTTTCATTAAAGATTTCCAATCTGCAGTTTTTCCTCCATTCAGGCTTGATGGAATATTGCAAAGAGGATGTGTTTTGTAGCAGGAAATTGGAGAGGGGAGAGTGAGGGACCCCTACTCAATTTTCAGTGTTCTCATTCTGGATACTCAAAGCATTATCCTTCACCTTTCTTTCAATTTTCCCCAGCTACATGATGTCCATTCCTTTTGTTTACAGTACTTTCCTCTTTCTTTTTACACCTTGACCTGTTCCTTCTCTCTTCAATCTGGCCTCTCCTTGCACATTGTCTTGTTTTCCGGACTCTTCAATCCATTCACCATTTTTTAAATTTCCCTCCCCGCCTCCTAATTTTCTTAACACTCACTTCTCATCCTTCCTCTTTATTACTTCCCTCCTCCACATTCTTACTTTCCATTTGCTCCCTCCCCATTCTCTTCCTCCATTACCCATTGACTGTGTAAACTCTCCTCTTTTCCCATCTTCCCAGTTTAGTTTCCACTCTCTTTTCTCATTCCCTTCACCCTCCATATCTCCCACCAGCTACCCTCAAACCCACTCCTAATTTTCTCCCACCGCCCACTCTTGGTGTCTCCCCCCCCCCTTACTTGTCCACTGATTGCAAATTGCTTTCTCTTCTCCCAACTCCATCCCAAACAATAATTCAGTCTTTGCCCTGCTGACCAAATCTTTCTTCCTCACATTTACTCTTCATCCTCCCTATTCCCCCGTCCACCTACCCTCTGGACCTCTCCCTCTTTGGCCACCCCTTAATTTCCATTCACGCGATTCCTCACCTCCCTCCTTCTGACTTTTCTCCCTCGTTACTTTGACCGGCGTCCTCTCCAGTTCCAGCATGTTCAGGCAGTGATGGGAGGCCGACGACTCTGGTCGGTGGTCCGGTCAGCAGACGTCCTGGTGATGGGAGAGAGAGAGTGGTGGCTTTGCCGTTCATTTGTTTCCTGTTGCTCCCATTTGCTGTTGGGACGGTTGGTGTTGGGCTCAAGGAGAACCAGGGAGGAGCCGAGCACCAGAACTTTTAAACGCAGAAGAAACCCTTGGGTATCATTCGGAAGTCGATGGGAATGACCAGGAGGTTTGCTGCCAGTCCCGACCACTCTTCCCTTCGAGTAGGATGGCATGCAATCTCCAATGTTGTCTGCAGTCAACGAACCCAGGGCGTTGTTTTGAAGGTCGCCAAACTTTAATTGGAGGGGGAGAGAAGAGAACGTGGGGTTGCTCCCACCTGTTTCATGGGCTCTGCATTCAGACTTGCCGCAACGTCATTCTGTTAGCAGGAACAGGTCAACTGAGGCTCCAGCCGTCGAACAGTTGATCTATAAAGATTTGGTTTATTTTCATACAAACCTTCATAAATCAACTATTTTAACAGCGGAGGCGTCCGACACAAAAAGGGCATAACTAATTCAGGGTGTTCCCCCTCTTTGCAGGCCTACGGATGACTGAGTCCAAACGCGCAGCCAATGAGAGTCGGTGCTGAGGCTCTCGCGGCGTTGCTGCTGGCTTTGGGCGCGGGGATGAGTGGGCACGCAGCCTGGTCTAGGGGCTGCCCGGCCATTCGGCGCTGAGGCGGCGCCGCCGCCGCCGCCGCCGCACGGGGACGCGCCGAGGACGCGGCGACTCATGGGCTTGTCTGGAGTCGAGAAAACCGCCTAGCTCAAAGGTAGCCGCACGCAGCTTTGGGTTCACCGAATTATGGAAATTTTGTGGAAGACGGTGACTTGGATTTTGAGCCTCGTCATGGCCGCGTCGGAGTTTGACAGTGACACAAGGCTTTCGTACAGTTCTCAAGGTAGGACCAACCTCAGGGCGGGCACGTGCCTCGCAGCCTTCGCCCACCCCACCCGGCTTTTGTTGGCCCAACCCCACTCTCGCACAACGATTTGACCCATTGCAACCGCACCACACGACTGGAACGACCTCTGCACCGAATTGGGTGCGGTTGGCTCTCGATGAACCCTTTTGGACATGACATGCTTGCACCCACATTGTTAGGACCGGTACGGTTCACGGCAGATTTGTAGCAAATCATGCAGTCGACAGGTTGCTCTGGACTGTTGGTATATTCTGCATTACCGCTGATTCTGCCCTGACTCAGTATAAATGTGCACGAATTCTGATCGATATGAATGCTGGGTTATTTGATGTTGCTAATCGCCTGATCTTTTGAAAAGACTTCCCTTTGATTGTTTTAGTAGTACTTTGTCACGACCTTTTGTTTTTTTTCTCTCTCCTTCCACGCCTCTTCCCTCCCTTGTGATTTCAAAGAGGAATTCCTTTCTTATCTTGAACATTATCAGCTCACGGTTCCTGTCCGAGTGGACCACAACGGAGATTTCCTGAACGACAGTGGGGAAAACTATGGGCATTCAAGGCGGAGGAGAAGTTCAGATGATACACCGCGAGATCCAACCGATTCTAAATTATTTTACAGACTGTCCGCCTATGGAAAGCACTTTCACTTAAACTTAAGTTTAAACACTAAATTAATCTCCAGACATTTTACCGTAGAATATTGGGGAAATGAAGGTCCAGAATGGACACACGACTTTATTGATAACTGCTATTACGTGGGATATGTAAAGCATGAGCACAGCACCACAAAAGTGGCTTTAAGCAACTGTAATGGTCTGGTGAGTAGAACATTAAGCTTGATTGTCCATTTTGGGAAGCTGTTGTAATCATTTGGTTGCTTTGTTTCGTCAAGTATAAGTTGTTATCAGAATCAGCCAGAAATCACTGCACTGATGGAATTGTTGCAGGAGAGAAAACATAAGCAGCTGTCCCGCTGTAGGAAGCACATGGCTAATTTGCATATGATCCACCGCAGTGGGAAGGGTAGCCAGATCTTAAAGAGGCAGGTCCCTTTCACTGGCCTCTACAGACAGAATGTTATTCAGAAGCAAGTAGAAAAATCGAAGTTCCCGTGTAGCGTTCCATAGTACAGATTTCTGAATCCAGTAGTTTAATTCAACAATATTTTTTGGCGATATTGTAAGAACGCATGAGTTGGAAGATTCATTAGCTCCCCATTTGTAAATGATGTATGTCTTATCATAACAAAGTAAGGGAACAATGTGTCTCTGCTAACTTAGAAGGAATATAAACTACAGTTTTGCTGCTTGGGTGGTTACTCTTCCTTAATATTTTAACAACCTTAATTGGTTTGGATGTAAAAAAAAAAACTATTGCAGATAACTATTAACCGAAGCAGTGCTGTGGAACCTCTAGCAAAAAAAATCAAATACTTAGTAGCAAGATGAACACTATTTGAAAGCAGTGTTGAAAGAAAAAACTATCAATTGTCCAGATTAATATTTTCCAATTTTATTTTTGTGGATAATCTCCTTAAGTAATATCAACAAATTGCTACAATTTAATTATTCACTCTTTTGTCACAACTTAAAATACATGTACAAAGTGTAGAACTTTAAACTTATGCACAGTTCAGATACATCTCTATCTTGAACCTTTAGGAAAGCTTTTTTTCTCTTAATTAACAAAATATTAAATGTTTTTACCTGCAGTAATAATAATTTGTTTTGTTTTCCCCAAGCATGGTGTTATTGTAACAGAAGAAGATCAGTATTTCATTGAGCCATTACAGAATATATCTAAGGACAATAACAGTGACTTTATATATGGTGAAGGCCACCCTCATGTTGTTTACAAGCATTCCTCCATTCGACAAAGACATCACAGCAACATGTCAAATTGTGGAGTTTCAGGTAATTTACTTGAGATTTATAGGAGATTGTATTAAAATGTAATCCTTTTCTTATTATGAGATGAGTATTTAATTGGTAGATGTATGAAGTTGCAAAACTGAAGAACACACAGATATAATTCAATTGTTTATTTGTAATACTGTGTAAATAGCTTTGACTCAGCATGACAATATTTTGTTAATTTTTTTTATTTTGGGTAATATTATCTGCATTTTTAATGCACTTGACTGAACCTCGTTGATTGAAAAGCTTTTAGAATATTCCTGGCAATATAGTGCTGGAAGATATTCAAGATTTAATCATTCAATTTTCTGTGGACTCAGTACTACTGCCTTCATCTCTGGGGTGGAAGTGTGTGGACTCAAACTCTAGCCTAGCATCATTGCTAGGAACTCACGGTATGCTGCACTATATGAGTCTATTAAATGCCATGTTGAAATGACATACAAGATGGATTTAGAAAGAACCATAGTACCATTGTAAAGAAGGGCAAGGAATTTCTTCCCAGTGTTCTAGCTAGCATTTATTCCTCAACTAATAACTCTAAAGTAAACTAGCTAGAATTGTAATGTGCTACATGCACTTGTTAAAGTGATGCTATGTCAGTTTAGCGTGATTAAACAACGAATTTTTTCTCTATGATGTGGCATGGAAATCATAGAGATTTCAAAGGAAGTATGTCAAAGACCGGATTGATAAGGTGGGGAAGGGAGGGAAGCCAAAAAATGATATTCTGTGAAAATTTCAAGAGCCACAGGGCAGGATAATCAAGCAATTGGGTGTAGAAACAATTGAGGGAGAAGTGTCAAAGCAAGCGGTGGGGGGACAGTTTTGCTGAAAAATGAGTGGGGTAAGATGATTGGCAAGGAGAATTTGGGTAGAAGTGACCCATAATAACCAATGCTTATCTTCCTGGAAAAAGATGTAAACTAAATAATTTTCAAACAATTTCATTGTGCTTTGCAGCTGAATATCTAGCTGCGATTTAGCCATTGCCATTTATATGAGTTGATTGCTTTGGATGTTGCAATGGTAGCTATGTTTTAAAAGTATATTATTGACTGTAAATTGCTTGAGAATATTCTGAGGTAAGGAAATTGCTTTTTTTATCAGACTTTTTTTCAAGGACCTTTGATTTTTAGTGGCAATGTATTTATTTTTAAAATCAAGTTGTTAATTGTTTACCACTTAAATTAGTGAAATGTTTATTCTTTACAGAGCAATATAAATATGCAGAATGATATGTGGAAGATCATGCATTGTCCAAAACTTTAACCTTTTAATAAGATCCTATTGTGGCCAAATGGGATTAGTGTCGATGGGCAGTGAAGGTGGGCTGGGGGGTGGGGTGTCCTGTTTTTGTGCTGTACAACTCAATGACTCTTGGGCACTTGTTGTAGGGTGCATTATAGCATTTATGGTCAAACAGAGTCAGTAAAGTGAAGGATTAATTACAAATGCAGTGCTCCATAGGATTAGAGTTTAGCACAGTCATTTAGGTTAGTGCCAGGAAGTACTTTATCATAGTATAATGAGGATCTGGAGCTTTCCCCTGAGAAACTTGTGAAGTTTGAGTAACTTAAAATGTGAAAACTACAATGAAAAGAAACATATAAAAATATTAAGGGATAGGTAAACATGGTAACTAAATAGAGTCAAGACACAGATACCAGCTATGGTTCTATTGAAAAGTGGAAAGGGCTTGGGGAGTTAAATGATTTACTTCAGTTTCTTTGCTCCAATGACCCTTGTGTTTATTGAAATTGAATTAGGAGTCCAAACACGAAGTTATCTTTGCTTCATTGAAAGTTGGAAGATATTTATCATGGCTCATCCCTTCGTGGGTGAAGATGAACATGATGCCTTGTAGCTCTTCTGCCCTCACAGAACTTTTTGTAGTTGTTGGCACATTGTGATGTGCCACTGCGAATCGTGGAACGCCATGCAGTGCAATTTATTTTGTGAGGCCCTCCCAGTTAGTATGGTTGATGAGGAATGACTGGAGATCGCACTTGATTACATCTTTGTAGTGAAGACGTGGGCGGGCAACAGGGCGGGGAGCATCTGATAGCCCACGGTAGAATAATGCAAACTTGTTAATATACTTGTCTTAAAGGTGAACGTGATTTGAACTATCGTGGAATGGGAAAATAGCATTGTTACACATGAATTGTGCCATGACAAATTTGATGTCTTAGATATAATTGGAGAGTGACAAAATAATAATAGTGAACTCTTTCTGCAGAATGCATAGAAATCCATGCATTCATTTTCACCTGTGTCAGCAGGGAGGAGGAACATGCTGGATGGGGAAATGGCAGGATGCAGTGTGGGGTTAGAAAACTCAGAGGTTGTGATTAATTCTCAAATATATTGCTTTTGAATCTAGTTTTTTTTTAAACAGGGAGCAAAAACTTCAAATATCAACAACTGAAGGGAACTTTGCATGCAAATACTGTTCCTCAAATTGCTGTAATATCCTTTACAGCTGTATGCTATTACATATTTAGCAAAGTTTTCAACTTTAGCTGTACAAAGCATATAAAATAAAAACTTCTGCACATGATTTCCTATGAAAGGAAAATTGGGTGCAGTTTTTAAGAGGGCACCAGTTTGATATTCATTTTTTTCTCGCTGAGTTGAAAGTTTAGTCTAATATTATTCCCAGATATTTAATCACAGTTACAATCTATAATGTAGCATTTGCCCAGAGTAAACAAGGATTGTTGCATTTGGATGATAAAGGTTTTGAATGACTTTGTTCATTGTGACTGTTTAAAAATAATCTGCCTTGAGTGAATCAGAAAATTTGCTGAGTGTCTGAAGAATGATTCTCCTCTGCCACTGAAATGTTTGCTTTTTTTCTCCCAGTCTGAAGAATTGTGCTCCTTGATCTCCCAAGGTCTCAGCTGGTTAAGCCTTTTAGCAAATAAGTTCCCTGAATGCTGGAAACACTGGGGATTTTCAGTAAAGAAAGAATAGCAGGATCGCTAAGCCAACAGCAAACAGCAGTAGCGTAGATTTTTATGAATACAGTTTCCTTTCCAATCTAAGTTTAAAAAAATAAATTTAAATTTAGACATACAGCACAGTAAAAGGACCTTACGGCCCATGAGCCTGTGGTGCCCAATTACACCCATTTGACCTACAACCCCCGGTACGTTTTTGAATGATGGGAGGAAACTGAAGTTCTCAGGGAAAACCCACACAGACACAGGAAGAACCTACCAACTCTTTGCAGACAGCGTGGGATTTGAATCCCGGTCCCAATCGCTAGTGCTGTAAAAACATTGCTCTAACCACTATGCTAACTGTTCTGCCCATCTACACTATCTGTGCCGCCCATCTAGTATGGAAAAAATTGCATCAAAGGCCCCTATACATTAAATTTGCATTGCTCCACATTTTTCAGGTTCAATCACCAAAAATTAAAGCTATGCATAGTTTGTAGACTGTGTAATTGTGCAGAATGGGATAAAATTCCTCTAATATATGATACATCTGTATATCAAATATACATATTTATTGGGATCAGGACTGGCATACTTAGCCAATTTGGTCTTAGGAGAAATATAAATTAATAGTTGACAGACAAGGAAAAAAATAGGGCATGCCTTCTGATTTGACCACCACCCTAAAGTAATACTCACCACAGTGACTTGAGGCATCTCTAAAAAAAAAGAGGAGAATCCATGGTCAGAGAACCCCAAAAAAGATTAAAGATTATTTAGGCTTTGGGCTGAATTGTGGCCTAAATCATTTAAGGTTGAAAAGAGGTGCCAACTATTGGTACGACCTCTTCACAAAGTCACTGGGGCCTCGCAACCCTACCTGCCTTAGTGTCCTTCGATTCCTGACTGATATTGAAGCCAGAGAAACTGGAAGAGCTTCTGGACTACGTCTTTAGCTGTCATTTACATGAAGCTGGGCAGTGACGAATTCCTTGCTACCACAGGAAATGGAAAATCTTATTCAGAATGAGGGTGTCATAGTTAGATTTCCTGCCAATTCTTCTATTGGTACTAATATTGGGGAAGATGAGGATTTCTGGATGAAACATGGTCTAAAGTCAATCTAATTTACTTACTACCATCTTGGTAATTAAATGGTGAAGTGTTGACAAACTTTAACATTAATTATAGTGATCAATCTTGATCAATTAGTTGAAAACAAACTTGGACATGAGCTTTGGAGACTAGAGAAACAAAATTACTTGCCACATCCATGCTCATTGTACATGCTAAATAATACCTAATCCTACATTTTATTTTTGGAGAATGATATGAAAAAATATCACATATAAACTTTGTTAAAATAAAGAACTGTTACAAAGCAGATTATTTTTTCTACGATTGTTGAGTATTCTCATTTTAAATTATGCCTTTCCTTTGATGTGCACAATTCTTGTTTTTCCATTATAGTTGCTTTTCTTGTTTAACTTATGTAAATTTATAATGATTAAGTTATCGTGTCCCAATTTTTTGTGTTCAAGAGCATAGAACAAGAAAATGCATTCAGCCCATGAGGCATATTGAATCCGCAATGTAAAACCTCTCTATTGAGGATTCTGTCCATTCCAGAGGACATTCAGGAGAAGTATTAGAACAAATTCTTCTTACTGAACAAGTGCTAAGCTGCAGAAAACCAAACTAACATAATAATATTTTTGTGGTATCAGATCCTTGGGAATCTCCTGTTGCAAAAGTAATTTGATGACCTTTGTCTCCATTTATCATTATTAACTTGAATCTTGAAATTCAACCATTATTTTGTGAAGATACTAGTGCACATTATTTCTGATATTTAGTTTAAGAGGTGAAACATTTTGGTGTACTTTTTGACATCACTGTTTCCATCAAATGGTTTGTCAGGGAGAATAATTACCACACGATGGTTGTTGTTTTGGTATTCACATGTTGAAAATAACATGCTGCTGGAAATTCAGTAAATTTAACTACTTCTGCACTTTGTTTTAATCTAAAGTTATCATACCTGATATGACTCAAGGTTGTCTCATTATTCTTTGAGAAATTGAAAGAAGATTTTTAGCTTGGGATTCCATTTTAACTTCATTGGGGTGCAGTCTGGATCTGTGTGGGAGGTGTGGAGGTTTCCAAGGAAGTGTTGCAGATTGTTTAGTACTTGGAAAATTCCAGAGAAGTTCTTTGAATCACTTGTTTTGGCGTACACACACGCACACGCACACACACATACATTTTTGGATGGGAGAATTTTACTCTGCCATTGTGATGCTAAATGCTAAGAGTAGGGGAAGTAATGCAGGGTATTGAAGTTGTGGTGGAAAGATTGGCAGATGTGATGGGAGGCTTGTCGAGAAGGAAATGGAAAATCACATGATTTCAAAAGAGTGAGCTTCTATTTGGCCTTTCCCTTCAGATTCCTCCTGTTTTTGTCTGTTCATCTAATTAGGCATTTTCCTTCGTATAATTTTATGTATCTGCACACACTTTCAAATAACTAATGAGCCAGATCTTGGTCAAAATATAGAGAGCTTCTCCTGTTGGCTCTCAGAGGGAATGAGTTTTCAGGAACTTCCTTGACAGGTTGTGATGAAAGGCAATGCTGCATTCAATTTTTAAAATAGCTTTAATATTCAGATATATTTAAAATATACTTAAAATTAAATTATTTAACAATTTAAATAATTGAAATGTTTATAAACAAAAATATTTCAAATAATAATAAACAAACAACTTTTCAGGTACATGGATAGTAAAGGGTTAGATGGATATGGGCCAAGAACAGGCAAATGAGGTTCACTTGGTCAGCATGCATAGGTTGGGCCAAATGGCCTGTTTCCATGCTGTTGAACTCTGATTCTATGGCTCTAATTAAAAGCATTGGCCTAAAGTCGAATAAATTTTGAAATAAATTGCATTTTCTTTTTGTATCCTAATTCACAGACTAATATTTCCCACCCTGCAGTTAGGTCCAACCTGGCAGAGGACAAAAAGGGGATTTCTCCAATATAATGCAGGGTTTCCTGGACTTTGCCTTGGATAGCATTTTGACTCCATTGACAGAGAGTCTGACTTCTGCAGTTGATGGTTCATACTGTAAGTGGAAACCTGTCTTAATGAATGATAGCACTTCCAATTGTAACCACTGATGTCAGCCAGCTAGATTTAGCCATTGCTGAGATAAGGTGGAATGGTTAGCATAGTGGTTTGCGCAATGCTGTTACAGCGCCAGCAAGCCGGTTTTGACTGGGGTTCCAATCCACGATGTCTGTAAAGATTTGTATGTTTTCCCCATGTCTGCATGGGTATCCTCTGCGTGCTTCAGTTTCCTCCCACTGTTCAAAATGTACTGGGGTCGTAGGTTAATTTGGTGTCATTGGGCTTGTGGGCTGAAAGAGCCTGTAACTACGCTGTATGTCTAATTTAAAAAAAAATTACTATTTAAATAAATGTAAAAATGTTCATACCTTGATGAAAGTACTACATGAGCTATGTAGCCATATCAGCATATTGTATTCTACCTTGAAAATTTAATCAGTAGAATACATTTTGGAGACAGAGTGTACAATGTGCTGATGTGACTATGCAATATATTGGATGCTAACAAGTTGGGATGAAAGTATGCATTCAGCTGAGCTCTCTGCCCTCCACATTTTTTTTTACAAAATGTTTATTTTTTTTATTGCTTTTTTCGGCCCAACTAATCACCTCACACTTTTGGTAGCGAATTGGATTTGCCCTTTATAATCTGATTCTGTGAACATGCAAAGTATCATGTTTATAGTTCTTCGTGCCAACAATAGATTTTGATATCACTTTTTTTTCAATAAGCCTGACTATACCATGCACTAACTCATTGGCATACCCCTTAACACCTTTCTCCAATACAAGTAACACTTACCAGTGTTGCTTAGCTGGCTATTAACCAACTTTCCATCCATGCCTTTCTAATTTCTGTAATACTGTACTTATAGATAATCTTTCATAAAATAACATCATTGTACCTTCTGAAAATCTAGATACATTAAGTATTGTGTGTTCCCTTTGTTAGCCCATTATTGGGAGATACCAATGAATTTGTCAAACATGACCTGTCTAGAAATTTAATGCAGAATGTGCTTGATTTTTCCACTGGAGTTCTCAAAGGTCATTAAGTTTATCTTGGTGTTCAAATTCTAAATGACTGCCCACAACAGATAATAGCTACCATGTCATTGACAGTAACTGTCCCATATATAGGTCAAGCAAGTACCTTATATTCAAAGTTCCAAAGACTGAAAAGATCCAAAAACTGAAATTTTTTTTCACGCCGATGTGATGTCACTAGTGCAAAAATTTCAACACCTGATACTCTGTTGGCGCCAGTTTTATTACAATAACAGTAAAAAAAATTTTTAAATGAAATCTGTGCTTCTGGCTGGGAAGATGCCAAACGAAGCTGGGTCCAACTCTTCAGCATTGGCTGCAGTCAGAGTCCATTCTCAACATTGGGTGCGGTGCCGTCCACATCGAAGAAGTCGCTTTTGGCTCCTGGGCAGGAATGGGGACCTTGGACTCCCAGGCAGGAGCAGGGACCACAGGCTCCTGGGCAGAAGCAGGAAACCAGGCAAGAGCAGGGACTATAGTCGGTGACCGGCAGCAGCAGTGGGGAGGTATCCAGGACTAGTGGCAGAGATCAAGTTTTTTTTCGATATGTATTAAATATTATTTCTGCTCACACATATGAGCTGATGCAAATATTCTGCTGATGCTACTGTGCTATTTTTGGGTTTTTTTTGGTTTTGTTCCGAAAACCAAAAAAATCCCAAAAACTGAACAATGTCTGGTCCCTAGCATTTTTGATACAGGATACTGTTCTGTAGTAATACTATTAGAATAATTAAAAGCCATTCTCAACCTTTCTTTGGCTTTGCCCCCCCCCCTCAAGGACCCTGCAAATGTTTATGGGCTGCCTTGCCTGTGAAGCAGTCATTTAGTCGGTTTCTTTCGTACTTCTCTCCTACAGACTACATAAAAACAACCACTGTGGCTTGTGATAACAGAACAAACAGACAATTAGGAAATCATTCTTATTGAGTATGTAGGAAAGAAGAAAAAAAAATTAACATATGAAAATTTTTTTTTAGAGTGCAATGGTTTGTACACAATGAGTGTTTGGGGAACCTTAAGCATATTCCCGAGGATGTGAAAGCTTCATAAAAAGCACTTTAAAAAATAATTCATATAAAATGAAAATTTTAGTGAGATCCTTGAGCTCAATGTTCATAGAACATTACATTACAGCACAGTACAGGACCTATGGCCCACGATGTTGTGCAAATCTAGATATACCTACCAAAAAGAAACAAAACCGTTCCAACTTTATAACTCTTTCTTTCACCCACTTCCTCTTAAATGCCCTTGTTATTCCAGCCTCCACCACCTCCCCTAGCAATACATTCAAGCCACTTACAACTCGCTGTAAAAAAAAACCCTGATGTCTCCCCTAAACTTTCCTCCCTTTACTTTGTACAGATGTCCTCTGGTGTTTGCTACTCCTGCTCTGGGAAGAAGATGCTGGCTGACTACCTTATCCATGCCTCCCGTAATCTTGCAGCCCTCTATTAAGTCACTTTTCACTCTTCTTCGCTCCAAAGAGAAAAGCCCTAACTCTGCTAACCTTTCCTCAAAAGATGCATTTTCCAATCCAGACACATCCTTGTGAACCTTCTCTGCACCTTCTTCATATTTTCCACATCCTTCCTGTCATGAGGTGACCAGAACTGAACACAATATTCCAAGTGTGGTCTCACCAGAGATTTATAGAGCTGCAACATTACCTCACCCAATCCCGACTAATGAAGCCTAGCATGCCAGAGGCCATTTTAACTATCCTATCAACCAGTGTGGCATCCTTGAGAGATGTATGGATTTGGACCCCAAAGTCCCTCTGTTCTGCCACACTGTTAAGTATCCTGCCATTAACCAAGTACTCGGCCTTCAAGTTTAACTTTCCTGTGCAAGCTTTTTGAGGTCAGGCTCCAAATTGGATCGTGATAGTTGGAGGTCACCTCTTGTTGTGATATCAAGTCTGTTCCTGGATTTTGTCAGGAAACCACCTTGCTGAATCCATATTCAACTAAATATGTTGAGGGAAAGGCAATGAAAAATATTTCAACCTTTTCGCATAGTTTTGTAAATATATTCAGCAAATAACTCTTAACCCCAAGATCTTTTTGAAATTGATTGAACTTGTGGCATGCAATTATATCACTCTGAAGATCAATTGACCTTTGAATTTCTGTGTAACCTCGGTGCATTATTCCTCAAATGGATCTAACATCCAATATGGGATACTGAAGTTTAACAGGCCATTAAATTTTTCCTGCAGGTCTGTGTGTATTTGCTCTAGATGTTTCACACAAACGGTAATGTCATTGACCTTCAGTACCTCTAGGTTCGTGTTCAGATTTGGAAATTGTAAAAATTCCCAAAGTCTGATAGACCGAGCTTTTTAAGGAAAGAAACAATGGCTTCCTGACTATCAATGCGGTTATTATGTTTATCCTGTGACGTCTCGTTCAATAAATTTAGTTAGTCTGAGATGTTTGTTAGATGAAATTGGTCCGCTTTTGCATCTACAAGTTTTTCTCCATGCTCATCATGAGAGAGAAAATAATCGTGTCCCAGAGTGCAACAAAGTGATAAAGACAATTTCCTTTGGACAGCCACCTCATCTCGGTATGCAGCAATAGCCTCTGGAAATGTTTGTCATTTTCTTCACACACCTGTTGGAATAGTTGGTCTTGAAGCAGATGTTATATTAGGTGTGTGATGAATCCTCTTTATCATCCAACCATTGAAGCGGCACCATCAGTTGCACGGACATCTATGTTCTCAAATAGAATATTGTTCTCATGTCATTCTCAACATCTGTTTTAATCCTTCTGGCAAACATCTTTTCCATCAGTTACTTTCCATTCCAGAATCTGGCAGAAGCCATGAAAAGAGCTTCATTCTTTTGTAGAGTGGATTTGTAAAGATAATTTCTTGGATTGTAATGAAATGACTAATTGTTTTTCATTGTCCATTGCTATCTCATCAATTATTCCAGAAACAATGAAATTACTCAAAGGAACTGCCTGAATAGTTTCTTTAGCATTTGAGTATTGTGGACATTGAAGGTTAAAAAAAAATGACTCAGCAATATTATGAGCATTTTCACTTTTAGCAATCAATTCATTAATATTGTTTGATGCAAGAAAACCCTTTTCTTTTTTCTGTAACACTTCAGTAAGGATTTATTTGAGCGTTGGCCTTCTCTCGAAATGATCTCGAAGAGTTTTGAAGTAATTGGAGGGTTTATCTTCTTTTTATGGTCGGTTTCTAAATGATGTTTCAGCTTGCTTGGGCTCATGTTTTTATTTAAAAATATATTCAAACAAATCAAACACATGGGCAGAGAAGTGTTTGTGGAGATGTAATGAAATAATATGATAAGTATTCCACTGAATACTGCCAACACTTATTTGTGGAGGAACTGATGGATAAAATTACCATATATTTCGTCATATAAGTTGACCTTCAGATAAGTTGGGACCCCATTTTCAGTATTTTCATGGTTTTATAATGTATTAGGTGCAGAAAAGTTAAGCAAGCAAATGAGTACAATAACAGTTTAAAAAAGACCTTTGTTTCTGGCCAGGAAGATGGTATATGGTGCTGGGACCAAATCTTCACCATTGGCTGCAGCCAGAGTCTGGTGCAGTGCTGTCCACATCGAAGAAAAAGCCTTGCTGCCCAAGTGCGCTTGGTGCAAGAATCATAGCTGCATGTCAGCTTGGGCAGGAGTGGCGACCTTGGGCTCCCGGGCAAGAGTGTGGACCTCATTCTTCCTGGGCATGAATGGGAACCTTGTTCTCCCGGGCAGGATGAACAATCTCGTTCTCCCGGGCAGGATGAACAATCTCGTTCTCCCGGGCAGGGGCGGCGACCTCCTCCTCCCGGGCAGGGGCGGCGACCTCCTCCTCCCGGGCAGGGGCGGCGACCTCCTCCTCCCGGGCAGGGGCGGCGACCTCCTCCTCCCGGGCAGGGGCGGCGACCTCCTCCTCCCGGGCAGGGGCGGCGACCTCCTCCTCCCGGGCAGGGGCGGCGACCTTGTTCTCCAGGACAAGAGTGGGAACCTCAGCCTCCTAGGCAGAAGTGGTGACCTCTAGTGGGTTTCAGCGGCAGTGGGGAGGTGCTTCAAGGGTCGTCTTGTATGCCAAATCTCCATCAAATTTGGTTGAATTTAAGGTCTCATATTTTTTATCTGGCGTACAAGTCGACCCCTGATTTTTGAGGGTTTCCATACTTGACTTGTACACTAAAATATACAGTATTTCTGAAGGTAACGAAAATTAACTATTACTAAATGAAAGCACTTCTTACAAGGGTTAGTTCAAAAGTCAACTTAAATTTTATGGAAAATAATAAACACTGCCTACCTTCTTCATTAAAAGGTATCAGAAGGAGACATACCCACCACAAAAACTCGAAGCAAAATGAGGGCACTTGCACACACAACAAATATAGAGCAAAATATTGAACAATGTTGGGTGGCATGTTTGATGTAGGGACTAGCACAATGCCTTTACAACGTTAGTGATCAGGACCAGGGTTCAAATCCCGCACTGTCTGAAAGGAGTTTGTACGTTCTTCCTGTGTCTGTGTGGGTTTTTCCCGGGGGCTCAGGTTTCCTTGTACCATTCGAAATGTACCGGGGTTGTAGGTTAATTGGGTGAAATTGGGCGGCACGGCCATGTGGCCTGCCTAAATGTGCCATATGTCTAAATTTTAAATAAATTAAAAATTTAAATTTAAAAATTTTTAAGAAATTAAATATGAGAATTTTTTTGGCCTGCACATTACTGGAATTGAAGGTGATAGAACAAAGGAGGTAAACTATATGAAGGCAATTCATAGCCAAAGCAAGTTCTATGTCAGTCAAACACAGTCATGTTGAAGCAAGGTATGCTCAGAAAACATTGTTAATTTTCTGCATTTATCTGGGTCAATCTTCGTTGCCTCCAAACTTTTTTAGAAAAAAACTTGCGTTGTTTGGCAACTATACAGGAAAGCCTAGCATACAATTCCATTCCCTTCCCAAAAAAAGTTTAATCTATTTAGTTTCCATACTCCCCTAACCACCTTGGGCCCACCTTAGTAAGGATACAAGTCTGCAGCCTCCCTTAAATCTGCAGTGGACCCCAGTGGAGCCATATGGTTCCCATTGAGAATGGCCGGTCTAGTGAGACCACTTTTATATTTAATGACTGGAAGTTTGTGCTTCAATCAGACTAGAATGTATGCCATCAGATGACCTGACATCTGTGAATTCCTTAATATATTTTGGAACCCATTTCTTCCTTGCAGCTAGCTTTAACTGTTGATACATATCACCACTAACAAATTTACATTTTCTCTTTGTATTTCATCAGATCTTTACATTGTTAGTACTTTCATTCATATCTTTAGATTAAATGTTAGTCCTTAAAGGTGTTAGCACAGGTAGATATGGTGATAAAGAAAGCATATGGGTTGTTGGTCTTCATTAGACAGAACAGGCTCTGATAGCTCAGTGGTTAGAGTACTAGTCTTGTAAACCAGAGGTCATGAGTTTGTTCCTCTCTGTGGCCTCTGCGGTGCTGGACAAAGTGGCAACTCTCTGTCTTCCTTAAATTTCATGTATGTTATATTTTAAATGTAGTATTATGTGGCAATAATGAAACTGTTACTCTTTCTAATACATGAGTTGAGAGGTCAGGATTCAACTTTATATGTGCAGTTATAAGTGCAGTTCTGATTGCCACTCTGTAGGAAGTATATGATTGCACTGGGGAGGGTCCAGAGGAGATTTACCAGGATGTTGTCTGGAATGGAATATTTTGGTGATGATGGATTTGTTTCCCTTGGAATGGTCCATCTCCATATGTTAAACTCCATTGAAACCAAAACAGCAATGATATGAAGAAATGTGGTATGTGATTAGGAGTGAGAAGCATTGTTTGTTAAGGTGGTGGGGGAAAAAATCAGAAGCAATTTTCAGAAGGGAATGAGAGAAGTAATTGAAGGAGTAAATATTTCTACGTAATGACAAAAGATCAGCATGGGATGCTTTTTGAAAGAGCCGCCATATTTCTGAATGGTCTATTTGGGTTGCTTATGTCAAATGACACAAACATATGTTCAAATTTCATTATGGCAAGTGGGAAACAAATAAGATCAGTTAAATAAATCTGAAACATGAGAAGATCATGGCTTGTAGGATTTTCATAGAACCCATCTGGTTACCAATGTCCTTCATTGTTTGGATATGAACCCAGACTCTAATGTGGTGGACTGTAAACATCCCTCCAAAATCGCCAATAAACCACTTTTTCCGCATCCTTTCCAAGGGTAAATAGAAGTGGGCAATAAATAACAGGCTTATCATACTGTATCCCATAAATCAACAAAAGATCATGCAAGAGGGTGCTGTTCTGTAGAGTTGGATTTTAATGTAATTAAAAGAACACATAGGCATATTTAAACATTCTTTGCTGTTGCTAAAGTGGAGTAACGGGACACATAAATAATCAAAAAGCCTATAATCATTTAAGGGCTAGAATTTAAAAGAGAATAATTTTGTGAGGGAGTTGACCAAGTTTAGTGTGTGACCAGAGAAGAAGGAAATATTTTCCTTGAAAGGAATACATGGAAATAATCATTCCAGAGCTCCAGCAAAAGGAGTGATGATGCAAAATTGTAAAAAGAAACATATTTATATACTCTAGAATAGAGAAGATTGCAAAATGGTTTCAAGTTCATTTATCATCTGATTGCACAGAACAACCTGAAAAAATAGTGTTCTCTGGTCCTCGGTGCAAAAAACTGCAAATGCACAACCAGACATAACACACATGAATCATATGCAGTACATCCACACACATGCACATCTCCATAAAAATAAATAAACATTATATAATTAATAGTAGAGTCTCAGAGAGTTAGTTTGAGCAGTTCATTTAGTCCTTCACCAGTCTCACTGCCTATAAGAAGAAGCAGTTCCTCAGCCTGGTGATGCTGGATCTGATACTCCTGTATCTCTTTCCTCATGAGAGTAACTGAAAGATGCTGTGTATGGAGTGGTAGGGGTCCGCAACAATTTTGCGTGTTCTCTTCAGACAATGATCCTGGTAGTCGTGTCAATGTGAGGGGGGGGGGGGGAAGGTAGGGGAGGGAGATCCCACTGATCCTCTTTGCTGCTCCTTATCCTATAGATTAACCTTCGATCTAATTCTCGACTGCAACCATACCATACGGTGATGCAGCTGGCTAGGACACTCTCGATATCTCAATAGACCTCATATAGAAGGTTGGCTTGATGGTGGCCAGTAGCCTTGCCTGCTTCAGTATTCTCAGGGAATGCAGTCACTGTTGCACCTTCCTCACAGAGAGGCAATCTTGTGTGTCCAGGATAGGTTACTTGTAAAGTGGATTCTGAGGAACTTCGTGCTCTCTGCTCTCTCCACTACTGAATTATTGATGTGCAGTGGAGAATGGTGTTCTTGGTTCTCCTGATGTCCATAATCATCTCCTTTGTCTTGACCACATTGAGACTCGGGTTGTTATTCTTGCACTATATCATGAGATTTTCCAGCTCTTCTATAAAGTGCAACTTATCATTGATGCTGATGAGGCCCAAGTGCTATCGTATCATCTACAAACTTGATGATTCTGTTGGAGCTTGATCTGGCATGACATTCATGGGTCAGTAATGTGAACAGGAGGTGCTCCAGTGACATTGCTCAACATTCTACTGACAACTCGGACAGATGTGGTCTTTCCATTAGGAAGTCCAGAATCCAGTTACAGAGAGTGGTGCAGTTTCTCCACCAGCCCCTGTGGAACGATCGCATTAAAAGCTGGTCGATGAACAGCAGCTTGGCATATGAGGCATTGTTTTCCAGGTGTGCCAGGATGGCGTGAAAGGACAAGGCCACAGCATCTTCATTAGGTGAATTGAAATGGGTTCAGTGTCTCTGGGAGATGCACTTTGATGCATTTCATCGCCAGATGCTCGAAACATTTCATAATGGTGGAGGTCAGTTCCATAGGGCAGTAGTCATTGAGGCCTGTTACTGTTTCCCTCTTTGGTACCATGATAATGACGGCTATATTGAAACTTATGGGGATAATGGACTGCTGATAGGAACTGGAAACTGCTTCTTTATGCAGTATAGATTAAGTATTCCCAGAATAAAAGCAGTGGGTGCCAACATGATTACCTAATCATTTTAAGTGTAACAGATAAATTTTTCCAAGTAAAGGGCACTCAGGCTTGTGTAGCTGAGCTGCATGAATTGAGATGAAACAAGAACAGTCCAACTGGAAGAATGGGCGCATTGGTCTGAATGGCCTAACTGTTCTTGTTAAGAAAATATGGACATCAGAATCAGGATTTATTGTCGTGAACAAGTCATGAAATTTGGTGTTTTGTGGCAGCATCATAGAGCAAACATTTATATTATAAACAATCTTACGATTTTACTATAAAAATAAAATAAAAATAATAACAATAATGGTGCACGAAAAGTAAGGCAGTGTTTGTGGTTCATTGATTATTCAGGAATCTGACAGCAGCGGGGAAGAAGCTGTCCTTGTGCTGCTGAGTGCTCAGCCTTAGGCTCCTGTACCTTTAACCCGATAGTAACAGAGCGAAGAGGACATGGCCTGGGAGATGGGGGTCTTTGAGGATAGAGGCTGCTTTTGTAAGACATCACCTCATGTAGATGTCTTCGATGGAGTGAAGTCTGGTGCCTGTGATGTTGCAGGCCAAGTTAACAAACCTCTAGAGTTTATTCTTGTCCTAAGTTTTGGTGCCGTCATACCAGATAGTGATGCAACCAGCCAGAATGCTCTTTACAGTACACCTGTAGAAGTTTATGAGAATCTTCGGTGACATACCAAACCGCCTCAGGCACCTCACAAAGTATAGCCGCTGGCATTAAAAAGATTCAGACACATTGATGTTGCTTGTCACTTTTCATGAAAGATAATATTTATAAAAATTGTGTGTTATAATCATTCTTTTAAGCGACATATATTTCATATAACCATTTACGGAGCGGAAATAGGCCATGTTGGCCTTTTGAGTCCGCACCGGTTCACTGATTTTGTGCGTATTCAGTAATTGCTTTTGAAGCTTTATAGGAAAGTAACAAAGTTGAATCAATTTTAAGGTTTCATCTAGCTAGATGGAAGGAACAACTTGTTGCTCAATATTGGTCTTCAGGTTCAGATTTCTGATTCAAATTTAATATTAAATGCAAAATTCATACAAATAAGATACCAATAACAAAACTTGAATTGTTCACACCTCCTCCTGAACTATATGCACTGTAAATTCACCAAAGAATCCTTGCTATTTTTAACATGCTGAATATATTTAACCCATTATATTTCTGGGAGCAATTGCATTTCAAATTGGTTTTTGCACAGCTCCAAATATAAAATATAAAATATTGATGGAAAAGGAAAACATTTTGCGAGGGCAGTATTTAAAGATCAGGGCAAATGAAAAGACAGGCATACTATCTGCATACTGGAGTGTGTTTATTTATCTGGGGTCTCTGAGCTCTGTAGGAAGGAAGGGTGAAGTTGCTGCTGAATGGGGCCAGGTAGGGCCATGAAACAATGCAAGGCTCAAGGCCAACAACTTTGTGACAAAGTGAGTGAGTGAACTATCCCATATATTGGCAGATAGTGCAGGAATGATTGTACCAGGTCAAACAAGAATCTGTCAAACATTCTTAGAATCCTTTAACAATGATCTCGCAGTCTCTAAGGGGAAATATGTGCTTCTACCTTTGATGCTGAGGCTATTGCCTCAGGGGCCTTAGATGCTAGACTTAAGAGGCCTGAATCTTCCTTCCACCAAAACAGGGGCAGCTTAAAACATATGGTACTGATTCTGCATTTTATTTTGCAGTAATATATTCTTCCTCATTACATGAAAAGAACATTGGTTGGGGAGTAGACAGGCTGCTGAGTTGTGCTCTCTGCAGTGTTAAATTTCACACCCACAGACCACAGAGAGCATATCAAAGGGTAGCTACTGTGAGGTGACAGTCAACTGTGTGACAAAGAGCTCATATTTCAACCTGGGGCTTGAGTGGCTGGTGGCCAACTAGGTGCTAGGCCCTTTCAATTAGGTGCTTTCAAACTGCCTTGTAAAATGGAGTTAACCGGGCAATTTGCCCAGATAGCATCCCACTCACAAGGCAGCTTGAAAGGGTCTGACCTGGTCAGCGTTGTCCAAAGTCATCCGGGTCCCTGCCCTATCTCGGAGGTAGTCAAGGAACCCAGATAAACTTACCCAGGACGTGTCGACTGGCGGCTTGAACAGCAAAATAACTGACCTGGTTACTCCTGTGACATCAGCGTTTCTATGCTGGTGTCAGAGGAAACCCCTGCTGAAGTCTCTGTGGTGATCGGGGGGGGGTGGGGGGGGGGGGAGAGATTGCTGCTAGGGCCTGGGGAGAAGAAGTGGGGGTGGGGTGAGAGATTGCTGACATAGGGGAGAGGTCGATGTTGTGAGGGGGTGCAGAGGGGTCACTGCCGTAGGGGAGAGAGGAGAGGGGTCGCTGCCGTGGGGGCAGAGGGGTCGGCTGCCGCGGTTTGGGGGGAGCGCGATTGATGGTGGGAGGGAGCCTGACAGTTGGTGGTGGGGGGAGCCTGACAGTTGGTGGTGGGGGGAGCCTGACAGTTGGTGGTGGGGGGAGCCTGACAGTTGGTGGTGGGGGGAGCCTGACAGTTGGTGGTGGTGGGTGGAGCCTGACAGCTGGTGGTGGTGGTAGCCTGACAGTTGGTGGTGGGGGAAGCCTGACAGCTGGTGGTGGTGGGTGAAGCCTGACAGCTGGTGGTGGTGGGTGGAGCCTGACAGCTGGTGGTGGTGGTGGGTGGAGCCTGACAGCTGGTGGTGGTGGGTGGAGCCTGACAGCTGGTGGTGGTGGGTGGAGCCTGACAGCTGGTGGTGGTGGGTGGAGCCTGACAGCTGGTGGTGGTGGGTGGAGCCTGACAGCTGGTGGTGGTGGGTGGAGCCTGACAGCTGGTGGTGGTGGGTGGATCCTGACAGCTGGTGGTGGTGGGGGGGAGACTGACAGCTGGTGGTGGTGGGGGGGAGACTGACAGCTGGTGGTGGTGGGGGGGAGACTGAAAGTTGGTGGTGGTGGGGGGGGTAGACTGACAGCTGGTGGTGGTGGGGGGGGTAGACTGACAGCTGGTGGTGGTGGTGGGGGGGGAGACTGACAGCTGGTTAGGGGAGACTAACAGCTGGTTAGGGGAGACTAACAGCTGGTTGGGGGGACGGGGAGACTGGTTTGCATGATGAGTCTAGCACCGCGTCATTGCAGGGGCAGGATCCCCCTTAAATTGCTGGGTTGGCGATTTACTGGGGCGATTTTCCCCCCCTCAGCTTAAAAGGTGCTGGAGGCACCTTTGCCCCACTAATTGCACCTGGATCCCAGGGGGACAACCAGGTGCTGCAGTTTAAAAGCACTTAATGTGTTCTGTTTAAAGTGCCCCTCCAAAAGCAAGTAAATCTAAAATGTTGATTTCAACAATGCCGCCAACCACCTCTCTTATCTTTCCAATGTAGAAGGATCAAGAAGAAATAGAATGCACATTTTGGATTCCAGACGCTATTACCAACCAGAAGCACTTTAGAAGTAATTCACAACTATACAGGCATCAGTTAAATAAACTGAAACTGTGCAACTAAAATTTTAGTTTGAGGAATATTCCTGTTAATCATACTGAAGTCATCTTATCTGTTTTATTGTTCCTGGAGAAGTGAGAATGTTGGTTTCATATTCTGGCACACAGTTGTGTACTTTTCGACTTACAAGATGGTGAAGAGTGGGCTATGAAACAGAGTGGGCAGTTAAGATGAAATATCCTATGTGATTATTTCTTACAGTTATAAGTTGTCCTCCAAATCCAATTCTAGTTTCACTTTAACATTTCTTACTACCTGGTACTTTTTTATGTTTTTTCAAAATGTAATGTTAATTTCTGTTAACATATCCAAGAGCCATCTAAGTCAAGGATCACATATAGTTTAACTTGGGCATATTACCACCCCTGAAGAGTATTAGTGAACAAGACAAAATAACCCATTGCATTTTTATGTAAATTGCGTATTATTCATTGAATTTCAATTCCACAACCACAATCATGGGATTCAAACATGGGTTTCTGCATTGTTCTAGCTTCTGGGTTACTGGTTAAGAAATTTAAGAATTGCACCACCAAACTTCCTTTGGAGTCCTGTGTTGAGGACTCATTGTAAAGTATACAATCACAATTCTCTAGACCCTATTAGAGTGGTGCTGCAGAATACCCACCTCTGATTCAGGAGATCTGGATTTATTTTGCATTGATTTTACTGCTAACCTATGTACTCATTATGGGTAGCTCTCAGAGATGTAAAGGTTTTCCTACATTGTGGGACTGTTGGTTAATAATGAGCTGCACCCTGTTAGTGGAATGAATACTTATGAACTGGGGAGGCACATAATAATGATCAACCTCATTATGGTTCTGGAGACAAATGTAAGGAGCAACACCCAGAATCATGGAGGAACTCAGCAGGTCAGGCAGCATCCATGGAAAGTGATAGACAGTCGACGTTTTGGGGCAGAATCGGAATAAAAAGCTGAGGTGAAGGGAGGGGATGGGGAAGGAGCACAGGTGTTAGATGTTTACAGGTGGGCAGAAGAGATTGGAAAAATAAAAAAAAGCTAAGAGGTGATAAGAAAGGATGCACTTTGATGGGAGGAAGGAATGGAAAAAGGTAGGGGTCCAGGGGAAAGAAGGTGTGGGTGATGAGCAGTGGAGGATGAGGAGAAAAAAAGGCGGAGGAGGAGGAATGTGGCTAGAGAAATAGGGGAAAGTGAGGGTGTGGGAATTTGCCTTGGATGGTATTGAATTTCATGAAAGTTGTTGCCATTGTACTTATCCAGACAAGTAGAGTGTCTCACACACTCAAGGTTTTATTTTTAAGCAGTTCATTAGTTTCATGGTTACCATTACTAATATTAGCTTTTTAGTTCCAAATTTAAATTTGATTTTGCATGCTGGTAATAAGGGATTTGTAGATATTTTCTAGATCAGTGGTTCAAGACTGGTAGTAGCTATGGTCCAGTAACTTCAGGACTGGGTTACCACACTGTTTCCTCCTCTGCATGTAAGATTCTATGAATGTAATATATGGCCCAAGAATATTTTAGACTTATGAATATTTAAGGTCCCCTTTAGATTGACATTCATTGTCTAAAATGATAAAGATGTTGGAGCGATGCACCATCTGCTCTACCAATGAGTTAATGAGCAAACATCCTGAACTAAGGGGCATCTTGCTTATTAACTTCCCAACAGGGATGGCTGTTGTAATACCCCATACTTTTGAATCTAATTGCAGGCCTTAATTAAAAAGGAGAAATACAGACTTTTTTGTTTTCCTTTTTTCTTTATAGTTAATTTCCAGCAGATTACGCCATTTTAAGTGATTTTTAAAAAAAATTTAAAATACATCTATCGAACTATTTGTAAATGTCTCTGATTGGAGATAACCAAAAACATCATCGGTGTTATCCAAGGTGAGATCCACAGGGTCTGAGGCTAGTTGCCACTTACAGTGCTCTCCCACTCTTCTTTCCACACCTTGATGAAGGGCTCAAGCCCAAAATGTTGGTTATGTATCTTTATCTTTAGTACACTGTTCGATCTGCTGAGTTTCTCCAGAATTTTGTTTTTACCTCTCCCATTCTTCTTCCCTGGATGGCCACAGCAGTTAGCTTAGGGATCAACTGGGATTAGTGGGAGCACAGGCATGAAAGATGTATTGATTGAGCACAACATGTTAAACTGAGGCTCTGCATGCTCATTTAGCTGGACGTGAAAGATCTCATGCTTCTCATGAAAATATGAAATTCTCTCAATGTCCTGAGTACTATTTTCATCCCAAGCCCACACAGATCATGGTCATTGTACTTTCTCTGTGCCAATTGACGAATGCCTTTGTCATAACTAGAATTCAACAACTGACATGTTAAAATGCTATAAAACCAGAGTGCTAATAATTCTTACTGTTCTATTGTTAACTATTAAAAGTAGTCTTTATGGAAATATTACCAGTTTTTATATTACAATTTGCTGTTTGCTGCAGAAGACCAAATATATTTAGAAAGAGAGAAGGAAAACTGACTGACTTGAAGCAGGTCTAAAGTTGTAACCATTTCAGAATGTAATGGCATGGCTCAATTTGTAATGCCACTTAAGCAGTATTGCAAGGAGTCCCAACTGAAGGCTTGGAAATCTGCAAGTATCTGCAAGAAATAACACAGAAATTTCAAGTCTGTGTGTTTATTTTCCTTATAATTTGAACCATAGATGTTCTTCCTCAGTTTTCATATCCTTTAATTAGTGACAGCTTCAATTCATGAAAGTGAAACTCCATAGTTGAAAGAAGCTGATTCAGGATAGATTTGTCCCATAGGGACAAGGAAAAGATGGTAAGAAAAGGGAACTGTAGTTGAACAAACAGGTGGGGCAGCAAGTCAAGAGGAAGAAGGAAGGATATAACTAGATATAGGAAGCAGGAAGAAGAAAGGGCTCATGAGAAGCATATGATTAGCCAGAAAAGAGCATAAGAAACAACTTAGGAGAGTTTGAAGGAGGCATGAGAAGGCCTTGACAAGTAGACTTCAGGAGAACCCCAAGGCGTTTTATGCATATGTGAAGCTCAGAAGGATGTCAAGAATGAAGGTGTGGCCGTTAAAGGTTAAGGGAGGCAACATGTGCCTGAAGGCAGAGGAGGTTGGGTTTGTCCGAAATGAATACTTTGCATCAGTATTCACAAGACCAAAGGACCTTGATCACGGTGAAGTCAAAATTGAATGGGCCTGTGTGCTGAACAATGTGGAGATTAAGGAAGTGGAAGTGTTGAATCTTCATAAAAACATCAAGATTGATAAGTCCCTGGGGCTGGATACAATATAGCCCAGGATGCTGTGGAAAGTGAGGGAAGAGATAGCTGGGGCAGTAGCTATGATTTTTTGAGTCCTCTTTGTTCTCAGGTGAGGTGCCAGAGGACTGGAAAATGGCAAATGTAGTCCTTTTATTTAAAAAAGGTAATGGGGAGAATCCTGGGAATTATAGACCAGTGAGTCTGCATCAGAGATGTGCAAACTATTGGAGAGAATTCTTAAGGACATGATCTGAGGATTTGAGAAGTACAGTCTAGTCAAGGATAGTCAGCATGGCTTTGTGAAGGGAAGGTCGTGTCTCACAGGTCCAATTGAGTTTTTTTTGAGAAGGTAACAAAAGAAATTGATGAGAATGAGGCGGTAGATGTGGTCTACTTAGACTTTAGTAAGGCATTTGATATGGTTCCCCATGAGAGACCCGTTTAGAAAGTCTTGAGGCATGGGATCCATGGAACCTTTTCTGTGTGGATAAAAAATTGGCTTGCAGGTAGAAAGCAGAGAGTAGTAGTGAACAAAAGTATTCCTGGAGGTTGGTGACTAGTGGAGTGCTGCAAGGATCTGTTCTGGGACCCCTGTTCTTTGTGATTTTTATAAATGATCTGGATTAAGAGGCAGAAGGATGGGCCAGTAGGTTTATGGATGATATGAAGGATAGAGGAGTTGTGGATGGAGCTCAAGGTTGTCGAAGGTTACAAAATGATAAGAGGTAGGATGCAGAGTTGGGCGGAAAAGTGGCAGATGGAGTTCAAGCTGGATAAGTGCGATGTGATGCATTTTTGAAGGACAAACCAGAAGGCTGAGTACACGGTTAATGGTTGGTTACTTAGAACTGTGGATAAACAAAAAGACCTTGGAGTTCAAATCCATATATCCATTAAGGTCGCCATACAGGTTGATAGGATAGTTAAGAAAGCCTATGTGATGTTGGGTTTCATTAATAGGGGGATTGAGTTCAAGGGTAGAGAGGTCATGTTGCAACTCTTCAAATCTCTAGTCAGAGTATTGAGTTCAGTTCTGGCCAGATCATTACAGGAAGGATGTGGAAGCTATGGAGAGGGTGCAGAGGAGCTTTACCTGGATTGGAAAATAAGTCTTATGAGGCAAGGTTAGCAGAGCTGTGACTTTTTTTCTTTGGAGTGTAGAAGGATGAGAGAAAACTTGATAGAGGTCTACAAGATTATGAGAAGCATAGATAGGGTGGACAGCCAGTGCTTGTTTCCTAGGGCAGGATCAGGAAACGACCAAGGACAGGAATACAAAGGGAAGGGAATGAAGTTTAGGAGAAACATCAGGGGAAAGTTTTTTTTATATACAGAGAGTTGTGGGTGCTTGGAATGTCTTGCCAGGGAAGGTAGTGGAAGCTGAAACATTAGGGGCATTTAAGAGACTCCTAGACAGGTATATAGATGGAAGAAAAATAGAGGGTTTAGTACTTTTTTTAAGGAATATATGGGTTGGCATATCTTCGAGGGGTGCTGTAGTGTTCTAGGTTCTATTAGATGCTTAAAAAAAACTAATCCAGCTAACGTGGTTGATTATCTTCACTTCCAGAAGACCACTCACGAAGAAGAAAGCCTTGGTGGTTAAATGATCTCTCAGCCGTTCCAACCTCGTTGCCAAATAACAAAACCACAAACAGTCCCCAACGACCAAAGAGATCAGTAAGCCTTGAACGCTTTGTGGAAACTCTGGTAGTGGCAGACAAAATGATGGTGGGATACCATGGCCGTAAGGATATCGAGCATTATATCTTGTCTGTAATGAATATTGTAAGTTTTATCCCTTTGTACTTTCAAAATTTTGTTTTGGCTTTGAATACATTTTGTGTAAAATTCTCTTGCTGTTTTAGAAGAGGCATTAGCCCACTAAATCTGAATGATCAAGACCTCTATTAAAGTTGGGTGGGATTTTGAATAAACATGCTAAGCATTTGTATCTGGTACAAATATTACAATTCTTAAACTTCCCTGAAAATAAACATAGGACACTTGGGGAAGGTTAAATGGGAACACAATTCGTTTGGCCGAGAACACAATTCATTTGGCCTGAGGAGCTTTATCTGCATACAGGCAAGCCTGATATAAATGTGGAAAGTGCAGATGATTAATGGTGATGGGAGTAGGGGATGCAGAAACTAGGGTGACATAAGACTGGTTGCTTGACCCAGAAGGGATGCTTGTGGTTAGGAATAAGTCATACAATTTTAAAAGATGTACGATTGTGAAGCCCAGGGAAGGGAGGTATAAATGTGCAACGTTTGATCCAGAGGAACTCTCCTGGCCCTTCTAGGAAAGTAATATTGTTTATTTTGATTGGCTTTTGCTGGTGCCACATCCTCCCCTCAGTGGTGTCACCAGACAAGACTTGTAGGTGTATTCAGCTGCAGCCAGGGTGAAAATAGAGTTTCAAGTCCACTGCACATGTTAAAATCACAAACAATGGGGGGAGATTGGTGGGTAGCTTCCCTGGGTTAATTAACTACTTGCATTTTCTTCCATTTGGTTAGAGATAAAATTATCTTTTTGTCAACTCCAATAACCTGTTTATAATTAGAGAGACCAAAGGTAAAGATGATGGTATATGAATGCAAGACAACAAGAACAAACTTTAGGATTATGGCTGGGACAAGTACTTTATGAAAATTTGGGACACAATGTGTTGATTATTTTAGTGTCTCCAGAGAGAATTGATTACCTAAGCAGTGGTAGAAAATTTCTCTTTAAAGCATGTATGTTGATTGGATCCACATAATCCTGTAGTCTTCCTTTAGAGATACCATGATAGATTACTTTGAATGTGAGAAATGAGTGTTTTCCATGGTCAAATATTTCAAATTAATTGAGGCATTTTCAAAATAGCACGCAAGAGATTGTGAAAACATTTCCAGTTTATGGTTCTAATTGTTTTACAATACCCAATAATGTTCATATTTAAGACCTGGATTCCTGGATAGAGCCTCATTGTAGGCAGTGTCAGGAAAATGCAAGAATGCTTCTCAGGACTATTGTCTATAAACTGCATGGGTGGATAATTGCAAGGAGTGAATCCACCAGTGTTATTTTAGCATGTGCTCCCAGGGGGTGAGGCCCGAACTTAGAGATTCAAATTAACAATATTAATTCTCTGTTTGTGAATGCCTGTGTATTAACATTCATCTTATGTCAAATTTTTGGTCAAGAAATTATTCTGCATCTATAAAGATGTGTTAAATGAGTGGAGTGAAGTGGGTGAATGCATTGTCTTTTCTGAAGGTCCACCACTGCAGAATTCTACATTCTCTGAGTCCTCACATGCTATAGATTAAGCCCAAATACTCAATGTGATGAAAGGCTTTTGTACATTCCACAGAAGTGGTTCATGAAGGAAAACCAGGTGAATGTATGACATATTATGATGTATGTGCACATGGCATAGTGTAGATAAAGAAAACTGATTAAACCAGATGCATATATTTTAGCTGCTCTCTGTGACTCAGTAATTTATTATATTCCTGGCACAATGTACCTTTAGAACAAGAGCATATGCTTATATTACAAATTAATAATAAATTTATTAAGAACAAACCTTGTATGAAAGAAAGAAAACATATTTCAAGTGAAGCAAAATGACTCTGGTATGAGCTGACAACAATGGTAACCAGTGGAGTAGTTTGAGGCTTTGGCTGCATTATTGAGCAACCTGAATGAGTACCGACAAGTCTGGGCATGGTAGAAAAACTGGACAAATCTCTGAATGATTAAGGGGAAGAGTATGACCTGAGTGAGGACTGGCACAGTTCTTGTGAAGCAGATGTGTGGGCAGCTGAGCATATTCAGGTGTCTGTCCACTGAGATAAGAGAGGTCTCTAGAAGTAACAAGATAATCTCATTAAGTAAGGCACAGTGACACCATAACTTGTGCAGCCTTTATGGGAGGTGCTGTTCAATTAAGATATTAAAGTCAGAATCTCACAGCTGATTTTATTTATAAAATTGCACCACTTATGGAAATGATTTTTGAGAAATGAAGGTTACAAATAAAATGGCAATTTATAATTGTCATGCGATAGAATTCAAATCAGCCTTCTTGGTGGCCAGAATGATTAAACTATATACACTGAAATTGTAGAGATATTCTGATGTGACATCATCAGTTTTGACAGAGCAAAATCAGAAAAGAGAAAGAAAAATGACTTTGGGCCCAAACTGGTTAGATTGGAAGGAGCATGTTTGGTTGCCTAATTCTTACAGTTCACGTATAGAAAATCTGAAAATATTTTTTATAGCAAATGATGATGGGATCATTTATGCTTAAAATGATTTGCCTGCTGGCCAAATAGATCCTCGGCAGGTGCCATCTCTCCAAGGCCCTGGAACTTCTTGATACCAGGGACATCTATGTTATAGTATTGCTCATAAATGACAGCTTTAACTTTAATACCATAGTCCCTAGAAAAATCATTCCCAAACTTTGGGATCTAGGCCTCATTGCCCCCCTCTGCAACTGGATCCTTGACTTCCTGTCGAACAGACCACAGTCAGTGAAGATGGATAACATTTCCTCCTCAATCACACTCAACACCAGCACTCCTTAAGGAGGTGTACTTAACTTCCCTACTAAACTTCCTCTACTCATGACTGTGCAGCTAAATACTGTTCCAATTCTATTTTCAAATTTGCTGACAATACCATAGTATTAAATGACAAGATGTACTACAGGAAAGAAATTGGAAACTGTGGTGGCCTAGTGCCAATATAACAACCTCTCAATATCAATAAGATGATGGAGATGATGACTGATTTCACTAGCAGGAGCGGAGTCCACACCCATGACCATATTAATGGCACTGACATTGAAAGAGTAGATGGCTTCAAGTTCTTGGGAATAGATATCTTCATTGAACTTACCCGAGACAAGGACATTGATGTTGATAAAGTACAACAATACTTCTAATTTCTGAGAAAATGAAGGGAGTTCATCATGTCCTGCTTGTCCCTCAACACCTGCATATGCAGCATTTGAACCATGCTAGCTGGATGCATCTCAGCATGGTTTGGGAGCTACTTGGCTTAAGATCAGAAAAAGCTACAGAAGTTAGTGGATGTAGCCAAGAGCATAACTCAAATCTCCTTCCCCTACATGAAATCCATCTATATATCCATCTCCTGTTGCTTGGGAAAAGCAGCGAAGATATTGAAGGACTCATCATATTGCAGATACACTCACTTCCAACCCCCCCCCCACCCCACCATCATGGAGAAAGCTTAATGGTGTGAAAGCACACACCTACAGGCTTAAAGGCTCCTGCATGAACCCCATAACAGGACTATCCTTGTCTGGTGCTAATTGATCTTTTTTTTTTCATTGCAATTCTGCACTCTGTAATTCTGCTCTTTACATGACTATGAATAGGTAACCTATTAATCTGCCCTCAGAAAAACACTTCTCACTGTACTCAGTATTTCGTGACAAATAAATTTAAAACAACATATTGGTATATGGGAGTGCGAGAAAGCAATTCTTCTAACTGAAATGGATTCTGAAATGCATAGTATGATAGCATGTCTTATATGAAAGCAAATGATACTTCATCTTGGAAAGTATTAAGAAATTAACAGGATAATAATATTCAAGAATTGTGGAGGACTACACATTTTGAACTGAGATTCAAATGTCAGGTGAGGATGTTAAAGGATCCATCTCAGCACCATAACAAGTTATTTTGGATAGTACTTTAATTGATGAACATATTTAGTCAGGTTATTAAAGACATGATCTCACAACCGACTTTATTGTAAGATAGCACTACTGCATCATGGAAACATTGAGGAATGCCAATTTGCCCAATGCAGGGTACAAATACAATGGCAATTTTCAATGAAGAGTGATAGCAAAAGCTAGAACTCCATAGTAGAATCTTTAAGACATATGTAAGACTGGAAGAGACAGTTGCAACATATATAACAGAAGCCATCGCCTGCACACATACATCAATTTAAAGTGGCGAAGTATTTTACCTGTCTGAAAAAGTTAGATATCTACAGTGTGCACAGGACCGGATTAAGCAAGTGTGAGGCCTGTAGCATATGTTCTAATGGGGTTCTAAGTTTAAAAAAATACACATAATCAATTATACCTAACCCCTAAAAAAATTAGAGATTTAATTTAATGTCTTCAGATTTATGTTTTAGATATGGTAAAGAGAAAGTTACCTTTTTCCATTTGACTTGGATCTGTCCTAAAGTTAAGATCTTTTGGATACAAGTTAAATTATTTTTGGAAAAAGTATTAAAAGTTAAATTTCTGTTTGATTCAATGTTGTTTTTATTGGGAGGTAGTAAGATGATTGCTTTGAGATTAAGATTGACCATGTATCAAATTGAATTTTTACGTTTAGCCTTGACTGTATCTAAGAAATGTTTGGCTATTACTTCGAAATCTGATTTAGTTCTAGGAATGCAAAGATGGCATACTGAAATGAAATCATGTATCCATCTTAAAAAGATAATGTATAATTTGAGGGACAAATTTTATTTGTAAAAGTATGGAGCCCATATTTGAAAATTCTTGGTTTGAAGATTTGAGCTCTAAATCCATTCCATTTAGACGTCTTGGTTTCACAACCAAGTAGTTGAATTATATGTATATTTGATTATCTCCTTTTTTTAGTGGGTAGATATAGGGGAAGGAGGATATTAGTGGGGAGGGTTTTTTTGTTATTATCCATATATATTTTTCCGTATATGAATTTTATTATAATTGATGTTATTGTTGTTTTAAAATTTTAAAATAAAATATTCAAAAAAGTACACAAATACTAAAACACCTAGTAGTTTAAAAAAGATAATGTAAGGGGCAAGTAGGACATCAAATACCAGGGGAAGCTTGAGTTCAAAGGAGAGAGAAGAACTCAAAGTGATAAAAAAACATTGCAAATACAGCCCAGCACATTTTATGAATGGATATAAACTTATGCGACTGTCGGTGACTTGAGGACATAGGTCCTCCAGGCCTGGCTTTCTGGCAACTCGGAGAAAGTCTGCCGTGGTCTATACTAAACATGGCAGTGTAACAAACCACGTGCTTTTTTTTTGGAATGGCAGTGAGGGGATGCACGTGCACTTTAAGTTTATCAGGCAGCAGGCAGATAAATAGTTTTCCTAGAGGGGATTGCATAATTTTTAGCTGCTTCGAAACAAGTTAGTTGAGAGAGATAATTAGAACACAAATTTAAATTCCTATTTTTTTTTTGCAAGTATTAATTTGTGTGGAATCTCAATGAATTTTATTTTGAGACAACATTGATAATGTTTTTACTCATCCAACCTTCCCAACCTCACTTATTAGCTTGTGGTGGAATGTGCCAGCACTTACCTCAACAGAGCATTGGAGTTGTGGGTCTCCGTGGGCCTGGGAGTTCCTGGGAGTTTCCCAGGGACTAATGATGCTAAGGCTTCTGGGAGCCGTGTCATTTCCGGGAGTCACGTGACGCGGGGAGCGCACAAATTTCAGATATTTTAAACGACTGTAAGCTCATCAGCTCAAAGTGTCTCTTGTGTTCTTAGTTGCTTCACCACCTGCTACAGTGGTGACCTGCCACATTAGTGACCGTGACTGTCCAAACGACATTTTCGACCTCACTATGGATGTGCAGAATGCCGTTGCGCACAAACTTCCAGTATTTTGGATCTTGCAGCCACAGGTCTGGTTCAAACAGGTCTAGTTTGAACAGGCCAAGTTCCAGTTCCATCTGCACCAAATTACTGCTGACATAACGAAGTATGACTATGTCGTTGCATTGCTGGACCAAGACACTGCAGGGCATATTGCTGATTTCTTGCACCAGCTTCCAGCCATCAACAGGTATGAAGCCATCAAAGACCTGCTCATACATACTTTCGGCCTTTCCTGACACCACAGGGCAGCATGACTTCTCCATGTGGATGGCCTAGGTGACCACACTGCCTCGACAACCCTTGGCATCGCTGCTACCTAAGGGTTCTGGAAGTTGGGGACCTTGTGGGGGCTATCGGTGTCTGAAGGACATCACTGCAGCAGGGCATGACCCAGTTCCCCATATACAGGATTTCTCTGCGATCCTTCACAGCACTAGGATTTTCTCCAAAATTAACCTGGTGCACAGGTACCATCAGATCCTAGTTCACCCGGATGACATTCCTAAGACTGCCTTAAATACCCCTCTTTGGCTATTTGAATTCCTCTGTTTTAAAAAGTGCAGCCTAGACATTTCAACACTAATGGACACAGTGACCCTGGGCTTGGATTTCGTATTCGTTTATTTGGATGACATCCTTATTGCCAGCTACTCGCAGCAGCAGCAGTGGACCAATTTATGTCAACTATGTCAGTGGCTAGATGACCATGGGTTAGCGATCAACCTGGCCAAATGCCAGTTTGGAATCACATCAATCGACTTCCTCGGCCACCTCATTGAGCAGCACAGAGCGGTTCCACTACCCTGCAAGGTCGAGGCCATTTGCAAATTTCCAAGACCCTCTACCATCAAGGGCCTGCAAGAGTTTGTTGACATGATTAACTTTTACCATCGTTTCATGCCAGCTGCAGCCAAAGCTATGTAGATGCTTTTCAAACTCTTGTCTGGGCATCCCAAGGAATTGAAATGGAATGCTCGTTGCATTTTTGTTATTTCCTAGAGGACAGGGAGTTCACGGTCAACATGGATCACAAACTGTTAATTTTTGCCTTTGCCAAGATGTCAGATCATGGTCAGCAGGACAACAATGACAACTCTCCTATATTTCAGAGTTTACGATTATGATAAAGCACATCGCGGGGAAGAGCAATCTAATCGGTGACCCACTATCCTGCACCACCTTAGCTTCCCTCCATTCGCCTGCTCCCGGAATAGACTACAGGGCTTTGGCAGGAGCTCAGCAGGAAGATGAGGAAGTGGCCACTTTGGTCCAGCAAATGCCTTCCTTCTTTGTGATGTATTCACTGGCCAACGTCGGGTGTTTGATGCCATACACTGTTTGGCTCACCCTTCGATTAGGATGATAACAAGGCTCGTGGCAGATAAATTCATGTGGCGTGGCCTGCGCAAGCAAATCGGTGCCTGGGTGAGGACATGAATCCAGTGCCAGACCTCAAAATTTCAGCACCACCCCAAATCCCCACTACAGGTTTTTTCAGGTTTGATCACATCCATGTGCATATTATTGGCCCATTGCCCCCGTCCAAGGGTACTACTCACCTCTTCACAGTGGTAGACAGGTTCACGAGATGGCCAGAGGTTGTCCCACTCTTTGACACCTCCGCCTCAGCTTGTGCAAGAGCCCTCTGTGCCAATTGGATAGCGCGTCTCAGACTACCCATGCATATCTCCTCTGACAGAGAAGCTCAGTTTATGTCCGGGTTATGGTCCATAATTGCACAGTTGCTGGGCACACAGCTGCATCGGTCGATCCCCAGTCCAATGGCTCAGTGGAACATTTTCACCATCATATGAAAACAGCTCTCGTGGCATTTCTTAAGGGACCAGATTGGATAGATGAACTGTCATGGGTATTTTAATAATCCAGATCATTCCGAAGAAAAATCTGGCTACGTCCTCTGCAGAATGGGTGTACGGAGGCCCCCTAACGGTCTCAGGAGATATCATTCCAGCAGCACGTGGGCAGCAGGAATCTCTCACATGCTTGAGGGAGAAGGTGGGTACATTGGCGCCTATTCCGAACATGCGGCATGGGTCTATGACTTCATACATTCTGCCTGAATCAAGGACTGCCTTTATATATTTCTACGCAGGGAGGTGCACAGGACGCCATTGCATTGGCCATGTGTAGGTCCATTCAAGGTGCTACCGAATGATGGCTTCACGTTTGTTATAGACATTGGCAGCAGGGAAGAAACTGTTTTGATAGATCACTTTAGCCGGCACGAGGACCTAGATCAGCCAGTACAGATAGTAAGCCTCTGGCACGGATTGGGGCATTGTCTCCTCACTTTTGTTCTTGGTAGGGTGGGGAGGGGGTAATGTGGCAGACCACACCACTACTTACCTCACTGGTGCTTTGGAGTTGCAGATCTTCGTGGGCCTGGGAGTTTCCCGGGGACTATTGATGCTAAGGCTTCTGGGAGTCAAGTCATTTGAGGGAGTCATGCGACACAGGAAGCACGCGAACCTCAGATATTTTAAATGACTAAGAACACCATTAAACCAGTCAGTTCATCAGCTGATAGCTTCTTTTACGTTCTTTGTTGCTTCATCACCTGCTACAGTGGTGACCCGCCACAACCTCTTTAAAACAAAATGATGCTAGCTTTCTCATATAACTATATATTCAGTGATTGCATCCTTGATGAAAGGTTATAATTTTCACGACCACCCATTTAAGCTTTCATATTGGGTGTTATTAACACAGATTATGGGAGTGTGGTATCTCTTAGCTGCTGCACAAAGATTAAAAATGAAAATGTTTAAGTTAAACACCTTGTCGTTCATAAAAGTTGAAGGCAGTATAATACATAAAGTGCAGCACTATTGTAATAGAGCAAGCATTTAGCGCGGGGCCCTTGAAAATGTGAGGCCCATAGCATATACTACTTTTGCTACCATGTTAATCTGACACTGAGCGTGCAAGTGCAAAGTCAATCGAGACAATTCCAGTGGTGTGATTTATTCAAAAGGAAGTTTCTACAACACAAAGCTTCAGAGTGTAAGTCTTTACAGATTGAAACAGTAAGAGCAATGGAAAATTAGCTTAGAATGCATTTATGCTTTCAGTGACAATATTGGAATACAGAATGATTTCAAGGCATAAGTATGGTTAAATGGTTAGTGTGTCAATATGGGCATTGGCATGGCACAGACTGCTCAATATTGGGCAAGGATATAAATTTGAGATAGTTCCACCAGATACTCCTGAAAACATATTTTCTCTTAAGACCCTTGGTTGGAAGAAACTTTTAATGAGTTTCAATTATCAGTACAGTAGTTACAACTGGCAATAGTTTCAGCTGATTACACGAATTGACTAACTTTGATGGGCAAGGATTGGCTCAGAGATTTGAAGATGGAATGGAAAAAGTTATTTAGGATAGATGCTTCCAAATACTCTTGATTTACTTTTCGACTTACAACTTTCTCATAAAAGTTCAACATCTTATTTATAACCATTTGCTTGATTTAAGAATGGCCTCATTAGTTAAGATCAAGAAAGAGTGAGAACAGGATCTGAATCTTTCATTCTCTGATGAGGTTTGGGACTCTATTGGTAATCTGATTAATATGACCTCCCTGTGTGCACAACATTGCTTTATTGCAATTTAAAGTGGCCCATAGAGTACATATGTCTAAAGTTAAATTATCTCATTTTTATTCTGATATAAATCCTCTATGTGGAAAATGTAAAATTGCTGAGGCTTCTATGATTCACATGTTTTAGACTTGCCTAATTTAGAAAAAAATTGTAAAACTATTTTTCAAAACATTATCGGTGAATCTTGAGGTTAAATCGGAACCCTGCCCTTTAATTGCTCTTTTAAGATCATTCCAAAATGATGACATTTTACTGACTTCAACTCAAAACTGAATTTTATCTTTTACTTCATTGTACAGATGTACAATTTTGATTAAATGGAAAGATAACACTCCACCTACCCATACACAATGATATTTTATGTCATGTTTAAGTTTAGAACAAAAATAGATACGCCATTAAAGATTCAAATACTAATTTCCTAAAGACATGAGGTCCTTTTATGGTCCATTACCACAGTCTAAAGTTTTAGGGTTGTTATAAGCTTTTAGGGTTGCTGTGCTGTCTATTTCCAGGTTGTCGCCACTTAAAACCCAAATGTTAATTTTTTTTCCAACCTTGCATAGGGTTTTGAATTAACAGGGTTTTTAAAAAAAAAAAAAAAATTCTTGTAGTTTGTATTTCAATATATAATTGTATTGTTTAATTTTAGTATTATTGGAAACTTCAATAAAAATATCTTAAAAAGAAAGCATAGATGCCTCAAGAAGATTCAATTGTAATAGCATGCAGTGATATTTAGATCCATGCTGTAAAACTGTTCTACTATAAGCCAAAGGTGGCTGAAAAGTTAGAAAATTTGGAACAGAATGGAATTCTAGTGAAGCAAAGCCATAATAAATAGGCAACAAATATCCCGAGACCATTGGGATAACATTGAACAAGGCAGTGGATGATAAACATTACCCATGAACTGCTTCACAGGAAGTGTATGTAGGAGACCAAATTTATATTGAAGTAGATCTGATACAGGCACATGTATAGCCAAATGTGAATAAGGAATATGTGTAATTCAAATACAAAGCAATGATTTTCCGAAACAACTGTGGACCAGACAAATTGACATTATTGTACAATCAAGAAGATATAATAATAGCCAGTAGTGCCAAAAGAAGAAAATCTACACATTGGAAAAAGATTTCAGGTTGCAATAAGAATTAAAAAAAAAACAGTTGTATATTTGCAGAGAATGAAGTGGTTTATCTTGGACTAAAAGTAGTGGTAAATGGATTGCAGCATCAAAGGCCATTGTGAAGGCAAAAAGAGTAGAAAACAGTGCAAAATTTAGGTATTACTATGGCCTGGTATTTGCCATGGTAATTATTGAAAGAGTTTGCAAAAGAACTGATTTTAATAACATCAGTTATTAAAATAATAAGAAGGTTGGAATTTTGGGCAAAGCTCAGTAAAAAAAAAGGTTCTTGGAAATTGGTTGCATTAGTTCATGACAGTACATCGAATATACAAAAAATTCATGATTTCAGTTATGGAGTAGTAGCTATTATATAGGTAATGAATGATAGTCATTAAAAGCCAATTGCATATGTTGATATGAAGTGAGAGAAATTAAACTCAAATTGAAAAAGAGGCATTAATGATTTTTTTGGGGGATGGAAATGTTTAATCAGTTCTTATTTATCACAACCGTCAACTTTTCTTTGGTTGTCATAATCCAAAATTAGTTCAAGGTAGCATGGAGAATGTGAAGGTGAGCTATCCTCACTGCCAACATGATTGTGCAATAAATATCAATGTATAAAATAAATATGATTACCGATGTGATGTTATGATCACAGTTTGAGAATTGGAACATGGAGGAGGGTTAAAGCAAGATCTTTGCATTGAAAATAGAAGATGATCATCTTCTGGATACAGCTACAGACCTAACAACTTAGTGACAAAAATAATCAATTCCTAAGAACTATGGAAAGATACGGTGAACCAGACAAATGTCCTCGAGGGCATGAGTCCTTGCTAAGATCAATAAAGTAAGTTGGTGATGGAGAAAGATTGTGTCAAATGGAAACAGAATTGTCATCCTATGTTTGTCATGAAGAATTTTATATTGAAGATTTTAGAAGAGCTTCATTTAAAGCAGTGCTCTAGTGTCATAAGCATGAAGGCAACAACCAGAATTTTGTTTACTATTCTGGCTTCAATAAATATCTTGAAGAACTATTAAACAAAGTCAGGAAGAGCAAAGAATTGGTTTGGAAATAGCGCACAAAACCATTCCAACAGTGAGAAAGGAATTGATCATAGGGAAATACTCAAAACATATCCAGATGAAATATATTGGATCCTTTACTCAAACAAAATATACTATTCAAACAGTGAAATACATTTCCCCATTTTATTCTGTTATGACTTATCTGATAATAGTCTTCAGTTTCATTCATTTCCATTTGAATGTTTTATTAAAATAAAATGATGCTCACATGTATTTCACCCTATCATTTCAAATCAAACTGGAGCAAAAATGCTTGAAGGTCCGAAGACAGAAGGATTACAGGAGAGCTCAAATTTAATAATTTGACATCTAATAGCAAACTTCCCGCTAAACTACTGAATGGTGCAATATTCCACAATTCCTGCTCAGGTCCTAACATATGGGAGTCTTCAGAATATAATTGAGCTCAGTTCAAAAGCATCTTGAAGGGTGAATGAAAGAGAAGCACTTGAGACAGACACCAAATTATGACTCAACTATGAAGAGAAACATTTTCAATGACATGTCAGTGTGTGTGTTTCAACATCAGTGAACAAATCTAATGTTCGGATACAAGATGTTAAAGAAAATGTTAAAGTAGTTGTTACAGAGATATCTTGTGAAAATTGAAATAAAAGTCAGAAGTGAACGAGAAATCACTTAATTTCAACAAGAGATGTGCAAAAGAATACCAAAGCATTATGTGATCATAATGTGTGTTCCAGAAATTGATCCAGAGGAGATTGGAAGAAGTGACACAGGAATGAATGCAATTGAACATAAGTTCCTTTGAGAAGATCAAGGAGATGATGTGATTATATACATTTCATAAATCTTTCTTTTCAAGCAGAGGAAATAGTGATATGCATGTAAACGTGTTAAGATGACTTAAGTGCATACACAGCTTGGCTAAAGAGGATGGAATAAACAAGATCGATGTGTTTGAGAAGTGTTTCAGTGACTCATAAAGGCAGAAAAAACAACCCATACATACGTTTCATGTGGTGATTCTGGTTAGTAGGTTGAGAAGTATGTTGTTGATCATCGGGGTTATGCGGCAGAATCAGGATCTGTAAGGCTAAGCCATTGGTTGTGAAACAGAGTTGACAACTGATGTAGGGCATGCTCTGCCTTACTGTCAGGTTTAGAGAGGGTTGATTACTATTCAAGTGAGGGGCAGCTGAGGAGGATCCACAGTGAGGGATAAGATTTCAAGTTTAAAAAAAGGCACATCTATCTAGTTTCCCAGCATTGGTCCCTGTAGGCCAGGCCACATTTGATGGAAATTCATGGAACTGGCATGCAGAGGTCAGTTATGGGCCATTGGCATTGCTACAAGTGTCTGGTTCCATCGTATTTTAATGTGCAAGAAAAACAGAGGACATGGAAGAAAAATTGTAGACTTTGAAATCAATGTAGTGAGTTCTCAATATTTCATAAGAGTTTTTAAAATCGTAGATATTGATTCATGGTCAAATAAAAATTGCAGTGCTTAATAAAATTTTGAGAATTTATGCACTTATTAATAGACATGCAGCCACATGTTTAACATTTTGAAATTGATCATGAGGACTCCACTGAATTTTCTCTCATTTTGTATAAGGAAAATTTCCCCTGCACTCAGCACCTCCCACTTGTAGTTTGAAGAAACAACATCATTGTTGTAAATAGCATTGAAGATTTCTAATGGTGTTTAGTTTAAGTACGAGGTGGGATTGTGATTTAGTGGGGTTGGAGAAGCCCAATTAGTATGAGCCAGTCAGTCCTCATTACAATTTGTTGGCAGATCTGTGAATCATGGCAGCATGGATGCTGGTGGGGAGAGCTGCTTAGTTGTTAAATTCACTCCTGGAAACTAAAAAGAATTCACTTTGGCAATATTGGGTGGGTCTGACTCTCTGAAGAGGGAAAGTGAAGTGTAAGGACAGGAGAAACTAATGGTTATCTTTTGGGCATTGAAGGGAGATTTCTATTGATCCTTGATGACCAGGAAACAATTGTTTTATTTTAAATTATGCACTTTTAGCTTTATGCACCTCTAGCATTTTGGTGTAATTGTAGTGAACACACCAAAATGCTAGAGGAACTCAGCCAGTCTGTTCAGCATCTATAGGAGACAAAGATATATTACCAACGTTTCGGGCCTGAGCCCATCTTCAAGGAAAAATCAGAAAAGGCAGAAGCAGGACATATCAGAAAGTCTCAGAATTCAAACATGGGGAGGAATCCAGACCAACAAAAGGTGTTAACTGGATATGATAAGGGACAAGGTGAGAATTTATCATATGTGCGCAAAAGGAGACAGGGAGAGGAGAGATAATGGGGGAAGAAGAGAGCAGGGAGGGGGTTTAATGAAAGCTGCAATAGCATGGATCTCCTAGTGTCCACCCATTTAAATTCTCCATCCCATTCCCTTGCTGACAGGTCTGTCCATAGGCTCATGCGCTGCTAGACTGAGACCACCTGTAAATTGGAGGAACAACTGGGCACCTCCAACCAGATGGCGTTAATATCAACTTTTCTGGCTTTTGTTAACCCCCCCCCACCCCCTTCTTCCCCCATCATCTCTCCTTTCCCTGTCTCCTTTCGCACAGACATGATAAATTCTCACCTAGATTCTGAAAAGATCGGTGGAGTTTCTCCAGCATTTGCGTGTTTACTTCTAGCTTTGGACCTATTACATGACAACTGGCAGGGAATCCACTTAGCCATCTATTAAATATTATTTCTTTGAACTTAAATTGCATATTTAAAGGAACACACTACTGGATTTGGGCTGTTGTTCTTAGTGCCTGGATTTTAAATTTGCTTTCAGATGTATCAGCTCAGAAGGTTAACTAAATCCTAAATCAAGCTTTTTCCAAAAAGAGAAAGGGTTAAAATGTACCCATTTCTAACAGTTGATTATATTGACTACCTGAGTTACATGACTGACTCATAGCCTATGCAGTATACACCTAATTGTTATAAACTCTGGTTGTGTATAAATGTAAAAATATAAAAGAAGCAGATTTTTGAGAACATAGGAATTTAATTTGGTGGTTATTTTTTAACCTCAGATATCGATTTTTAGATTTGTGGAATAATTTTCTAACAACCATGTTCTTGGCATTCCCAGAGAGAAATTGTGGCGTCCTTTCCCCTGTCCATTAAATCAAGTTTTATTTGAGCAAATGATGCTCTGCTTTGGGTCAGTGATTGTGTAAAAGTATCTTCACAAAGATATATTTACTTTTGATAGTTTTATCACAATAAAATAGAAAGGAAGTGAGGCATTTTACTTTTGTCTGACTTTGTGTCTTTTCTTATTTTCTGGAGGTCAGGTTGCCAAACTTTACCGTGATTCCAGTCTAGGAAATGTTGTGAACATTATTGTCACTCGTCTCATTGTTCTTACTGAAGATCAGGTAAGAAGAGGAATTCAAACTAGCTATTCCCTTTCATAGTTATGCTTTGTGGATGATTGTTTTGGTCAATTAATAGTGAAGTTCTGTATTAGAAAAATACTTAGGAAAGAAATACTTTGGTCTTGTATTTAGCCACATTGTTAATGCTTTCCATAGGAATTTGTTCATGTGAAAAATATTTCTCCCTTTGATTCTTCCTTGCTGAAGCGTTTAATGGTGTGTTGAGCTGTAGTAAAGTAACAGAAAGTACCAGAATAGAAAATTATTAAATGAAATAAAGGGCAGTTTTCAAAAAAAGCAAACCTCACTTACTAATTATCATCTTCATTGTTATTCTTTGAAGAAAAACTGGTTGTTGAGTAATGTATTTGGATTTCTCTGGTGTACTTGTTGCATTGTAGCCAAACTTGGAGATAAACCATCATGCAGACAAGTCCTTGGACAGCTTCTGTAAGTGGCAGAAATCCATTCTTTCTCACCAAAATGATGGAAACACCATTCCAGAAAATGGGATCGCTCATCACGATAATGCTGTTTTAATTACTAGGTAAGATGGATGTTCTGGATGTTTGCATAGAGGCTCTTATGAAAAGTAAAGTCTTTCATTTTGTGATTAGTAATATATATGTTCCTTCAGAGTCTTTGTTTCAAAGTCTTTAAGGTTCTCCAATATTTCCAAGCTTCTTCTGCGAAAGCTCTCTCAACTCCTAGAAGAGTGTATGAAGTTTCACTCCTCCCTCTTAACAATTGAAGAGGCTATGCATGGTGACTAACCTAAGCAGTTTAGCTTTGGAGATGAATTGAAACCAGATCTGTGTTTTCCTTGTGTCCCAGCCTTGTAGCGCAACAATATCGAGTCACTCTAACTTCAAATTTCCAACAAATTCATTTCCAATTTGTTTTTGACTCTTTTGAGTAGTCTGAGCATCAAACGTTTGTTGAACTTTACATTAATCGGGTTTACATGCAAATGGGTTTTATTCTCATTAAGAGATTAAGAACACTTGATAAACGTGTATCAAGGAAGTTCGAATAATCATAATGTTCAACCCAAATTAACATCCTGTAGATTTGTTTCTTCATGCAATTTCTTAGACTGACAACAATTTAAACAAATGCTTGTAAAGGAAAGCTCTCTATCATTTCAGATGTTTGTGAAGACATGACTGCATTATAAGTCAGGTATAACAGTAATTTTAAATCTAGAAATAGCATTGAGCAACATTAAAACACTAACATCTAATATATTGGCACAAGATTAACTGATGTGCATAGGGCAAATATGACTATTTGTCTGTTTGGAAGAAACTTGAGCAATTTTGTGCCAGAGAATAAGAAATAAAATGCATTTTAAAGCATATGATGTATTTTTGAATATTTTTCTCTATGCGTCACTTGTGACTTAAATGTAGTAAAATGCATGAAATCTACAAGAACCATATTTAGAAAAAGCAGTACTGCTCTCAAATTAACATTATATGAGTATTTTGTTCAAACATCTGCCAGCAAAGTTAATCATGTTTTGATTTTGTGTCAAGCATAGGTGGAAACACTGTTGCTTTTTGATAATAGATTAAAATAGGCTTTTTTTTATTCCATTACCAATTAAAATAAATTTATACATAAGGAGCAAATTCCATTTGTTCACATTAATATTTCTTCTTTTTCCAATTACCTTAAATCCTGCATTGACTGTAGCTGAGGGATAGTTAGCTGCGCTGCTGAATGTGTGATCAGGATGGCCTGCACACTACATTGCTCTGTGTTTTCCATTCAGTGACTTGTAATACCTGTATCTGTAATTAGCCTTTAGATTACCTCTGGAGTTTTCTTCATTTCTTAGTCCGTTTAGTCAATGAGGAGCTCAGCTATGAGTCAGGGAGATAAAAAGTTGATCTCCAGTCTTTTGAGTCAGCTGATTAGATATTACTGGCACTTTGTCCCAGTAATTAACTGCCAATATACCAGTTAACCTGTCAATGTGAACGCTCCCAAATTGGCATGCAGGCGTCAGATCACCCCGGGGATGGACTGCCAAGGAAGAGTGTATCATCCCCAGGGCGATCTGACACTAAGTTTCACACTTAGCCCAGTGTGAAAGGGTCAATTTAGTGAAACGTTGATGACTTATTTGCATGATTGGAAGAACATGAAGGAAATAAAAGATTATAAAGAAGATATAAACTTTGTATTCAATTTACTAAATCCAGATCAATGTACTATGATCTTGTATTTAAACAAAATTAATGCATAAAGAGAGAAACATAAAATTAGGAAGGCAATAAAACACATAGGTGCACATTTTATAAAGACCATGGGAAGGTTAGAGAGAGAGAGAGAGAAAGAGAGAGAGAGAGAGAGAGAGAGAGAGAGAGGGAGGGGGGGATGGTGGACCTGCTCTCCCAGAATTCCATGTGGCAGAGAAACCCCTCCATGAGTGTTCCATGCTCTGTGCATACAGCCCTTTCTCTGCTGCATGGAATTCTGGGAGGACTGTCCCACCATTGCTCTCTCTGCAACTTTCACACAGTCTTTATAAATTGTGTACCTACGTGTTTTATTGCTGCTACCACTTTCCCAAGATCCTTTATAAATGAATAAAAGTTTATAGAGGTCAACAAAACAGCAGTGGCTGAAAGGATCATACTGTGCTGTACATAATGCTTAATTTGTTTTATTAGGCATGATTAATTTTGTTTAAATAGAAGATCATTTGGATGCGTCATTCATATGTCACCGGTGGAGGTAGATGCCCCTCTCCCCAGGGATGCCTGGTGGTAAGTGTTAAAGGATGTAGAGAACCAGTTAACAGTGGTCCAGTGTGAACAGCAAAACTAGCTTCTTTAACTGGTTCACTGAACGGCCAATTTACCAGTTAGCCAATTTGAAAAGGCCTTTTATTACAGGCAGTTCAGTTAGTTGCAGCACTTGAGATATAATTTTGGCATTTTGGCAAGGAGAAGGAATGGGGAAGGAAGATGATTTGTGGCCTCCATTGAGATTATGTTGAAATCTGTAAGTTTCTATTTGTAGCAAGGGTGGACAATGGCAAAAGAGGTGAAGGGATTGTGGGAAAAACACCAGGATGCCATTGGTATTTATTTTCGGGACAGGTGAGTTTTGCAGTTACCCACACCTTTCTCATTGAAAAATGCAGTGTCACCCCTAGTAACCATGCCTGGAATTATTGCCAATTACTGGGCCCCATTCCCAGATGTCAAAAACAGGAATATCTGTTTTTAGCTGCAAGGCATACTGGTATGTGGTAACACAGTTGCAGTATGTTATCTAGTAAGGTCACTAAGTCAGATGTCTGTCTTTCTTCATACACACTAGAAAATGTCACTGCACAGAAAACATTTGTAATCATATTCAAAAGCACGAGACCAAGAAATGTAGTCTAGTGATACTATTTATGTTTATTTTGCAACACCAAATAAAAAAAAACTTTTTAAAAAATAGAATGTTTTATGGGTTTTTTTAAAATTAAATTTAGACATAAAGCACGATAACAGTCCATTTCGACCCACGAGTCCGTGCTGTCCAATTTACACCCCGTTAACCTACACCCCCAGTATGTTTTTAAACAGTGGGAGGAAGCAAGAGCCCCCAGACAAAACCCATACAGACACAGGGAGAACATACAAACTCCTTACAGACAACATGAGATTCAAATCCCGGTCCTGATTGCTGGTGTTGTGCCGACCGCAATGCCCACCATGGCACCCTTTGTGGAAGGTATGTCCTATTTCCATATTTTGTATTATCAATTCTCCATTTGTACTGAGATAAACATATAATAGAATGTGATTGTGGATTAGTCTGGGACAGAATGTAAGCATGTTTTAATATGTACACTTTTTCAAATTGTAATTGCACACACTAACAAATTAAATTCTGATATATGATAACATCGTAGTTCTAAATTAAATTAGAATTCTGCTTTAGATGAAAAATGTGAATAGTATACTTGTAGCTTTGACCAATATCACTTTGATCTGTAATTAGGATAATGTGCATGCAATTTAGCTTCCAGATGGAAACAGAAACCCAGTAGTAAACTGTTAAAGGAAGTTGCATATTATCCTTCCAACCTTCTCTGGTGAAATGGCTACTTTCCTCTGGAAACTCTTTTTAACCACATCATTGACTTTTATGATGTATAATTTGGGGATATGGCTAGGCCGAGTTAGCAGGTGCATAAATGCAGCATTTTGGAGAAATCGTACGAATCATTGTTCGATACTTTGCAAATATTGGAACCAGTACTGATCAGTTTGGCATTCATTCTAGCACATTATATATAATATAATGATGCTTGCATAAATTAGAATGAAAAATAGGTGTGTGGGATGACAAGGTATTACCTTCAGAAAGGATTATTGCCATACAGCAATAGGAAGCAAGTTTCTGGCTGCAGTTAGGTTCTAATTTCAGCTGCAGAATCAGGAAGAAATACATAACAGATATTTCCCCACATGAAAGAAAGAAAATTGGCAAGAGAGTGACCCTGGTCTATTCTGGTGACTGTGTAACTGCTTTATGAAATGCAAAGACTTGGAACCTCCTGCTGTCTTGGCATGAAGTTGTGATATAGGGACTTAGCTGAAGTAGTACCATTATGAATAGCTCCTGCCAACTTTGAAATACTTCCATATAACCTGATAATAACATTTAGATTTGTTTAGCCTAATGTATATATTTTCTTTAATTTTTTTTTATAAAATATGATTGGTATAGATGTTCTGGCCACATGAGCGATATTGTTATTTCATGAGCATTTGCATTCCTTTTAAGTCACTTATGCAATGCAGCATGTTTGATGACTATGACAGCACTTTCACATTTGTATCAGACCATATGAACTACTGGAGTTCATCGCTTTACAAATGAGCCTTGCATAATCATTTTCATGTTTGTTAATTCAGATGGAATTCATATGTTGATAGAATTCATGAATTAAATTGGTTGTTTGCTGTAAATCTGGATTTGTTGTGAGTTTATAACCTCATTTATTAAAAATCGCCGGCAAGTATATGAGAGGGAATTTATATGCACCATAATCCAATGAAGGTATATTATCATCCTTGAAATGTATTTTCAACTGTTAGTGAGGTACCATATCAAAATTAAAATTCCTCTGAATTTTTGACACCATACCGAAGTGAGGCAAATTGAAGTATACTGCTCTTTCTTCATTTTGTATTGAAAATTGTGAAGCTTAGGGACCTCACGTTTTTCTTACATAGAATTTACATTTTCTTTCTGTTCCAAATTTTTTTTCCTACCTTCCATAGTGGCTGTTGACACATGAATAACCAAAACTCGAAATCTCCAATATCTTACGTGAGTTTACACTGAATACCGGAAGTGTGGTAAGAAAAGAGGCAGGACTTGCAAATATATGCTCATCATTAGCCCATTGTTTCCTGAATGCCTGCAGTTAATTTTAGACTGCAAGCATTGTGGAAAATTTACCAGGGGTCCAGGAGGTAAAATTTCAGAATGGGAATGAATCCCTTATTCCCGTTCTGATCTTTTTACACAGACGGTATATAAAAAAGATCAGACAGCGGATGTGTGAAAAACGTATGTCTAATTTTCTCTGGTATAATTTGTAAGTATAAGCAATAGTTATTTGAACTGTGTAGTTGGATAAGGGTGGTTAAGAACAGCTGTTCTCCTTGTAGAATGATAAAATACTAAAATAACTTTTGGCAATCTGGATCTATTGACAACATAATTATTCATAACCCCATTGCAAATTGGTGTAGAATGCAAAATAGTGATCGAAACAGAAAATTATCTGGGGTGGGATCATTAACAAAAAAGTCTAATAATCGTGGTGTAAAATTTCTTAATTAGAAAGTACATATTAAAAGACATCTCAGAGGTTTAGCACCTCTTGATGAAGAAGTGGTGAGAAAAATAAATGCAAAGGATATATGCATATGGAAACTTGAGGAGGCTTCTTTGAACCAACGCAGTTGCTCGCTGATCACTGTTTTACTGAACATTTTGGAAGCAGGTTATGTTTTTCAGTAAGCATTGTTCTTTGTATCTATGAAAATACTTCCTCATGTCTATTGACAATGCAACTGTGGCTATGGTTTTGCTGTGTTTTGCAAAGATTCTCCCTGGAACAATCCACACAGGCACACCTCAAGGATGCATGTTTACCCCACTGTTCTACTCACCATACACCCATGACTATGTGGCTAGGAACAATTCAAATGCCAACTACAAATGTGCCAATGACACCACGGTCATCGGCAGAATCACATATGGGAATGAGGGAGATAGATCAGCTAGTTAAGTGGTGTCACAACAACCACCTAACAACCTTTCACTCAATGGTAGCAAGACCAAGGAGCTGATTCTGGACTTCACAAAGGGGAAATCAGGAGAACACAAGCCCGTCCTCATTGAGGGGTTAGCAGTGGAGTGGATCAAGAACTTCAAATTCCTCAGAAAAATATAATGTGTAAAACCATGGCCAATATGAATATATGATTGATATGTGTAATATCTCAGATATATCTTATGGAAGTGCTTGTTTAAACATCAATAAAAAATAAATTTAAAAAAGAACTTCAAATTCATGAGTATTAATATCTCAGAGGAGCTGTCCTTGATGTCCATGTCGAAGCAATCACTAAGAAAGCTCACCAGAGGCAATACTTCGTCAGCAGTTTGAGAAGATTTAGTATGTCACTAAAGACTCTCAAAAATTTTAACAGGTGTCCCATGGAGAGCATTCTTTCGGGTTGCATCACTGTCTCGTATGGAGATACACAGGAAAGGAATAAAACTTCAGAAAGTTGTTAACTCGGCCAGCAACATCATGGGCATCAGTCTTCACTCCATCGAGGACATTTACAAGAGTTGGTATCTCAAGAAAGCAGCCTCTATCCTCAAGGACCCCCACCACCCAGGCCAAGCCCTCTTTACACTGCTACTGTCAGGAAAGAGGTATAGGATCCTGAAGACAAATACTCAGTGGTGCAAGGACAGCTTCTTTACCTTTGCCATCAGATTTCTGAATGGATAATAAACCACAGACACCACCCCATTTTCTCCATTTTTCTTGCACTATTTATTTATTTTGAAATGTAATTTATATTAATATAAATTTCACGACAAGTTCATGTTAATTAATTCTGATTCAGCATCGATCTGGCATGTTTCAGGACACCTTGCACAGTTGCACACTGGAGAGGTCACAAACTTGGCAAAGTGCCTTTAGCAGTTTCATGAATGAATCTGCTGCTGAACTCTTTCACGAGGTCCAAAGGCAGAGCAGAAACTTGTTTAGATTTAAGCTGAAAAATTTGCTCTGAATTCTGCATCACATTTGAAATGGTATTGCTTGAACTCATCCATTGGCAATAAATAAACAGGGATTAGTTTTTTTTAAAGAATATTCATATTTGGGTTACTGTTTTGAATTATTTACAGGCAGTCTGAAGTGCATTTAAGATGAATTTTTATTCTTTAAAATATTTTTTATCCTTTCTATTGCTTTTTAAATGCTTCTGAAGTCAAGTGCTTTGAAAAATCGACAGCTTTCGGGTCAGTATTTTGTCATCCTTCAGAAAATTTCAGAAGAGTTTTGTCAGTGGGGCATGTTCTTGGTCAACCTCTGTAGAGTATTTACAAATGCTTTTTGATCAGTAATATAGTTCAAAAGTGGTGGCTTATTTACAAAGATTGGTCTCAAGCTATGGACATGTAGAGTTCTCCAGCTCATTAGAAAAACCGGACTCAAGATAGAAATCTAGGTACAACACAAATACATCATGTGACTGTCATCCAATTGAATATAGGCTGTCCATAGTTAGAAACAAAAACTGAATTTAGTGTTATCAAATCAAAGAAAGAATTCTACAAGCAAAGTATTTTACATGCTGTAATTCTGAAATAGATTAAAAAAAAACTCAGATTATTATGAGTTGATGATCTTCCATCTGAATTTCAGTTTATTTTTTGTGAATTTTTTAATAAATATGCATAATAAACTCTTCAATATCAATATATAATATATATATATATATATATATATATATATAATTTTTTTACAAAAACAAACAAAACATCCCCCCCTTCATAATATAAATCCGCACACCGTCAGGACTCACATTTATATTGACCATAAAAATCTATTTGGGGAAATTACCTGTATTTATAGCAGCATAATTTTTATTGTTATAGTTACAATTGGGCCCCTATATGATCCAAATATGGCTGCCTTATCATATCATGTCATATTCTTTAAATTATATGTAATTTTTTTCCATAGGTATACAATTGTTGATCTTTACAGTTCATCATGCTATATGTAGATGAGAGTTAGATCTCCAAGTCATTGCAATACATTTCTTAGCCACTGCTAAGGCTATTTTGAGAAATGAAATTTGGAATTTAGTTAATTTATTGGTTATTTCAATAAAGCTACCTAAAAGATGAAGCTCCAGGTCATCTGCGAAGGCCATTCTGCTATCCATGTAAATATTTCAGCAATATCCTCCCAAAAGGGCCACACCTTCACCTATAATTATGTAGTATTTAAAAATGCTCCTGTTTCTGTTCCACATCTAAAAGACATCTCTGGTATTTCAGATTTGGATCTATGCAACTTCTGTGGCATAAGATGTAGTTGGTGTAAGAAATTGTATTGAACTAATCCGTATCTTGCATTTATAATTGATGTAAAACACCAATCAGACCAGCATCTTTCTGATATTGTAAAACCTAGGTCTGCTTCTCCTCTCTCTCTTGACCTCTGTAAACCTGGATTTGCACTTCCACTCTGCAGAGCATAATACATCTTTGTTATAAATTTAGGGGTGTTCCCCAGCCAAATTGTTCATTCCATTTCGCTAATTTCAGGTGGGACCAAAGTTGGTCCCCATCTTTCTCTCAGGAATGATCTTGGCTGAAGAAAATATAAGAAAGTCCCATTAGCTACTCCGTATTTTTGTCTTAGTTGTTCAAAAGACATAAGAAGTCCCTCCGCATAGCCATCATCAATATATCTTATTCCTTTTCCTACCAGAGTTTAGTATTCTGTTGCCCAGATTCACAGGCATCAACACATTTTTACATAATGTGCTCTTTTCCAATCTGCTTTTTTTCCAATTCACTCATTGATTTCTTGCCATATTCTAATCATGTATATTAATATAGGATTATGTCTTTTTTGTTATTAACTTAACATTCCACTTGTATAAAGTATTTTGCTGTCCCCTCTCTTATTGAATACAATCCCATTCGGATCCAAGAAGGGGGAATATCTTCGTTAAAGAAGAATAAAAAATCTAGCTTGTGCTAGATCCTAAAATCCAGAAGCTTAAATCCTCGTAGTTTATGAACCCATGTTAGTTTTTCCAGAGAAATCTCTGCACCTTATAATTCCATAGGAATATATAATTATTTAATAATTTAAAGAATTTTTTTTTAGATAGTGCAATAGGCAGCGACTGAAAAAGATATTGTAATCTTAGCACCTCATTCATTTTAATACAATTTACTATTTCCACTAAAGTGATCGGCAAGTCTTTCTGTAGATCTTTGTCTATTTTTTCTAAGAAGAGTGTAATTTAATTTATATATTTAAATTATCTGTCATTTAAATATTTGATTCCTTCTGCCTTCCATTTACATTTACTACCCTTTTAAAATCTTTCATATTCAAAATTTGTCAAAGGCATTATCTCACTCCTCCATATTTATTTTGTCACCTGAAACTTTTCCATATTTTTCTAATGTTGTTTGTTATTTTATCAAGGACTTAGATGGATCAGATAAATATAATAGCACATCATCAGCAAATAAATTAATTTTATGTTCTTTATGCCTTTGTATATTCGGATCTTTTCTTATAATCTCTGCCAGCAGTTTAGTTGCTAGAATAAAAAGCACTGGGGATGGGGGAGCCCTGTCTACTTGATCTACTCAAGAAGAAAAAGATGACACAAATTTCTTGTTTATTTTCATTGTGTGATGACATTGTTTAATGGGTTTAATGTATCATATATGTTGAACGTTGAGCAGGTGGGGAGGGGGGGGGTGAAGGAGGGAGGGAAGGGAGGGGGAAAAGTGGAGAAAATGACTGTGTATATTCAAGGGGGAAATATTTATGTGTATTTTGGTCAGTATGGTTCATAGTGTGAAAAATTTTTAAAAAAATTAAAAAAAGAAGAAAACCACTGACAGTTGACCATTAGTTATAAATTTGGCTTGTGATTTATTGCAAAGAGTTTTAATCCAATTTATAAATATTCTACTTATGCCAAATTTTGCTAATGTATTAAATGATCAAATGCTTTTTCTGTATCCAGAGAGACTGTTATATTTGGATTCAGCTTTGATTTTTCCATATGTATTATGTTATATAGGCTGCTTAGACTATTTGAAGAGTGTCTTCCTTTAACAAATCCCATCTGATCTGTATGTATTAATTTTGGTAGATATTGTCCCAATATTTTAGCTAATGCTTTTGTCAATATCTTACAATCAGCATTAAGGAGTGATATAGGTCTATATGATAAAAATTTTAATGGATCTATATTTCCTTCGGTAGCACTGTAATTATAGCAGTTTAAAAAGATTCTGAGAGAGTTTGGACCTCCACTGCCCAGACCAGATCATCCATCATAAGAGGCATCAACAAATCGTTAAATTGTCTATAGAACCTGGGCGGGAACCCATCATCCCCAGGGGACTTATTAGCTTGTAAAGTGCCCAAAACCTTTTCAATTTCTTCTCTTGTGAAAGGGGCTTCTACATCTGTCTATTGTCTATCCTCTTGTTTTGAAAGTTCAGCATTCTCTAAAAAATCATCCATCTCATTTTCGTCAACATGTCATTCTGATTTGTATAATTTTGTATAGTATTGTCTAAAACTATTATTTATTTATTTTTGATTATATGTTAAAATATCAGCCTCTGTTTTGATTACATTTATGACTCCTCTGCCTTTACTTGCGAAAATAAGACTTTGTGTGTCTGTTCTCCTAATTCATAGTATTCTTCTTTAGTTTTTAATGTACATTTTTCCATTCTATATGTTTGTAATGTGTATTATCTCAATTTTTTTCCTCTAATAGTTTATACTTTTCTTACAAACCTGTTCTTTGATATTGTTTTTTCCAGTTTCGTTATATCTTTCTCCAGACCATCCAATTCTGTAGTATATTCTCTTTTGAGATTTTTTTTGTATAAGAAATAATTTATCCTCTTTAGTAAGCTTTAAGTGTGTCCCATATTAAAAAGCTATTATCAGTGGAATGGAGTTTAATTTCACAAAACAGGTCTATCTGTCTCTTAATGAACTCACAAAAGTCTTTCCTTTTCAACAGTGTGGCATTGAGGCAGTTTCTTGTTTTTCCATTATCGCAATAGTTAAAATTAATGGCAAATGATCTGATAGAAGTCTTGCCAAATATTCAATTTTTATCACTCTACTTTTTAACTGGGCAAACATTAAAAACAATGTGAATCATGCACCCTTGAATAGAATGAATAATCTCTTTATACAGCAAAAGTTGCCTCCATATATCAATCAAATTTAAATCCTGTGTCATTTTTGAAGCTTTTTTTCCATGATACTGTTCTTGCTGATTTAGCCAATACTGGATCCAAACAGAAATTAAAAATCTCTCACAGCTAATATATTTTGTCTTCCCTCTGCTGCTTTTAAAAATATATCCTTCATAAAGGATCCTTCATCCTTCATCGCCATAATTTGGTGCATAAATATTCATAAACCTTCAAGATTCTGCATAAATTTTACAATGTGCCATTACAAATCTTCCAGTTTTATTACTGGTATATTCTTATTAATTAAAATTGCTGCTCCTCTTGTCTTTGAGCTAAACAAAGACAATATTACTTGTCCCATTCATCCTCTTTAATTTAGCATGTTCCAATTTGGTAAGATGCATTTCTTGAAGAAAAACTACATCTGCCTTTAATTTTTTTAAAGTGTGCCAAGACCCACTTCTTTTACACTCAACTGTTTAGGCCATTAACATTAAGACTAATAAACTTTAACATTCTATCCATACCAATTTTTAAAGGAATATTCTTTGGCAATGATACCTTTTTGGTTGTTTAAATAATAGTGATCTTTCCCCTTTAAGAACACATGCAATATACCTGATCTGACAGTGACATAAACAGAAAATCCCGAAAGCCCACAAAAAAAGTCCATAGAATATTTCAAGGAAGAAAAACCCAATCTTTAGCATCATCTTGTAAAAATGATCCTCTCCTGGTACCATTCTCTCCCTTCAAAGGGAGTCTCCACCCTGATTCTAACTTTACTAAGTTTTTGCTCTTTTTCATGAGCTCTCGCAAACATTTCGATAATATTTCCTTTTTAACAATAAATACAAGACTGTTTAAAAAAAATATAACATTTACTTAGTTCCATTGTAAACATTTCTTTCTCAGGCTTATTTAGTAACCTTAATCTTTTCACAGTCTTCATAAAAGATCTTCCACCTCATTCTTAGGCTTGGAAAATTGCCAGTTACCTTCCGCTACTTAGAACGTAGTGTCTTTTTTCATCATTAAACTCTGCTTTGTTTAATCAAAATGGAGTAAAATCTTGAAAGCATATTTTCATGGTCAATCTCAGGCAGACTGATATTTTGTTTAGAGTAATCATATGCTGCTCCCAGAATTGTCTCCTATTCCTAGTAACTCAAAAATCTTACCAGGTCCGGTCATGGTCGCTGATCTTTGGCTCTTCTTGGTCTGAGGGTCCGGTGAGTCCTTTCTATCTGTAATTTTTCTTTGAATTTATTTTCTCCCAGCACTTGAAGGATCCATGTTTCAAAGAAGTTCACTGGGTCTCTCTGTTTGATTCCCTCTTTCAACCCAATAATTTGGTCTATTGAAATTCTCCATGTGGCCAATCTTGTCCAACATACCTTGTCTGTTCGAATCCCATTTCTTTCCATCTTCTTCCATAGCTTTTTAACTTTTCTTGTGTTTTCTCCAAATCAATTTCCACTTGGATCATTCATTGCATTAAATTTTCAACAATGTCTTTAATTTCAGTCATTCTCTCTGATATGTCTCTCATTGCAGTTTCGACACCGGTAAAACAGTTACACAAATTTTCCATTTTCTCCAGGATGATATTTAGGTCTTGTCCCAACTCCCCAGCTCCCCAAGTCCATTCTTGTGCCACTCCCTTTTGGGCTTTCACTCAATATTCCTGGCTGAGTAGTGTTACAAGATATGTTAGAATAGTTATGGGTAAAATATGTCTTTAAAAGAGAGAGATTGTGGAGGTTTAGTTTAGGTTACACTTCACAAACAGAGTAACACCACAAAAGTCATCTCATTTAAAATGCAAGAGCTTTGCTGAAGTGAGACATTGTGCTATCAGTACCTTTGCAGAGACAATGGAACTGCTTTGGAAAGGACTTCAAAAGGAGGTGCAAATGAAACATAATGTTGATCATGTCCAGACTCAAATACTGATGAGATCTTTCAAAAATTGGGTTTGGCTCCTTGGGAGAGGTTTAATGTTTCTTTCAAGCAGAGAGAGAGTGAAGTCAGTTCTACAGCAAAACAGTTGAAGCTGCAAAATGGCAAGCTAGCAAGCTTGTTGAAAGACCCCATTTTGAAGACAGGTTGTGAGTTCTAAGTTCAGCCTGTTCAAAACTCTTGTAGTCCTTACAAGAGGAAATGGCTGGCTAGAGTGTTTCTCTTGAAATAAGGGAAACAGGAGGATCTCTGTGGTGACGTGGAAGAAAAGGTTATCATTTGGAAAACCCATGATGGGGCAAGTTTCTTTGGCAAGACACTGAAGTGACTGATTGGAGGAAATCAGTTGTGTGTCCAACAAGCAACAGATTTCTCTCTGAAACCAACAAGAACCTTCCTGAATGGTAACCATTTAACTTTAGGTACCAGAGCCTGGTGGAAATTATAAATGTTGAATTCTGTGCACAGTATGAAAATTGCCTAATACCGGTGAACTTGGAGAAATGAAAAGTGAATGGACAGTGAAACAGAGAACTTTCCTGAACATAAACACATTACATTTGTGCTTAGAATTAGAAGGGGGTTAAGTTAAACTTAATAGTAATAAGTTAAAGATTGATCCAGTTATTATGTTTAAAGAAAATTTAAAGCAACTTTTGTTTAAGTAACCATTGTCTTGGTAAATTTCTGTTGCTGCTGGGTTTTGGAGTCCTCTGGGCTCATAACAGTAGAAACTTCATTAGTTTTTGTTTTTGTTGCCTTGGTCTCTTGGTACTTGGTTTACCCATTTTTGGTGCAAAGATTCTTGGTTTTGAGGTTTTAACCGTCTTTTTGATACTCTTCATGGAGAGTTCAACCAAATTATGTCTGTCTCAGTCCTTCGTGTGGCCACACCCCAGAATTTCAATTTCTTAAATCTGCAGAAAGATGCCCTGTTTGATAAAAGCAAACATGGCATGCACCTTATTCATCATCTTGTCCATCTGTGATGTCACTTTCACAGAGTTATGTTGTTGTGTGGTCACACCCCTAGATCTCTCTCTGTTCTGCTACACTCCCCAGGATGCTGTCATTTACAGTGTATATCCTGGCCTAATTTAACAATGCATTTTTCCAAGTTAATTTCTATGTGCCTTGGCTCATTTCCTCAGTCGATCAGTATTCTTTTGGAATTCTGATGTGCAAATATTTTATACAAAGTAAGGCTGGTGCTTGGAACAGGCTTCCAGGTGTAGTGGTGCAAGCAGATATAATAGTAGTATTTAAAATGCTTCTAGTTAGACAAATGAATGTGAAAGAGATGGAGGGATGTCTGTTAGATGGAAGCAGTAGATTTTTTTGTTTGATTTGTACATCGTATTCAGAACAGATAAGTGATCCGAAGGTCTCTTTCCCTGCTGTACTCTTCAATGTTCTGTTTCAAATAACCTTCTTCACTGTCCAGTTGATCATCAGTTTTGGTGTAATCCAAACTCACTAATCATGCCAACTACATTGTCACGCAAATTGTTAATGTAGATAACAAACAAGAGTGGACGCAGCACTGATCCCTGTGGCACATCATAGGTCACAAGCGTGAACAACAATTCTCCACTAACTCCCACTGACTCCTTCCACCAAGGCAATTTCATGTCCATTTGACTAACTCACTTCTGAACCCCCTATGATCTAACTTTTCAGACCAGCCTACTGTGAGTGACTTTGTGAAAAGTCTTGATAAATTCATGCAGACAATATCTACTGTCCTGCAATCAATCCTCTTTAAAAAACTTTCAAGCCCATGCAGCCCAATTACACCCAGTTACCTTGGTACATTTTGAAGGGTGGGAGGAAACCAGAGCCCCTGGGGAAAACCCACGAAGACAGGGAGAAAACGTACAAATTCCTTACAGACAACGCATGATTCAAACCTCCGGTCCAGATTGCTAGCGCTTTAATAGCATTGTGCTAACCGCTACACTAACAATGCCACCCATTACATTTGTAGGATACTATTTCTAATATTCAAAGCCATGTTAAATATACCTAATCAGTTATTGCCTTTTCAAATGGCTCCTCTGAATTAATGATTGATGTAGTCAGGTATTCCTTATTTACCAGTGGTGAAGAAAAGAGCTGGAGAAACTCAGCAGGTTATGTAGTGTCCATACAAAGTAAAAGGCATTCAACGATTTGGGCCTGAGTCCTTCTTTAGGAGTATTGAAAATCAGACAGACCCTGAATACAAATATGGGAGTAGAGGGGGGAGGGGGAGAAACACAACCCAACAATTAATAGGCAAAATAGACGGATACAGGTGAGAGGGTAGAAAAGAAGCTGAGAGGCCTAAGAAAGGAGAAGGAAAGGAAGGAGAGATCTGGAGAAAGGGATGAGGGAAAGGGAGAGACAAGGGGAGGGGAGGGTTAATGGAAATTGGAGTTTGATATTGATCCCATCTGGTTGGAGACTTCAAAGATAGAATATAAAGTATTGTTCCTTCAATTTGTAGGTGGGCTCAAGTTGTCAGTTCATGAGGCCTAGGACAGACAATGGGGTGTGGAGTTTAAATGTTTGGCCACGAGGAGGTCCTTACTGTTGCAATGAACAAAGTGGAGGTGTTCACCAAAGTGATATCCCAGTCTATGTCCAGTCTGACTGACATAGAGGTGGCTGTATCGGGTACTCCGAGTTCCTGATGTAGTAAATGACCTCTACCAATTTACAGGTGAAGTGCTGCTTCACTTGGAAGAATTGCTTTGGATTCTGAATGGTGGCGAGGGAAGAGTTGTAGTGGAGGTGTAGCGCTTCTTTACTATTTTACCTACTTGTTGCCTCTTTAATATTGTTGACATCAGATCTGCTAAAACATGGAAACCAAACTTAAATTGCAGAGAAGGGGAGCATGTGGAAAGTACTTAGTGAATGTCAATTGTACATGAAGATAGATTGAAAGACAAATTGGAGTGCCAATTGATGGTGGTGGTGGAGCAATATTCTTTTTTTTTTCAGATTGATGTACAGAATTATTCAGAAGATCAGGATAGAGCAAAACCATAAGACTAAATCTTAGAAAGGTAAAGGTATGAAACTTGTAAGGAAATCCCAGTAGATTCATGTCAAGCCACCGTCTTTTCCACATGCAAATACAACCACATTAGGGATTCCTCGACAAACACTTGCAGCTGTTCCCATATGTGCTGACTGCTCTTTGACAGTTATTCTCCAGTTGTGCTCCAATTTTTAATTCCTCTTGGAATCCAGGAGAATGCAAACTTGCTACAATTGCTCAGCATTTATGCTGGGGAAATCTGCGAGTTGAACCTGTCTGTGCCAGGTCAAGACTGATGCAGAAACATTTCATGCCTGTTCATTTCAGTGGAGAGAAAAAAGGCTGTGAGGGACCTAAGTAAGTATGCATTCACTTTACTTAATTGAGATTACTTGAATATTTTTAACTATTTTAAAATAGTTTGGTTTTATTTTTTATATTTTTGAAAAATTTGTCATTTTTAATCAGAGACTTTAAAAAATATTCAAAGATGTTGACAGGTTTGACACCTTGCAAAATCATGGGGAATGACTTGGCTAGGTGGTAAAGTTTTTTTTTCCAGCTGTTTGTTGTCATGACTTCAACTTTCCCCATAATACCATTGCAGAGCTTTGTCACTTAAGAGGGATAGAAGTTTAGAAGTTACCACCAAGTTGATTCATTATGACGAAACCACTAAAGACTAGTATAGTTTAGCAGTGAGTATGGGAACTCCATTGCTGCCAGTAAATTCAGACCTGAGGTTAACATTTCAATTTGATGATCAGATTAGGTCAGACTATGTGCCATTGTTCTAAAATATTATTATTTCTCTTCAGATGCTGCCTGACTACTAAGTATTTCCAGCACTTTCAATTGTGTTTTAGCATATTGTACAGACTGCACTTGGCTTAGATAGACCTTGCCAAGTTTTGATTGTGAATATCTGGAAAATAAAAGAAGGCGATGACATATATCAACTTTTCAAATACACATTATGCCAGTGAACTGAATAATGTTAAGGCCATTACTGTGTAGAAAGAAGGAACATTTTAAGTGCTGGTGTGAAGTACTATAATTAGATTTGGAGGTGTAAACATGAAATTGTTGACAGTGTATTGTCAATATTAAGTGTACTTAGTAGTATGTATGAAATATTTTAATAAACTAGTACAAGGATGAGTGGAAGGAGTAACTAAATTAGTGAGATTATGATGAATTGAGACTGATTCATGTGGATGAAACAAATCTGGTTATTTAGAAGTGTTTCTGAAAAGTTGCCAGCTGCATGGCAAATGTCAGACAGCAGGCGATTTGCAGCTAATTAAAGTGTGGATTGAATCTGTGGAATGCATTCACAGTGCCAAATAACATAATATAACTTATACTCCTTGATACAGTGGCTAGTCAATTTTGAGTTTTAATTTCAAATGGTTCTACTTTATCAGTCATTTTACACCCAGCAGTATGTATTTTAACAACAAGCAAAGTATTTATATTTTCTAGTGCCATTGTCAAGGACGATGTGGTTACGTTATTAAATGAAACTATAGTTTTTTCTATTCAATTTTATTTTCAATCAAATATTTTCTTCCTTTAAGGTGAAAATATCTGGCTTTGAAAACAATAAATATTTTATTGCAGAAAATTCTGGTCACATTGAAAAATACTTCTGTTTGCAAATGTACATCATGAATGATTGATATAGTTTTAAGTTAGAGCCGGGTTTAACCAGTTGATAAGAAGCTGATGATCTCAAAACACACCATGATAATCTCAAAACATTTATGCTTTTACACCCCTTTTGCATGGAAATTTAAAAATTTTTTTAGACATACAGGAAGGTAACAGACCATTTCGGCCCACAAGCCGATGCCACCCAATTAATCTACAAACTCTTGTTCATTTTGAAAACCGGAGCCCACGGGGAAAACCCACGCAGACGTGGGGAGAACGTACAAACTCCTTACAGAGAGCGTGGAATACGAACCCTGGTCCCGATCACTGGTGCTGTAAAGGCATTGTGCTAACCGCTATGCCAACTGTGCCAAGGAAAAACTCCATTTTATGTGAGAATTCAGTAATTGCCTCAGGTTTTTGTGAAGACCGTCGGAAAAGATTACGTTTTTCTTTTTCTGGCACTTTCATTAGCAATTAAAACAAAATTAAAACAGACTCGCCAAAGCAAATAGCGCCTTTGGAAGACTACACAAAAGAGTCTGGAAAAACAATCACCTGAAGAAACACACAAAGATCAGCGTATACAGAGCCGTTGTCATACCCACGCTCCTGTTCGGCTCCGAATCATGGGTCCTCTACCGGCATCACCTACGGCTCCTAGAACGCTTCCATCAGCGCTGTCTCCGCTCCATCCTCAACATTCATTGGAATGACTTCATCACCAACATCGAAGTACTCGAGCTGGCAGAGTCCGCAAGCATCGAATTCACGCTGCTGAAGACCCAACTGCGCTGGGTGGGTCACGTCTCCAGAATGGAGGACCATCGCCTTCCCAAGATCGTGTTCTATGGCGAGCTCTCCACTGGCCACCGAAACAGAGGTACACCAAAGAAGAGGTACAAGGACTGCTTAAAAAAATCTCTTGGTGCCTGCCACATTGACCACCGCCAGTGGGCTGATATCGCCTCCAACCGTGCATCTTGGCGCCTCACAGTTCGGCGGGCAGCAACCTCCTTTGAAGAAGACCACAGAGCCCACCTCACTGACAAAAGATAAAGGAGGAAAAACCCAACACCCAACCCCAACCAACCAATTTTCCCTTGCAACCGCTGCAACCGTGCCTGTCTGTCCCGCATCAGACTTGTCAGTCACCAACAAGCCTGCAGCAGACGTGGACATACCCCTCCATAAATCTTCGTCCGCGAAGCCAAGCCAAAGAAAAAACCCAAAATAGAAAGTACAAGCTCTGCTTGCTGATTATTTCTAGTCACAGGTAGGCTGAGTACAGGTACATGATCCTTTATCCAGACATCTAAAATCCGGAAAGCTCCAAAATCTGGCAAGTGGGGACTGGCGGTTGGGGGAGGCGGCCAAAGGACTGGCGGTTGGGGGAGGCGGCTGAGGGACTGGCGGTTGGGGGAGGCGGCCGAGGGACTGGCGGTTGGGGGAGACGGCCAGGCGGCTGAGGGACCGCGGTTGGGGGAGACGGCCGAGGGACCGGTGGTTGGGGGAGGCGGCCGTGGGACTGGCGGTTGTGGGAGACTGCTGGGCGGCCGAGGGACCGCGGTTGGGGGAGACGGCCGAGGGACCGGTGGTTGGGGGAGGTGGCCGAGGGACTGGCAGTTGGGGGAAGATGGCCGGGCGGCCGAGGGACCAGCGGTTGGGAGGACACGGTTGGGGGAGACGGCCGAGAGACCGGCAGTTGGGGAGGCGGCCGTGGTACTGGCGGTTGGGGGAGACTGCCGGGCGGCTGAGGGACTGCGGTTGGGGGAGATGGCCGAGGGACCTGCAGTTGGGGGAGGCAGCTGAGGGACCGGCAGTTGGGGGAAACTGCTGGGTGGCCGAGGGACTGCAGTTGGGGGAGATGGCCGGGTGACTGGAAGGGGGCGGGGGTGGATACGGTAGCACAATTCAGGTGGGCTTTCTGAAATCTGGAAATATCTGAAATTCAGAACACACTGTCCCCCAAGGATTCCGGATAAAGGATTACTTGGATAAATCAGCTTGACAATTTTACAGGTGGCAGTTGTGATTTTGTAACCTGCTCTCAAAATTCTGTTGCTTTTTAGCTAATGGATTGTGTTCAGCAATATTATGGAATGATTTCCACAGAATCAGGATGTGCAGATATCTCTAGCAATACTCTCACTTGAAAATGTTTGGTCACTTGTCAGACTTAATGTTGGAACTATTTGTATTTTTTAAGAATTGGATTCCGTGCATTGCAAATATTAAATGTGATGTTGAAAGCTGATATATAATGGAGTCGGCAATCGTTCATACTGACATGTTTAGACTGATAAACCGCCTCTTGGTCAGATTGTTGTGATTTGAAGAATGAATTTGATAGACTTGGGATAAGTAGAAACTACATTCTAAGAGAGCTAAAGGGATTTCACTTTCAAGATTATTAAACAATATTAAGAGGGTGAAATTGTTATAGAAAATAAAGTTTTATTAACCTATTGGATGACTAGCCATTCTTTAATTATATGACATTACTTGCAGTACATTATATTATAATAAGGCACAGAGTGTTTATGTCTTACAGCCATTTTCTAATGGGCTCAAAGAGATTGCATGAAGGAAAATTAGTTGATACTGAGCTAGACTTGTGGTTAATTTAGACCATCGATTGTAAATAATTATGAAATGCTCTGAGAAGAGCATAGTAGTGAATTAGAGGATAATTTCCATCGATAAATGTTTATATTTAGATTAGCCACATGTTTGTCTTTTTTGATTACAAAGCACATCAGAAACTAGCAAAAAAAGGTTGGTATTCTTTCTATTTAAATGTATTTTCTTCAGTTTAATAATTTAGGAATTTGAGCCCTTCTACCTTTAATATGGATTGTCCCTTGTATGTGTCTGAACTCAAAATACCCATTTGGATTCCATAATCATGTAATCTATTTTGCATTGTGAGATTGCTTATTGGGCCCTTCAAGGCTGAGAGGTTTATTTTTCCTTTTAAATATTTAAATTCCTATGCAACTGAATGAGTACCTGAGTATCCATTCTTTTGGATATGCAGGATTCAGGTTGATCCTGTTTTTTCACACAATGGATAATGGAAACTGGAACTCTACTTTTTAACAAGTTATTGAAGCTGGGGTAAGTTGAAAAATTAAAGTCAGGCCAAGTCAATTCATAACGGAGTTTTATGTATTTTTATTATGCAATGACACTGTTATATAATTAAATTAGATGGAGAGGGTTAAGAAGTCAATAAATAGATATATTATTTAATAATTGAATGAAGAAGCATGAATAATTGAATGTTGTACTCTTCCTTTGATTAACTGAACTGTATTTAAAATATTTAAGACATTACACATTCAGCAACATATAGGAAGTTATACATAGAGTTCTGCACTATACAAAAGAAGTAAAGAAAAAGCATTGTCCCAGACACTGTGGAAAAAAATAATGGGGAGTGGTCAATGGTTTCTCTTTTTTTTAATTTAAATTTAGATTTAGACATACAGAACAGTTGTAGACCTTTTCGGTCCATGAGCCCAAACTGCCAGTTACATCCACAGGACATTTTTGAATGGTGGAAGGAAACCGGAGTCCCTGGGGAAACTCATGCAGACACGGGGTGAACGTACAAAGTCCTTACAGACAGCACAGGATCGAACCCCGGTCCTGATCTCTAGTGCTGCAATAGCAGTGCACTAACTGCTAAGCCAACTGTGCCACCCCTTTTATTAAGGAATGTTTTGCCTAGGGATTTGCAATAGTGGCACATGCAACAGTATGAAGCTGCTGTGCTTGCTTGAATTATATCTAAATTCACTGCTCCAGGATGTTAACCTCTCTTATGTTAATTTTTAATTGCATAGCACTAATTTTAATCGCAAAGAACAGATGGTATTGTTGTTTCACAATAACTCTCAATGTTCGGCCTGATGTGATTGTTTTCCAGTGTAGTTCATCATGTATAGTTATATTTTTCTCTATAAATTACCATCAATCTTCAAAGAAACAATAATTTTTGTAAATGCCACATGTTTGGTGGTTATGCCTGTCAGCTAACCTGAGTTGTTGATTGCTTTCATAATTGAATTTAAAATAAATACTATGATGTGAACTATAAGAGTTTGAAATAAGTAGTTAAGTCAATAATAAACTAGTGTAGCGGCAGCTACACTTCTAACTGAAATAACACAGTGCTCAGTGAGCAGAACTGATTTATTGCAGGCTGCCTGGCTGGCCTTACACTCCCAGCCCGGACCTGGCTGAGAACCGCGTTGTGGGCATTGACGTCACCAGGGCGTCACGTGGGTCTCCAAGCGCAGGCTTCTGAGCCTGGTGCTGAGGTCGAAGGGGAAATCCCTGACAGTGTCATTTTGGCTGGCTGCCCCGCCACGTGTGTTACAACTGGGGCCTGTTCGCCTGCCTAACGGCGTGCCACCACACTAGCTTACATTGGCCTAGAATTGTTGAAGTGGGGCATGTTGAGGCATGGTTCATTCATCAGACTATTTGCCTCATCCCTCCACCTAAAGATTTTGTGCCTGAATCTTGCTAGAAATGAAGCTAATGTTGAAATGAATGGGAATTTTGGACCCAGATAACTGAAATGCACAGGAATTTAACTGCTTAAGTAATGTAATTTAAGATGTAAAACACAAAAATCTGTAGTCACCATGGTTGAAGCTGGGGGAACTCGGCCGGAGAAACAGTGTATAGTACATTATGTAGCAAAGATAAAAATAAGTAACCAATATTTTGGGCTTGAACCCTTCATTGAAGAATTGAGAAAAAAAAGAAAGTGACATTAAAAACAAGGGTGAAAAATGTTACATAGAAAGAATGCAAAGGGAAGAAAAGGAAGATTCATCAATGTCATTAATATCTTGCCGTAGAATTCTCTCCTGAATTCCTTCTTCTTCGATGTATTAGGTGCCATCTTTATGGTCTTAAACTTTGTAGGTGGAAAAATCTTTACTGAAAACTCCTTTATAATTGAAGAGATCTAAATTGGTTTTCTAGGGTAGAGTCCTCTCTTGTCAGGTTTGCCTTTTCTGATAACTACACTTATCCATTGATGATCCTATTGTGTCATTATCCAAGGATAACACGTAGGCCGTCTTCAGGAGAGTGAATCCAAGGAAAGCATCTGGTCCAGACGGAGTACCTAGCTGAGTACTGAAAACTTGAGTTGACCAACATATTCACCGATATCTTCAATATCCTACTCCTGCAGGGCGTGGCACACACTTGTTTCAAACAGGCCTCAACAGTACCTGTGCCCAATAAGAGTGTGATAATCTGCCTAAATGACTACTGACCAGTGACCCTCACATCCGTAGTGCTGAAGTATTTTGAGAGGCTGGTGTTGAAGTATATCAGCTCCTGTCTCAGTGGTTATTTGGATCTGTTCCAATTTGCCTACTGCAGCAACAGGTCTACAGCAGATGCCATCTCACTGGCTCTACCCAAAGCCTTGAAACACCTGGACAGCAAAAATGCATACATCATGATTGACTACAGTTCCGCATTCAACAGCATTATCACCTCAAAACTCCAAGAAACTGGGCCTCACCCCACTGTGCAATTGGATCCTGGATTTCCTCATCTCCAGACCACAATCAATGAGAAGAACATCTCCTCCACAATCTCCTTAAGTACTGGAGTACCAAAGGGCTGTGATCTTAGCCCTCTGATCTACTCACTTTACACCTATGGATGTGTGGCTCGGTATGACAACAACGCCATCTACAAATTTGCAGGTGATACCATTGTTGTATGAAAATGAGTGATAAGTCAGCATACAGGAGGGAGATTGAAAACTTGGCTGAATGGTGTACTAACAACAACCTTGCACTCAGTGTCAGCAAAACCAAGGAGCTGATTGTAGATTTTAAGAAGGGAAATTCAGAGGTGTATCACTGGGGGATCTGAGGTGGAGAGGGTGAGCAAATTTAAATTTCTAGGAGTCTCTATCTCAGATAATAAAAACACAGAAATGTCAGAGAAATTCAGTTGGTCTCACAGCATCCATAGGACTTTAAGCTATATAATTGACATTTTGGACCTGAGTCCTTCCAGGCGAGGGTGATCCATAAGATATGGCGAAAGAAGTGAAGAATGCAACAGTCATTGCAATGCAGGTACCTGAGATCCTGGTGGAGCCAATCTGGAATGCAAGGAACCAGAACTGGAATTCACATGGCACCAGATGGCAGCGGAGACAACTAGCTAGGAAGGACACGTGGCTGTGGAAATGAGTCTGAGTACGTGCTCGTAGAACTTGAGATTGGGAGTGCAGATGGGCAGCAATGAGAGACAATCACAGAACTTCCTTTAACGAGAGGAGGAAAACTTCAGGTTAAGCATCACTCGAAGAGATTTCGCAGTGGAGTAACTGAATGGAGTGAAACATGAAAGTCTGAAGATGCTATGTTTATAGTAAAAACACAGAAATGTTGGAGGAACTCACCAGGTCTCGTAGCATCCATTGGTGGTTAATATATTCATCTAACATTTTAAAAGATTGGCTATATATCTACCTCCTGTGGACACTACAAGATCTGTTAAATTCCTCCAGCATTTCTGTATCTTTACTACAATCATGGTTTCTGCAGACTTTTGTGTGTCACTATATCGGAGGATCTAACACACTAATGTCATTGTGAAGAAAGTATGTCAGCGCCTCTACTTCCTCAGGAGTTCGTGCAGGTTTAGTACAGTACAACATTGAAAACCTTGGCAAACTTCTACAGATGTGTCGTTGAAAGTGTGCTGATCAACTGCATCACAATCTGATATAGGAACATCAATACTTCAGAATGGAAAGACCTGCAAAAGCTAGTGGACACAGCCAGTTCATCACAGTCAAAACTCTCCCCACCATTGAGAAAATCTATTTTGAATGCTTCTATCTGAGAGCAGCAGCAATCATCAATCAGCTAATTCTCTGTTCTCACTGCTGCCATCAAGAAAGAGATATAGATGCAACAAGACTCGTATCACCAGGTTCAAGAAAGTTGCTACCCCTCCACTATCCGACTCCTAAACAACAAACTCAATCAGAGACTCATTTAAAGACTCCTACTTTGCACATTATTGTTGAATATTTATTTTTTTCTCTATTGCAGTTTGTTTATATTTCTTTCTTTGTTTACATTTATCCCTTTTGTGTAAATATCTTTTCTTGAGTACAATCTTTTATAGATCAGAATTTATTGTCATGAAAAAGTCATGAAATTCGGTCTTTTGTGACAGAATCATAGTGCAAACATTCATATTATAACTATCTTACAACATTACCATAAATAAAAATAGTTAGGCAGTGTCTTTGATTCATTGATTATTCAGGAATCTGATGGCAGCGGGGAAGAAGCTGTCCTTATACTGTTGAGTGCTTGTCTTTAGGCTCCTGTACCTTTTCCCCGATGGTACCTGAGTGAAGAGGGCATGGCCTAGGTGGTGGGGGATTTTGAGGATAGAAGCTGCTTTTTTAAGACACCACCTCATGTAGATGTCCTTGATGAAGTAAAGTCGCAGGCTGAGTTAACAACTCTGGAGTTTATTCTGGTCCTGAGAGTTGGCACCTCCATACCAGGCAGTGATAAATCCAGCCTGACTGCTCTCTATGAATACATTTGTAGAAGTTTTCAAATTTTCAGTCACAAAGTATAGCCACCGATGAGCCTTCTTTGTGATTGCATCAACATGGAGGCTCCAGGACAGATCCTCAGAGATATTAACACCCATGAATTTGAAATTCTTGACCCTCTCCACCACTGAGCCCTCGATGAGACTGGGTCATGTTCCCCTAACTTCCTCCTGAAGTCCACAATCATCTCTTTGGTTTTCCTGATGTTGAGCGCAAGGTTGGTGTTGTTACACCATTCCATGAGCTGATCTCCTCCCTCCTGTACCCTTCCTCATTGCTGTTTGTGATTCTGCCGACAACTGTGGTGTCAATGCACTACTGATAAGTAGAAATTCTACCTGGCCCACAGGAAAAGAATCTGACATTGTATGTGATGTCCTGTATGTACTCTGACAATAAATCTGAACTTTTAACTTAACAGCTTTGATATTATCCTTGTAATTTTTTTTGTCTTTTCCATTGCCACAGCTTGTTTCATATCAGTTTTCTTTTGTATATTTTACAAAGCAAATATTGTATTCAAGTACTATATTTGCAGACTGGATTTAATATAATCTCAAAAAGCAAACATTTTAAACAAATACAGCTGAATTAGTCTTATGATTGTCTATTCCACAGACGACCAGATTTTTCTTTTGGTGAAGAGTCGTTTGGTGTTTGGAGAGATTGACTGTAGATTCCATCCAATAATATTTTAATTTTTTAAAGTTTAAATTCTAGTTTATTTATCATCCAATTGTACCAGTACAACTCAATAAAATAGCATTCTTCAGTTCACATTGCAAGACTATGCAAACACACATGCAGACATAACACAAAAAGAGATAAATACAGAAGATATATACATATATTTAAAATAAATATTATTAATAAATAGTTGAGTGTCAAAGTTGTTTTAGTAGTTCATTGGTCATTCAGTGTATTGCTGCTGGTGGGAAGAAGCTGTTCCTCAGTTTAGTGGTTCAGGCTCTAATACTTCTGCATCTCTTTCTTGACAAAATATCAACTTTGCTCAAAAGTTCTCTATTTTTAGAAGTAAAACTCAGATTTGCAGATTAACCCAAGAAATTACATTACTATTTTACCTCGAGGTCAGCTCCTTTAATGCCTTAATCTTCTTTGAATAAATCTCCCTTTAACACTAATACGATTTAGTATTCCCTGTCAAATGGGATGAAGTAGATGGTGTCATATCATGAGTCAAATCAGTTTCTTGATGCCTTTCAATCCACATCTACCTTTTAAAAAGTTGTTATGAAATATCAGGGTTTGCTGGAAATAAAATTAATCAACATATTGCAAGTGTCATACATAAATGTTTACAGTTTTATAATAAGCTCATGCTTGAATGATAGAACCATAGAACAGTACACCACAGAAACAGGCCCTTTCGGCCTTCCTAGTCTGTGCTGAACCATCTTTTTGCCTACTCCCACTTACCATAACCAGTCCATACCTCTCCTATCCATGTACCTGTCCAAATTCTTCTAAAAATTTAAAATTGAGCCTGCATTCACCACTTCAGCTGGCAGCTTGTTCCACACTCCCACCACAATCTGTGTGGAGGTTCCCTCTCATGCTTCCCCTTAACTTTTCCCCTTTAACTATTAACCCATGTCCTCTGATTTGTATTGCACCTACCATCAGGAGAAAAAGCCTATCAATATTTACTCTGTCTTTCTCCCCTCATAATTTTAAATACCTCTCAAATTTTCCCTCAATCTTCTATGGTCCAGGGAATAAAGTTCTAACTTGTTTAACCTTTTTCTGTAACTCAGTTCCTGAAATCTGGGCAACATCCTAGTAAATCTTCTCTGTACTCTTTCTTTCTTATTGATATCTTTCCTGTAGTTAGGTGACCAAACGTGCACACAATACTCCAAATTTGGCCTCACCAATGTTTTATACATCCTTACCATAACATCTCAACTCCTATACTCAATACTTTGATTTATGAATGCCAATATCCCAAAAGTTATCTTTACAAACCTCTGATACCACTTGATTTCTCTGTTCTACCATACTCCTCAGACCCCTACCATTTAGGGTGTACGTCCTTTCTCGGTTTTTCCTTCCAAAATGTAACACCTCACATTTGTCTGCATCAATTTCTATCTGCCATTTTTCAGCCCATTTTTCCAACTGGTCCAGATTCCTCTTCAAGCTTCAAAAACCTCATTTGCTGCCCACAACACTTCCAATCTTAGTGTCATCTGCAAACCTGCTGATCCAGTTTACCATATTATCATCCAGATTATTGATGTAGATGACAAACAACAATGGTCCCAGCACTGATCATTGAAGCACACCACTAGTCACAGGCCTCCAGTTTGAGAAGCAATCATCCACTACTAACTACTCTCTGGCTTATCACTTCCAGCCATTGAAGTAGATTAGAAGTTCAACTACTGAATTTTTGACTGATGTGTGCTTTTAAGCACATACAATAATATTAGAATTATAAATCATATTTTGATAATTGATAATTAAGTCCATAATTGCCCATGATATTATTCTGTGCTACTGACTAAGTGACTCAGCTACAGTCTAAAATGTTGTGTTTCTTTATTCTGTGAAATCTCTACTTAATGTTTTTTTTTATTGCATCCCCTCTCATTAATGATGTAATTTCATTCTTGATCATAGTTTATTTTCATCACTATTTTCCCCACCTTTCTCATCTCATCTTCACTCATGACCGGTTATAATTTGTTCCAGCTACGACCACATTTTCAATGAGGTTGAAAAAATTACCATGGGATATCCTTCCATGATGAATTTGCACTTGAGATTCAACAAATTTGGCCCTTTATGTTTTGTGCTATTACAGAACACAAGTTGAAACTGACCAGATAGAATCATCAGCCCTTTCACTATGTATTTTGCTGTTAGCATTTTGAATATTTTTCTCCAGCTATATTTATATTGCATCTTTTAGTCTTTCAATTTATTTTTTTCATTTTAGGTTAAATTTATTATTAAGAGAATATAGCCCAGAAACAGGTCCTTTGGCCCACTGAGTATGTGGTAAAAATCAAACACCCATTAATTTTAACTTAGAGTAAATCACAAAAGTTTGCAGCCACCACGGTTGAAGTAAACTCAGCAGGTCAAACCATGTACTTTATAGAGCAAAGATAAAGATACATTAACAATGTTTCGGAATGGAGCCCTTTATCTAGGTATAACACAATGCAGACAGGCGCCATTTTATTCTCTCTACATGCCCATCGATTCCTCTCAGATCCTTCTGCACACTTCCAAACCAAGTCCAATGTTTTGGTGTGTGGTAGGAAACAGGAGTATCAGAGGGGATCATGTGGTCACCGAAAGAACATGAAATCTCCACACAAATAGCACTAGAGGTCAGAATTGTACTTGGGTCACTGGATCTATGAAGCAGGAGCTCTCTAGATGCACCACCATGCTGCTCAAATAATTCATGCTAATTAATGCTATATTTTGCACCCAGGCCCATAAATCATTGACTAGTGTTACGAGCCCAGAGGACCCCAAAACCAAGATATTCACCAAGACAAATGGTTACTTAAACAAAAGTTGCTTTTAATTATCTTTACACATGAAACCAGGATCAAACTTTAACTTATTACTATTAACTAACCTAACTTAACCCCCTTCTCATTTTAAGTGCACGTGTATGTAATGTATATGTAAGTTCAAAAAAGTTCTTTGATTCACAGTCCAATCTCACCTCATTCATCCAAGTTTACTGGTTGCAGGCAATTCTTATACTGTGCATAGAATTTAACATTTATGAAGTTCACCAGGTTTTGGTGCTTGAAGGTAAATGGTTACTACTCAGGAAGGTTCTTGTTGGGTTTCAGAGAGAGACTTGTTGTTCCTTGAACACCCACAACTTCAGTGTCTTGTCGAAGAAACTTGCCCCATCAGGGCTTTCCAGATGATAACCTCTTTCTTTGAGGCCACCAGAGAGTGCCTTTTTGTTTCTCTTATTTCAAGTGAAACGTTAGGAAGCCAGTCCTCTCCTTTTGTATGAACCACAAGGGCTTTGACCAGGCTGAACTAAGCACTTACAACCCATCTTCCAAATGGGGTTTTCCACAAGCTTGCCAGCTTGTCCTGTTCCAGTCCCAACTTCTGCTGCTGACTATAGCACTGCAGAACTGAATTCTCTCTCTCTTAGAAAAAGCCTGTTTTTCTCTCTCTGCTTGCAAAACCACATGACCCTCTTAGAACAGAAAATTCCACTTCAGACAGCCTGTAGCTCTGATGAGTTCTTTAATCTGTTGCCTTTTTGTAAGCAATGATCCATTAGTGAAGTCTCTTGGACACTCTCCAAAGCTTTTGCAAAGGCTCTTGGACCCAGAATGTCTATCATGAGCAGAGCTCCAGTATTTTAAATAAGATCTGTTTTAAAGTGTTTGTATGTGACCTACACTTAAAAAAAACCTGCCCCAATTTATCCCCCAAAAGCATATCTATAATTAGTCACACTAGTTTAATGTCCTTTGCATTCAGGCCCCCCTGTTCTGCCATCATTCATTCTTCCCACTGGAACTGTGATTCTGCCAGCAGAAAATTCCCTTCCTGTGCCAGTATAATCCAAAGGAATTCTTCCCATACCACTTCTTCAGGGACATTTTAAAATCCCTAGTCTGTTTGTGTCATTTCGCTTTGCCTTGTGGTTTAGTAAAACTTAAGGGAAAATGACTCTTTGAGTCCTGATATTTACATTTGTTCCAAGCACAAGTTACTAGATGGGTAATAATTCATGCTTGTAGTTTCCTATTTTGTTGAGTTCAGCATGGACCATAATGAATGAATCCTTCCTCCCCTTCCATCTCTGATATCTGTTTAAGACATGCGTATGGGAAATACCATGTGGAACTCCATCCTGCTGATCAACCATATTTTATGTTGTCCTCATATGGAATCACTGCAACTACCACATTATAATTCATTTTCTCTTCCTTCCTTGGACATGCTTTGTTCTTTGGTCCCTACTTTGTGCCACACATTATTTGGTTGTTCTTCTGACAGCCTTTATTTATCTTAATGAAAGCAAGCAATTTATCATTGTTAGATAGGCCATCTATGCAAATTTCTTGTTTTCAGTCTCACTTACTCTATCCTTCCAACTTCTTTCTGATCCTTGATATCCAAATTAGGACTGAAGCCTGGAGAAATCTGCCCAGATACTTCTACCCTTCTCTTATGTACTGAGTTTTCCAGTAAACGGTCTTTACCGCAGTATCATTTACAAGAGAGGTATTTGTATGGAGTGAGCTAACTTTCCATACACTCTCTCATAGTGTAGACAAAACCTACAACTTACTGAATCATGTTGATGCTCCACAGAGGTAGATGGAACTGGAGTCTCTGGCACAGTGAGGCAGCTGTTATATAATCTGCGCTTCTCTGCTGCCCAGACATAAAAATTATAGCTGCTTGTCTACTAACTACTGAAACACGAAAGTCTGCAGGCACTGTGATTGTAGTAAAAAGATGCTTGAGGAACTCGATCGGTCTTGCAGCACCCATAGGAGGTAAAGATATATTACTAATGGGGTATCTGTTGGGCATGGTGGCCTCGTTGAGGTGGCAGTAGTCCCTGCATAGCCTCCAACCCCCTGCTGATTTGGGCACCATAAGGAGGGGAAAGGCCCAGGGACTGTTGGAATACCGTACAATTCCAAGCTCCTTCATCTTTTAGAACTCCTCCTTTGCCAGGGTGAGTTTCTCGGGCAGCAGTCAGGGTGATCTGGTGTGAAGCAGGACCCCTCGGTCAGTATGTGGTGCTTTACCCCGTGCTTTGACACAGCCATGGAGAACTGTGGCGCCAATAATGAGTGGAACTCTGCCAGGATACAGGCAAACTCATTGTCCAAGAGTGTTATACATTCTTATATTACTAATGGGGTATCTGTCGGGCATGGTGGCCTTGTTGAGGTGGCAGTAGTCCCTGCATGGCCTCCAACCCCCTGCTGATTTTGGCACCATACAGAGGGGAGAGGCCCAGGGACTGTTGGAACACCGTATAATCCCAAGCACCTTCATCTTTTAGAACTCCTCCTTTGCCAGGGTGAGTTTCTCGGGCAGCAGTCAGCGCGATCTGGTGTGAAGCAGGGGCCCTCAGTCACTATTCTTATCCAAGCGGATAGCTTGGCTTCCCCCACAGGCAGAGTCTGAAAGATGCACCATGCCATCCCTGCTGGCTGTCCTCAGAGTGGGGCCCTGTTTGCTGCAGCAGGTGTTGAGGCCTGCAGGGGGTAGGACACTTTTCTCAATGCCTGTGTTGACCAGGAAATGCCTGCCTGACAGTGAGTCCCAGTCATGGAGGAGGCTATCATGATGATTGGCCAGGGCATTTCCTGAAAACCCGCAGGGTAGGAGCATTGACGGGCCTCTGCACTCCATCACTGGTGGTAGTAGCATCGCTGTCCCATATGTTCACACCACTGGCCTTGATCTCACCGGGGGCTGTTCATGGGGCTTGCTGATGTTGTCTACAATGGCGCTGGCATCCTTCTTCACTCTCCAGAGCATATCCGCCTGGGCAGCGACCCTCTGAAGGTCGCTGAAGTCCTCGTCTGTGAGCAAGAGCCATATTTCCTCAGACAGCTGCTGTAGGAAGATCTGCTTGAAGAGCAGGCAAAGCTTGTTGCCCTCAGTTAACGTGAGCATCTTGCTCATTAGGGCGGAAGGGACCCTGCTCCCCCAGTCTGCCATATGCAGCAATCCAGCAGCTCTTTGAGGGCTGTGTATTTGCTCCGGATACTGCTGTAGGAAATCTTCGACCTTTGCTGCTGTGTCGTGATTGAGGACTCTCACGACGTAAAAGTAATGGGTGTTAGCAGCAGTGATGTGGTGAAACTGGAACTGAACCTCAGTCTCTTGAACCATATGTGCGGTTGGGACATCCAGAATGTCAGGAGCCTGAGGGAGACCACATGGATGGTCGTTGGCTCTGCTTGATCTGTCATCGGATCCAACTGCCGGTTAGACCTGTCAGGTTCACCAATGTAGCGTACGCATTACAATGAGTGTGGAAGGAAGACACATGCACGAGGACTTGAAATTGAACTGGCAGCTCTGCTTATATGGACCCCTGGCGCTGACATCAGCCACTGTCAAGGTCCTGTGGATTGACCTCTGATCCAGTGCTCTACAACATCCGTACCACACTGTGATGCAGCTGGCCAGGATGTCCTCGATAGAGCTCCTGTTGAAAATTGTCAGAATGGTGGCCAGTTGCCTTGTCTGTCTCAGCTTCCTAAGGAAGTGTAGTAAATGTTGTGCCTTCCTGACAAATGAGGAGATATTTTGTGTCCAGGATAGGTTGCTTTTGAAGTGGACTTTGAGGAACTTGGTGCTCTGCACACTCCATTACTGAGTGATTAATATGTAGTGGAGGGAGTTTGTCCCTGGTCCTCCTGAAGTCCACAATCATCTGCTTTGTCTTGTCCATGTTGAGACTCAGGTTGTTATTCTCGCACCGTTTCACAAGATTTCTCGCCTCGTTGTTGTCATGTCATCTGCAAACTTGATGACTCTGTTGGAGCTGAATCTGGCGATGGAGTTGTGGGTCAGTAGCATGAACAGGAGCGGGCTGAACACCCCTGAGGTGCTCCAGTACTCAGTATTATAGTGCTCGATGTTCTGCTGGCAACATGGAGAGACTGCAGTCCTTGAGAAGTCCAGAATCCATTTACAGAGAGGGATGTTGAATCCAGATAAAGACAACATCTCCACCGGCATTTGGGGAATGATTGTATGAAGTCAATGAACAGCAGCCTGGCGTATGAGGCATCGTTCTCCAGATGGGTTAGGATAGAATGGAGGGATGAGGCTATAACATCGTCAGTGGAATGATTCTATCTGAGGGTGAATTGAAATATAACCATAAAACATTGGAGCAGAAATAGGCTATTCAGCCCATCAGTCTGTCCTGCCATTTTATCAAGAGCTGATCCATTTTCTCACTTATCTCCATTGCCACTCGACCTATTAATGTTATTGGTAAACCTTTCATCTTTTCAAATCCTCTTCCAATTTTTTTAACAATGGCAAATAATTTAGCTTAAACAAATTACCTATGTTTCTACTAATTTTAATTCCTAAATATTTAATTGCTTCATTTTGCCATTTAAATTTTGTCAATCTTTTACATTGAGAGTAATCCATATCCACCATGGGCATTACTTCACTTTTATCAACATTAACTTTTTAACCTGATACTAACTCATACTCTTTTAATCTCTCATTCAACTTATTTAAAGATATTTCTAGTCTCGTTAAATATATTATAACATCATCTGCAAATAGACTAATTTTATGTTTTTTATTACCTACTTCAAATCCTTTAATTTCATTATCAATTCTAATTACTTCTGTCAATGGTTCAATCGCTAATGCAAATAAAAAAGGTGATAATGGACAACCTTGTCCAGAAGACCTTTCAAACAAAAAGGAGTGTGAGATTTGTTTATTTGTAATTACTTTTGTTTTTGGTTGATCATACAATGCCTTTCTCCAGTTTATAAAAGTATTTGGAATCCTAAAAGCATTAAGTGTCTCAAATAAAAAATCCCATTTCAATCGATCAAATGCTTTCCCTGCATCTAACGCTACTGCTACTGCAGGAATCTTCCTATTTTGTGCTATATTTATCAAACTTAAAAATTTAACTATGTTATCTGCTGCTTTTCTATGTTTAATAAAACCAGTTTGATCTAAATTTATTAATTTTGGCAAAAATTCAACTAACCTATTAGCTAACAATTTTGATACAATTTTATAGTCTGTATTCAATAATGATATAGGTCTATATGAAGAAGGCTGTAAACAATCTTCCCCTTTTTTTTGGAATTACAGTTATTAATGCTGTTTTAAAAGATTCAGGTAAATCATGAACTTCTTTCATTTCACCTAACACCTCCATCAATGCAGGTATTAATAACTCCATAAACTCTTTATAAAATTCTGGTGGGAAACTGTCTTCTCCTGGCACCTTATTATTCTGTAAAGACATTAGAATCTCATAAACTTCTTTTTCTCAAAAATTCTCAGATAGTCTTAACTTTTCATTCTACTTTAACACCAATAATTTAACGTCTCAAATAATCTCTTACTTTATTATCATCTCTCATAGATTCTGAACAATAAAGTTTAGCATAAAAGTCTTTAAAATTGTCATTTATTTCCTGCATTTTATGTTATCTGTTTTGATTATTTCTTTGTTGCAATTATTGCTCTCGAAATCTGTTCTGTTTTTAATTGCCATGTTAAAACTTTATGAGCCGTCATAATATTTTTGTCGTGTTCTCATTATCTCTCTCTCTCTGCTCTCTTAGTCTGCACAGTATTAAGTTTTGGTTTCTTCAGCTCTTAACAATTTTCTCTTCTCCTCATCTTTATGTACTTGAATTTCCTTCTCTAATTTCATTATTTCTTCATCTAATTAAATTACTTCTTTCATATATTCTTTCTTTATTTTAGAAGTATAACTTATTATTTGACATCTCAAATATATCTTAATTGAATCCCATAATACAAACTTATTCGCAACTGAATCTTTATTTGAAAAAAATTATCTATTGCCTCAAAAATCACAAAATTCCCTTTTCTTCAGCAAAATAATATTTAACCTTCATCTATAACCTATCATTTTTTCTTCTTCCAATGAAATAGACAATATTAAAGGTGAATGATCTGATAAAACCCACACTTGATATTCCAATCTTTGTACTCTATATTGAAATTAAAAACATATCTATCCATGAATATGTTTTAAATCAAAAAGAATAAAAGGAATAATCTCATTTGGGTGAATTTTTCTCCTTTGGCTTGGCTTCACAGATGAAGATTTATTGAGGGGTATGTCCATGTCTACTGCAGGCTCATTGGTGACTGACAAGTCCGATGCGGGACAGGCAGGCACGGTTGCAGCGGTTGCAAGGGAAAATTGGTTGGTTGGGGTTGGGTGCTGGGTTTTTCCTCCTTTGTCTTTTGTCAGTGAGGTGGGCTCTGTGGTCTTCTTCAAAGGAGGTTGCTGCCCGCCGAACTGTGATGTGCCAAGATGCACGGTTGGAGGCGATATCAGCCCATTGGCAGTGGTCAATGTGGCAGGCACCAAGAGATTTCTTTAAGCGGTCCTTGTACCTCTTCTTTGGTGCACCTCTGTCTCAGTGGCCAGTGGAGATCCACTAAATCGATATCTTTCATCAAGTCTGTTACCATTTTTTGCTACCTTATTTTTCACCATTCTATCTCTCAATCTATCTAATTTAGGGTATAAAGCAAAATTAAAATCCCCTCTCAATATAACTTTTCCCTTGGAATTTGATAAAATCATGAAGACTTCTTGCAAAAATTTGCCATCATCTACATTCGGTGCATATACATTCATTAAGGTCCATTGTTATGAATAAATCTGACAATTTACCATCATGTATCTCCCGGCTACATCTGCATTAATATCCAATATTTTAACTGGTATTTTTATTTATTTATTAATATTGCTGTACATCTAGCCTTAGAATTTAAAAAATTATGCTATTACTGTTCCTACCCAATCTCTCTTTAATTTTTGATGTTCTTTTTTCGTCAAATGTGTTTCCTGTAAAAAAAGCTATGTCTGTTTTAATTTTTTTCAAATAAACTATTATTTTTTTCCTGCTCTATTTGATTCTGAATCCCATTAATGTTAATACTAATAAAATTCAATTTATCAGCCATATAAATTTAAACATTTAAAATTTCAATATAATTCTCTACAATTTTTAATTCCACCCTATGTCAGAGTAAAATCTATCAATTTTTACAATGATCATTATCAGATTTTATTTCAGTTCCTTGAGTGCCAAGGATAAACTTTTGTGATTTTGATACATTCCTTACTTCCATTAATTATAGGATGAGCTCTATTAAATAGTACATTAAATTAATATATATATATTTGGAGATATTATTCATTACTCTTTAAATGTTATGCTAAATGTCAGTACTGTTTTTCATGACAAATACTTGAGTATCTTGTTGATTATTCTGAACAGAAGTGCCACTAAAAATGCCTTTAAAAATTAGCATTGAAGATGGTTTTACCCTTATCCTCCCATGAAGATATACCTGAAAATGAAGATTTACTTCTTTAAGGGCCATTTTATTGTACATGACATGCATATTATCATCTTACAGCCATATGTGCTTTAATTTGAAGTGGTGTTACTCTGTAAGTATTAAAAGTATAGCACTCCAGTTAATTATATACTTGTTGAGTGTACAGTTTTGTTTTAAACAGACCAGATTTTTCCCATGTTTATATGAAATCTATTTTGTTAAGTGCACAATAACAAGAGCATTTATTTTAAGTGTATAATGTCACAGGCCAAATCCTAGTCTTGTCTTTTTGAAATATGGATCTATTAATTTTTAGTCTCTATCCTAGATTCTTAGAGCTAGTATAACCCTTGAGAATGTCATATTAAGTACTTGTGTTTGTCTGTTATTGCAGCTATACTTGAATTTTTTTGAATAAGATTCTGGTATTACATATGTTTTGTGGAAACAGAGAATCTTTGAGAACTGTGGGAGGATATTCAACCCATCTGTGCTATATCTTTGAAAACCTTCCCAATTAGTCCCATTCCCCTCCTCTTTTACTATAGTCCTGCAAAGTTTTATGACTTTGCACTGTATTGCAGGTTATAACAAAACACCCACCTCATGCTTTTGCCAAAATTATATTCCCGTATCCTGTGATTACTTATACCCTGAAGCAAGTAGAATCAGTTTTTGGAATATAGTAATTCTAATGTTATATGTAGCATCTCTATCAATCAAGGGCATATAGATAGCCTATGTTGGAAAGTTCAAATAAATAGCAGATGAAATTTAATGTCAAGAAATGTAAAGTGTTGCATTCCAGTAGGAAGAATGTAAAGAATCAATATAAACAAGTGGGCTTAGAAACATAGAAGATTGAAGCAGGAGTAGGTCATTCGACCCTTCGAGCCTGCTCCGCCATTCAACGAGATCATGGCTGATCTTAAAGTTCAGTACCCCGTCCCCGCCTTCTCTCCGTAACCTTTAATACCCTTATACTGAAGAAATATATCTAATTCCCTCTTAAATATATTTAATGAACCTGTCTCTACTGCCCTCTGTGGCAATGAATTCCACCGATTCACCACCCTCTGGGTCAAGAAATTCCTCCTCATCTCGGTCCTAAATGGTTTGACTATTATCCTCAAACCATGGCCCCGGGTTCTGGATTTTCCCATCCTTGGAAACATCCCATCTGCATCCATTCTGTCCAGTCCTGCCAGAATTTTATACGTCTCTATGAGATCCCCTCTCAATCTTCTAAACTCCAGGGAGTACCATCCCAATTTGCGCAATCTTTCCTCACAAGTCTTTCCTGCCATTCCAGGTATCAGCCTGGTGAATCGCCACTGCACTCCCTCCATTGCAAGAACATCCTTCCTTAGATAAGGTGACCAAAACTGCACACAATACTCCAGGTGGGGTCTCACCAAGGCCCTGTACAACTGCAGTAAGGTATCCTTGTTCCTAGACTCAAACCCTCTTGGTATGAAGGCCAACATACCATTTGCCTTTTTAACCGCTTGCTGTACCTGCATACTCGCCTTCAGAGACTGGTGTATGTACCCCTAGGTCTCTCTGCACTTCCCCATCTCTTAATCTATTGCCATTCAAATAGTAATCTGCCCTCCGGTTTGTAGTACCAAAGTGGATAATCTCACATTTATCCACATTGTAGTGCATTCGCCATGTATCTGCCCAGTCCCTTAATTTTGAAGGGATTAACAGAGCAGAAAGATAAAGAGATAATAAAGAGAGAATATGCTGTAAATATTCAGCAGGCCCAGCAACATTTGGGGAGAACGAAGCAGAGAATATTTCAGGCTGATCTTTCGTCAGAACTCCAAAGTTAGAAATCAAACATGATTAAAATTGCCCCAAAGTAACAGGGGTGGAAAGAGCAAAGGGAATATCAGTGGTTGATCTCGGAACAGTATGAAACAAATGGTCGTGAAACCAGTGCCTGTCAACATCTGTACTTTTCTTTAGAGGCATACATGCATAATTTATTGAAGCTGGCTGAGCAGGCTGTTAAAGTGGTTAAAAAAGCATTTGGGATCCTGGGCTATATAATCAGAGGCACAGAACTGAAGAATATTGAAGTCATGAATAACCTTTGTAAGGCATTGGTTCAGCATTGCTGGAGCATTGGAAGTTTCGAGAGGATCTGATACACCTATTTAAAGGCACGAAGGGTCTAGACAGAGAGAACCTGTTCCAAATTGCAGAAAAGTCAAGAAAGGGACATAGTGAAGGTGATTGAGGAAAAAAAAACAAATGACATGATGAAAGACTTTTTAATGCAGCAAGTGGTTACAGTTTGGAATGCACCACCAGGGGTTGTAGTGGAGGCAGATTTAATTGTAGTGTTCAGAAGGGAACTGGAAAAGTGTATGAGAAGCTTGAGGGGAGAGGGCACAGAAATGGAATTGGCTGGATTGCTTCAATAGGGAATTCATGTTAATTCATTGGGCTGAACAGCTTCTTTTCATGTTGTAACCATTCTGTGATTCAGTTACTGTTTAATTCACTGTTCTAAAGAGAACAAACTCAGCAGCCCCAGGTGGAATGTACAAAGCACATGTTGAGATCAAATCTAACCTAAATGTCTAATCAGTAATCCCAAGTTGCATATTAAAATGAGTCTGAAACAGGCAAGAAGGCTGATAGTTTCTTCTTAAATTGTTGCCCTCTGCAACATTAAGGTTAACTGGCTGCTTTGGTTGTTGCGCCAGTTTTGAAACTACTGTGCTGTTAACATTTAAAGGGTGATATTGGAGACTGGCAGAGTGGAGCAGAACGGATTCTGGAAAAAGGAGGGGTGCGGTGTGTGCTTCTTTGTTAATACTGGGTAATGCATGGACATTGGAATTATGTTGACCTCCTGCTCTACTGCCTTAGAGCAAATCTTGATTGAATGCAGACCCTTCTATCTACCCTGAGAGTTCTCATCAGTGATTCTCACCAGAGTTTATATCCCTCCCTATGGCGATTACAAGCAGGCACTTGCAGAGCTGCATGATGTGGTCAGTAAACAAGAGACAGACCACCCAGATGCAGTTGAAATCATAGTCAGAGACTTTAACCAGGCCTGTCTCAAGAAAAGCCTGTCTATCTACCTCCAGCATTTAACCTGCTGTACTAGAGGTCCCAGCACTGCTACACCAAGTTAAGCAAGGCCTACTGTTTTTTCCCGAGACTGCATTTTGACAAGTCAGATCATTTGGTTGTGCTCCTTCTGCCTTCATACATTCAGAGAGAGGGTCTGGAGATCAGGACAACTATAATATGCTTGCAGGAGGATGAAGAACAGTTGCAGGATATCCTCAAATCAGCAGTGTTCAAGGAGTCAGCTGAGGATCTGAATAATAATACAGGGCTGCTACCGACTTCATCAACATAGCTGTGGTTGAATGTGTCCCTATCAAATCATTCAGTGTTTTCCCCATCTTGAAGTTGTGGGTGAACAATGAAATCCAGAATCTGCTGAGAGCCAGATCACAGGCATTTAAGTCCAGCGATCCAGATCATTACAGAAGGAGCAGGTACAACCTATGGAAAGCCATCTCCCAGGCGAAATGGAGTTCCGTACAAAAATGGAAACCATGAAGGTTACCCGACGGCTGTGGCAGAGTCTAAATTACATAATCTGCTTCAATCTGGTTGTTAATCGTACCGGTGCCCAAGAAGAGTGTGGTAACCTGCCTAAATGACTTCTTGTCCAGTGGCACTCACATCAACAGTGCTAAAGTATTTTGAAAGTCTGGTGATGAAACGTATCAGCTACTGTCTGAGCATCTCACTGGCTCTACACAAAGCTCTGGAACACCTGAATAGCAAAGCTACATACATCAAGATGCACTTTATTGACTACAGATTGGTTTTTAACACCATCATCCCCTTAAAACTGATCAGCAAACTCCAAAACCTGGGACTCAACACCCCACTGTGTATTTGGATCCTTGATTTCCTCACCTCCAGACCACAATCAGTGTGGATTTGTAAGAACCTTTCCTCCACAATCTCCATCAGTACTGGAGCACCATAGTTCTTAGCTCCCTACTCTACTTGCCTTACACCTTTGACTGTGTGGCTCAGTACGACAACACCATCTACAAATTTGCTTATGATACCACAGCAGTGGGTTGTATAAAAAGGGTCAATGAGTCAGCATATAGGAGGGAGATTGAAAACCAGGCCAAATGGTGCACCAACAATAACCTCATACTCAATGTCACCAAAATCAAGGAGCTGATTGTTGAAGACCGTGAAGGATCTGTCCTCCAGGAAATAGCGGATGGCCAAGTACAGCGCCAGGAGCTCCCGATCGAACGCGCTGTACTTGAGCTTCGGCGGGTGCAGCTGTTTACTGAAAAAGGCCAGTGGGCACCATTGTCCATCGAGCTATTGCTCCAGAACTCCCCCGACTGCCGTAGCTGAGGCGTCCACTGAGAGCGCCGTGTGTGTGCCTCCGGGCATGGGTGCACCAGCAATGTCGCATTGGTGAGGGCTTCTTTCGTTGCTGTAAAAGCCTTCTGACCAGGATAAGATCTTTTCCTTCACGGCAATAAGTGCGAACAGTGGGTGCATGGTACAAGCAGCACTGGGGATGAACCAATGGTAAAAGTTCACCATCCCCACGAACTCTTGCAGGCCTTTGAGGGTGGAAGGTTTGGGGAAACGTTGGACAGCTACCACCTTCTCCGGTGCCAGAGTGGCTCCAGCCACCAAGATGGTGTGCCCCAGGGAAAACTAGATATGTATGATGCAGTGGTCGTCCTGGGAGCAGAGGTGGAGAGGGTGAGCAAATTTAAGTTCTTGGGAGTCACTATCTCGGAGGATCTTTCCTGGACCCAACACACTAAAGGCATTGTGAAGAAAGCACATCACCACCTGTAGTTCCTCAAGAGTTTGTGGAGGTTTTACAGACATCAAAAACCCTGGAAAATTTCTACAAATGTGTGCTGACTGGCTGCATCACTGTTTGGTATGGGGGCAGCAATATGCCTGTACATAAAGTCCTGCAAAAGGTAGTGGACACAGCCCAGACATCACAGGAAAAACCTTTACCATCGTCGTGAACATTTATGGGGAACGCTGCTGTTGGAGAGCAGCATTATTGTCATGTAGTAGTACATTTAGAATGTAACATACATGAAATTCTTTCATTTTTGCCTGTCATAAGGCAGAGAGTCCCCACTTTGTCCAGCGCCCCTCACAGAAACCTACAGCACCTGGTGTTCCTAGACAGTCTCCCCTCCAAGTACTGACCAGTCCTGACCCTGCTTAGCTTCCAAGATCAGACAATCTCAGGCATAGTCAGGTTATTAGGCTTCTGTTAGGCTTCTGGGTCGTCTGGATCAAGATTCCACACTGCCCAGCACATGCTCTGTTCTCGCTGCTACCATCAGGAAACAGATATAGGTGTCTCAAGACTTGCATCACCAGGTTCAGGAACATTTGCTACCCATCCACTATGAGACTCCTCAATCACAAACTCAATCAGGGACTTATTTAAGGACTCTGACTTTTGCACTTTATTGTCTTTTTTTTCTCTCTGTACTGCACAGTCAGTTTATTTATATTTGTTTACATGTATATATTGAGTACAGTTTGTTTTTTGCACTACCAGTAAGTGGTACCTGACAATAATGGAACCTTGAAACTTTAATTCTGCCTCACCCGCAGAAAAAGAATCTCAGGGTTGTATGCGATGTCATGTATTTACTCTGACAATAAATCTGAAATTTGATAATAAAATTGATCCTATTGTGAGTCAGGCCACACTATAAAGAATGGGATAATATGTGAAATTGTGTTTAATGTCAAGAGAGATATTGCATCTGCTGTTTATTAACATAAATGTTTAAATAAAGTGTTAAACTTTTTTCATACCTAGTGAATTAATCACATTATTTGAGCAAAATAATGGTGCAGACGTTCTGTAAATATGGAAATGTAACCACAGAGTATTTGTCTGATTATGCTTGTGGACAAAATGTGGTTGAACATATGAATTTTACATTTGATCACTTGAAATGAGTTAACTGTCTTGCTTTAGAAAAAGGTATCAGTAAATATATGGAATATTTTGAGTCAGTACCCCCAAATAATCAGTAACTTCTTTCAGTGTTTTTAAAATTTTGATAATTGAATTTGTTGGTAGATTAATACCTGATTCAATCAAATACATCCCAATACTGTACTGAATGGATCCATCTGATTACAGTACAAAATCGTGGCAATTGAGAGCTGCATTTCATTGGTAGAATAAATTATAAATATGTTCCAAGAAATCTGTGCAAGATATTTTAATTTAGTTGGGGGTTATAGGCTTGTGAGAGAAGGCAGAAGGTAGTTGTGAATGTTTTTTTTCCTGAATGGAAATTTATAAAAAAAGTGATGTTGCTTATAATATATTTGGTAGATGAAGAAGGTATTTGGTATACTTCCCTTCAGAGACTGAGGCAGAAAGTGTGAGATTTGAGACATCAATGTCATAGCTATACAAAATGAAATTATACTGCATTAGGAGTTTGTGTAGTTATGGTTGCTACATTACAGGAATTACCATAAATATTTGTGTATAATGCACTTCATGTATAATGTGTCCTCCATTTTTGAGGGGGGAAAGGGAGAAAAATTTTAATCCCCCCCTCCCCTCACCCACCCGATTCACACTGGCGCCTCTCTCCCCCCCTCGCCTGCCCGATTCACGCTGGTGTCTCTCTCTTTCCCCCTTGGCTGCCCAAGTCGTGCGGGCATCTCTCTCCCCCCTCACCCACCCAAGTCAAGCTGACATCACTTTTCCCCCACCCCCCACCTAGTCATGCTGCCGTCAATGTAGGTTACTGCTGATATCATTAAACCTGGCAGAAAAAAAATCATTAAAACAATAACTTTGCATATAATGCGCCCCCCCCACCCTACTTTGAGCTCGAATTTCGGTACAAAATTTTTCCCACTATACACGAATATTTACGGTATGTGGTAGCAATAGAGAGAATGCAGGTGAGATTTGACAGGATGTTGCCTGGAATGGAAGACTGCCGTTATAAGGAGAGACTGGATCTCCCTGGAATGTTGGAGGCTCGGGATGACCGTATGGAGGTTTATGAGTTTGAGGGGCATAGATAAGATAGATAACAAGAATTTTTTTTTCCCCAGAGATGAGGAGTCTAGAACTAGAGGACAGAAGTTTAAGGTAAAAAGGGAGAAAGTTAAAGATGGGAAGGATAAATTCTTTCACACGAAGGTGCTGAATATCTAGAATGAGCTGCTAAATTCATTTACAACAATTAAAATGTATTTAAACAGATACTAAGTAAAACAAGAATGTCTGCAGATGCTGTGATTGGGTAAAAACAATCTAATCCTTGAAGAAGGGCTCAGGCCCGAAACGTCAGTACCTGTAATAGATCTTCATCACTGATGGATGCTGCAAGACTGGCTGAGTTCCTCCAGCATATCTGTGTGTTTTTATTTTGAACAGATACTTGGATAGGAAAGCTGTAGATGGGCCTGGATCTAAGACTGGTGTAGAGGGCTATGGACTAAATGTGAGCAAATGGGATTTGTGTATATAGGCATCATCATGGACTTCATAGATATAGACCAAAATTGCTTGTTTCTGTCATGTATAATTCCATGATTCTGTTGTTCTTTGAAGAATGGTATTAAGAATGCTATTAAGAATTAAAGACTATAAATATTGATTTTTTTTTTCCATTTTTTATATTCTGTATCATTTTCCTGAAAAATGTTGGTTTATTTCTGATTTTCCAAGTATTGGAGTTCCTTATCAATCGAAATATTTTGAAGACAGGCCATGTTATTGAATTCTGGTGAAACTCAGTATCTTTAAATACAAAGTGACTTATAGTTTCCTTTCTGAATTAACTGTTTTACTTTTAGTGCAAAAATAGATTAAATGTAGTTGTAAATGGAGATTGTAATGAACTGAAACTTGCTAAATCCTTATGTTTTTGAATAAAAGGCTTTATAGAAGAGTTGACAGAGCAGAATGGTTTTGTTATGTTTCTGTAATATGTCTGCTTTTACGGAGAAAAATAAGCAAATTTAGGTTGTGTTTACATTTCTGTAATTAGTTCCATTTTGGCCCCTGAACTTTATTGCTTTCACAAAGCAGCCTTAAATGCTGCAAGAATTGTACTATGTCTACAGTCGTTCAAATTAACATTCACATATTTTAAAGTTGCACCCAGGACATTTTTAAGGAAGCATGCCACCACAATTTGCCTTGTTTGAATCACTATTTTTTTTAAAGATTAGCATAAATAGAAATTGTCAATTAACTTCAACCAAAGCAAATACATATTACAAAAGGTCATTTGATTTTGAATGAACAAATTTTTTAAAAAGCATATATTTTAAAATAAATAAACAGCATTATAATTGATGCTATAATTTATGAAAGATAGAAATATTCATTGCAACATTTTTGTGCTCATGATCTAAAAATGCATCTCATCGTTTTACAATATTTGTGACAAGTCATTGAAACCTTTCTTCATTCATCCATTGATGAAAACATTTTTGAACATTTCCACATTTGATGGATGTTCAAGTTTGACTGAAGCCATCTGAATATAATTTCAAAAAATATAGATAACGTAAATGTAATAATTAAAAATTGGAAATCCTAAAGCAAGTCAATGAGCACGTTGAATGAAACTTGGAAAAATGACATTTCAAACATGTTCTATTTAATACAAACAAAGAGCTGCTGGAGAAACTCAGTGAATCAGGCAGCATCCAGGGTCAGTCAATCTTTTGGGTTGGTTCCCTTTATCGAGATTAAAGTGGAAAGAGGATATATCAATTATTTTTAAGGGGTGGAAGAAATGGAAAGAAACTAGGAGGTGATAGCGTATTGGATAGAAGCTGAGAGAGGTGGAGAAATAGAGGGAGAGTCCACTTAGAGAGGGGAAGATTTGAGAGAAATGTAAAAATGACAGTAGTTAAGGAAAATATGGAAACAGATAAAGGTGAATGTTAGCCGAAAATAAAAGTCGATGTTCATACCTTTGGGTTTAAGAATGTTATATGATGTGTTTTTCCTCAGATTTATAATTTGTCTCACCCTACTCAAAGATGAGGCCAAGGCCAAGGAAGGGAATTGAAATGGTTGACTATGGGGATCTCATGCTTAGATCCAAAAACATAGATTGGATGAACACTTCACTGAACACCTGTTTTGTCCTGTCTGTAAGTCTAAGTTTGAACTCCCAAGAGCCAACCACTTTAGTCTCAATAAGGGATCCCAACCCGAGATGCTGACTGACCATTTCTATCTATAGATGCTGCCTGACTCACTCTGTTCCTCCAGTAACTCACTGTTCAAATCACTATTCTGTATCTGATACTTTTATTTTTTTTAAATTACCTTATGTTTCTAACTGGCAGCTTAACCCAGCAGTGGCATTTTGCTGTAGAGTCAGATGTGTGTTTTCAAGCCCTGCTCTGGAGCTTGGTGCATATAATCTAGTTGATACCAATGTACTGAGAGAGAACTGCTTTGCTCAAGGTATCTTTAATTGGATGATACATTAAATTAGAGATATTCATGAAGCCAGTAGACGACATCCCATCAGATGTTTTCTTATGGCTAACCCTGGAGCATGTGACACGGTTGGAAGTGCTAGAAAAATAGGTTGCCTTTTTGGACTATGACAGGAACTTTACAGCTGCTATAGTATGAGAACAGAATGGAAGTGTAAGCCAGACAAACTCCAGTAGTGCCCATCATGTACTTAATGGTCTGATAGATGTATGGCTAAATACAATTAGGATTGCAATTAAACTAACGAGAGAAAACTAGAGGTAACTTTAAGAAATGAAACAAGATAATGGCAACTTTGTGGCGGTGTGAGCAGTGGAAGAATCACAGCCACCACGTGGAGGGTCGTTAATGACAGGTTTTATTCAAATTCAGCGCGCCCCTTTAAGGGCAGCATGAGCTCAGTCACCTGGTGCATTGTGACATCATAATCGCTGCCCAGGGTGTGCGCTGGAAGGGATGCTGGAGTCAGAGAGAAACCTCTGATGACACCATTTCCCCATGGCTGCTCCGCCACGTGGCGATACAAGCGGGGCCGGTTCACCATGAGGATGTGCGCCACCACAACTTCATAAATATACTTTGGAAGCCAATGTTTATTTTGTAAATCAGTAGACTTAAAGACCCAAGTGGCTGTTGAGTTTCCAGAATGGGGATGGGTTGGTACATGTCAATATTATTTTATGGTTATTACAGTTAAAATGATGAAACACTTCACATGCTTGGCCCTCAGAAATTATTCTGGTCCATCTCACAAATGATTTAAACCATGGGTGGCTAAACTATGGCTTGTGAGCTGCATGCAGCTCTTTGAAATGTAACATGCAGCCCGGGGAAATATATCGGCTGGAGAAGATACCAGCGCTGGTGAAGCTGCCTTGGAACTCTGAGAATCCATACAACCAGACCGGAGGTTTCCCAGGACAGTCACAGCCTGCGCTACGTGTTGGTCCATGAGGAGGGTGATCCATTTGCCAGCAACTAATGCCTCCAGTGTTGTACTGCCTCCACAATGGCCTGGGCCTCCTTTTCGACTGAGGAGTGGCAGATTTCAGGGCCTTGGAGGGTGGATGAGAAGAAGGCGTCAGATGTGCCAGCTTGATTGAGTGCAGCAGCCAGGGCAAAATCGGGTGCATTGGATCGGGGTCAGGGCCAATGATACAATTTTCGACCATGCAGCCAAGAATGGCTAGTCAGGTTGTCCAGAACATACATTTCTCCCAGTTATAAGTAAGGCTCAGGAACTTTGCAGCTCAGAGGAATTTTTGAAGGTTCTCATCATGGTCCTGCAGGTCATGGCCGCAGATGGTCACATTCTCACGATGTAGAAAAGAGGTATGCAGTTTATAGTGGTCCACCATGCGGTCCATCTCCCGCTGAAAAACGGAAACCCAGATGGTGACGCTGAAGGGGACCCAGAGGAAGTGGTAGAGATGGCCATCCGCATCAACTGCTGGTCGTTCAGGCAGATCAGGAGCTGGTGATAGGCTGACTTGAGGTCAATTGTAGGGAAAATACCTGATATTGTGTAATCTGATTAACCATATTGAATATGCGGGAAGGGGGTACACATTGAACTGCGTGTACCGGTGGTTGGTCTGGCTATAATCTTTTACAATCCTGTTCTTCACCCTGTTCTTTTCTACACCACCTGGACTCTCCAGGGTTTATTGCTAGCCTTGATAATACCCTTGCCCAACAAAAGCTGAACCTCTGACTTGATTAAAGCCTGTCTGCAGTTCAGGGTCACCTGCTCCTGTTGGCCACCGGCTTGCAGTTGAGGGTGAGGTTCATGAACAGCAGTGGAGGGGTGTGTAGAGGGTTGTCTAGGAACTGTGGAGGTGCCCATTGAACTCCAATGTCCTGCTCTTAAGTTGACACTAGAAGTACAGCCCCAGCAGCAAGGGGACGCAGAGCTGCGGCATTACGAGGAGCCTGAAGCGTTTTCGATAGACAAAGTCACTGAGCAGAACCCGTGGATGTCTGCTGTATGGGATTTGGACATGAGTGATATCTTATGGCTCACTGGCTGCACTTTGAGAGATAGGCATTTAGTGGTATCAGGATGCATAAAGCTTTGCGTACTCCCGCTATCAAACAAGCAGTTCATTATGCACCTGTTTACCTGGACATCCATCTTGGACCTGACAAGTTCATGTCATTTCTCTTGGTTAAGTGTGATGGGGGCCAATATGGACTCACTGTCTGAGCCCGATGAGGGCCTGAGTTCCTAAGATGGCCACCTTTGCATTTCACCTGTGGTGCTGTAGGCTTGAGAAAATGGCACCAGCCATGCAATCCAAAATGGCGGCCCTCATGTCTCGCATGTGCCATCGCAAGTCCGTAGAGGGGATGACGCCAATCGCGCTGCCTGGGGTGGTGGCTGTCCACACATGGTGCTGTTAGGTTTCGTGGATGGGTTAGACTGGCAGTCTTTTGCGTGATGTCCTTTTGCTGCATCTAGCGTTTCCTCGAGTGCTTTCCCTGCCCACAAATGTAGCATTTGGTGTGATCACTCGTCATGGTTACAGAGGTCAGATCACTAGAGGAGTGCAATGATGTCTGTGACCATTCACTCACTGCGCAAGATGGTCCCCCATCGTAAGATAGCAATGCCCATGGCAGCCAAGTAGTCATCCAAGCTTTGGAGGATCACATCCAGCGCCTCTGTTAATTCAACCACCCCCTGCAGGACAAGTACCTTCTGCTCATAAGTCGCAGTCTTATGTATCTGTACCGGATGACAATCATGTAGGCGTCCCAGATGAGGTCCTCTACATTCTGGACAGCTGTCATGGCTTTGCAGTTGCATGCCGTGCAGGGCGTACGGAGGTGCTCGGCACTCAACTCACTGGGTCGCTGCTTCTTGGTGGCCAGGAGGTGCCATGCATAGACCTTGTTCACCCTTCTGCGATACTGGACGCTAAGTGTAGCCATGGCCTCTGCATATGATTTGGCATTGTTGATCATTTGGAAGAGCAGGGGTCCGACTCATGAGAAGAGGAACTTCAGTATGTCCTCGACTGTGTTAACAATGTTTGCAGTCGTCATCAGGAAGTCCTCAAAGCAACAGAGCCAGAGTTTGAACGTGTTCAGGGTTTCAGAGGATTGAGGGTTTATGTTGAGTCTTTCTGGTTTCAGGTATTGCTCCATTTCCTTTGAAAAATATAATCAATAAAATTGATGCACCATCAATTACCACAAAAGACTGAGATTGTGAAACTGATAGGCTTTTATTGACCATAGACTGGAGCAGTAACCAACCTCATTGACTGATCATGGCAGGAAGAGTGGGGAGCATACAATGGGGTAATGGGTAGGATCAGTCTTGGGAGGTATGTCCAGCCGTCAGTTGCCAATCACAGTATAACAGTGGTTTTCCACAGGAAGCAAGGTGACAGTGACAGGGAGGAGAGGCTGAAGGGGGTCTCCAATGAGGACCTCATCCAGACACCAAGCCAAGACAGAACTGGAGCTGGCAGCAGCAATGAAGGTCTTGTCAGTGGCCACGGGCAAGCCCTGGCCCCACCAGATGGAGAGTTAGCACCAGGCAGCACAGAGGTTAGACAGCTCCATACCCCAGCCGCTATTCGCAGTGGTGCTTGCCCCGTTCCACTGGCGATTGGGAAGAGGGAAATGGAGGGTGGGACAGGGAGGAACAGAGATGTGGGCCCCCTGGCCTCACCCTGCCGCAGGAGGCAGCTTTGCATTGGCTCGCTTCCTGCATCGTGCACTCACCTGTGGACACTGCAACACATCAGAAACAGGAGCCAGAGTCCTCCATCTGGCCTGTCAAGCCTGCTCCCACATTCAGTGAAATCACAACTGAATTGGCCATGTACCCAGCTCCACCTTTTCCCCCATAACCCCATACTATGCAAAAATCTATCTTGCTCCCTCTTAAATGTATTTAATGAGACAGTCTCTCCTGCTTCCTTGGGCAGAGATTTCCAAGGAAAATCAATCAGGATTTTGAAAATATTTGGTTTGTATATGTTTACTTTTATTGAAACTAATACAAATTAGTAATTTAAAAACTAAACACATGAATAAATATTATTGCATAATATGTATTTCTTAATATTGATATAAAAGTTCTGTAACAAGTTATGCATGTAAGAGTAAAAATGTGTATGTAATATTTTTTCATGTCTTGTGGCATCATGTCTTACTGAATTATATGCACCAAGCTCCAGAGTAGGGCTGACTCTACAGCAAGAATGACACTGCTGGGTTAAGAGGCCACAGTTAGAAAAATTAGGTAATTAAAAAAAATAAAAGTATCGGAGAGAAATGAAAAATTCAGCTGCTAGAAATTTAAACAAACATTGAGTTACTGGAGGAACACAGTGAGTCAGGCAGCACCTACAGATAGAAATAGTCAGTCAACATTTCAGGTTGAGATCCTTTATCAAGACTGAAGTGGTTGGCTCCTGGGAGTTCAAACTTGGACTTACAGACAGGACACAGGTGTTCAGTGAAGTGGTCATCCAATCCATGTGGCTCTTGTGCTAAGCAAGTTTGGCTACCCCTGTTTTTTTTTTACATTGGTGCATTATACCAAGACAACATTTACTTTTTCAGGCAGATACGAGAGATCAGCGTAGTATATAAAAAATTGTATCCAATGTGTCCTTTAAACAGATTATAGCATTGTTGTTTGTTAGGTGTGTTCTGGGTGCATTTATTCCTTCACCTTGTGAATAGTTCATTGGGTCTGAAGCATTTGGGGACATACTGAAACCATGAAAGGGACTGAACAAATGTGTCTTTCCCTTGTATTTCTTTTATCCTACTTTCATGACTGAATTCTTCACACTGTAAACAGTGAACCGGTGTTAAATTGAAATGATATTACGATTACAGTTCATTTAAAATGACTGTATTCTCATCTTTTTTTTCAATCCATTTCTTCATTACGAAATGCAGCCAGTAATATAATTGTTAATGTCAACAGTTTTTCCTTCTAGTAATTAATTATTCAAAAAATGATTGATATTCTTATAACCTGGGTAAATTCAAAACTATGAACATCTATATATGTATCCAGTTGGTACAATGAAATTAGTAAATTAGCGTGATGTGGCATGGTTCAATGAAGTAACTTGGTTTAAACTTATTTTGTTTGTTAAATAGTAAAATTAATGTTTGCATTAACTTTAATGCACATACTGTGAGTACCCCAACCAAATGCTGCAGATGAATCAAAGGATTCACAACCTGCTGAGGACAAGGTTGATGGCGTTAAGATCTCCACAGAAAGTTCAATTATGACTTACAAAAGGTTATCTTAGCAGCAGAGGCAATTCTGAGTGAAGCTAGAAACAGAGTCAGATACTTGATATCTACGGCAGGGATTGTAGTCCATTATATCCTACAAATCGAAGCCTAAATGTACATCAGGCTGCTTTTCGTCAATTATAGCTCAGTTTTGAACACCATCATCCCTCAGTACTGGTTGGCAAGCTCCAAAACCTGGATCTCTGCACTTTCCATTGCAACTGGATCCTGGATTTGCTCAATAGAAGCCCTCAGTCAATGTGAAGTCTCTTCCTCACTGAAAATCAACACAGGTGTACCTCAAGGATGCATGCTTAGCTCCCTGGTTTACACTCTCTACCCCCATGACTGTGGGTTAGGCACCGTTCAAAAGCCATCTGCAAATTTGCTGATGATACCACGGTCGTTGGCAGAATCACAGACAGCAGTGAGGAAAGGTACAGGAATGAGATAGATCAGCTTGTTGGGTGGTGTCACAACAGCAACTTTGCACTCAATGGTAGCAAGATTAAGGAACTGATTGTAGAATTAGGAAAGGAAAACTAGGAGAACACAAACTAGTCCTCATTGAGGGGGCTGCAGTGGAAGGGGTAAATAACTTTAAATTTCTTGGTGTCAGCATCTCTGAAGATCTGTCCTGGTGCTTTCATGTTGCAATCATGAAGAAGGCTTGCCAGTGGCTACGCTCCATTAGGAGTTTGAGGAGAATTGGTATGTTACCAAAGATTCTTGCAAATTTCTACAAGTGTACAGCAGAGGGCATTCTGTCTGGTCGCTTCACTGTCTGGTGTGAAGGTGCCAATTCAAAGGACAGGAAGAGGCTACAGGGAGTTGTGAATTCAGGCAGTGCCATCATGGGCATTACTCTTCATTCTATTAAGAACATCTGCAAGAGACAGTGTCTCAAGAAAGCAGCCTCTATCATCAAGGCCCCTCACCACCCAATCCATGCTCGTTTCTCACTGCTACCATTATGTTTTTAATTTAAAATAAAATTCAGACATAAGCACGGTAATAGGCCATTTCAGTCCACGAGTCTGTGCTGCCCAATTTACACCCAATTAACTTGCACCCACCGGTATATTACGTTTAGGAATGATGTCCAGGAACCTGAAGATGAACACCCAAAGTACAAAAACAGCTCCTTCTCCTTCTCTATCAGTTTCTGAATGGAAAAGGAATCACAGAAACTACCTCACCTCTTTTTTTTTTTGGTGCTAATTTATTTATTTATTTAAAATGTCATTTATAGCGATTTTTGTACCTATGACATGCTGCTACAAAACGCTGAGTTTTGTGACACGTTCATGACAATAAATTCTGATTATGATAATGTTAATTGCTTGTTTCAAGGGTCAGCTATTATTTTTCAATTGCAAATTATTCAAAAAAATGTGTTAATTAGAGGCTCCAATAGCTTATGCTTAGAGCACGGGTCTTGTAAACCAAGGTTCATTCCTCACAGGGACCTCTAAGGGACTCTGGACAAAGTGGAGACTCTATCTTCCTTAAGGAAGACAAAGCTAAAGAATTTCATTTATGTTAATTTTAAATATAGTACTACATGACAATAATGGAACCTTTAATTACTTAATTGAATTCAAATTTACCACGATACAATTCATTATTTCTTTATCATTGTCGATCACTTTATTCCATGTGCTTTTTGTCAAACTGGGTCAAATTCGAGGAACATTCGCTTGTGACCTTATGATTTTTTAAACACACAAGACTTGTATCCAGTTCACGTCTATGTATCCATAGCAGAAAACAAGTATCTACTTTATGGTGGATTAACTTATTGAATATTGGATTTCATTTGCATATTATAGTACCATCCAGCAAAATAAGAATATTTTCAAAATTATTGGATAACTATAATTGACGAATTTGAGGAAAATTCTAATCACAGAGTAAAACTCAAATGGCTTATATTGTGGTCTGAACCATACCTTACATATTTCAGCTGAGGTTTACAAGTGAAATTTGTAAGTCCCATGAAGGCTGTTGGTTTTCAATGACCATCACATTTACAACTACTGAGTTTTACTGTGCAGCTTTGGATCTTTTAAGGCAACATTTATGACAAAGCTTGAGTTTTGTTGGCATGTAACATCTGAAGCATTCTAATATATATCAGGAAAAATTCTTTACTGAGAATTCAATATTTGCAAAGATAAATTATGAACTGCATGGCATGTGGCTCACAAATTGTTTAAAAGAAATTGGCACATTGAATGAAACTTTATGAACTTTTGAACCCTCACTCTAACATAAATTTTCTATTTGGTTCTAACAAGACTTTAAGATAGTTAAAAGATAATGTCAGTTTTTATTTGAGGTGTCATATTTGATTTTTAATCTGCTAGCATTGGATTGACATTGATGATTGTTCCTTAGGAAGCGTTTGTTCGCTTTATGTGTTTAAAAATAACACAATGTTGGAGCTGTCCTTTTGATGTTTTATTTGATCTGCAATGACCAGGCACTTAAAAATATGAAAAAGTCTGAAAGCTGATGACAGATCTATTTTTGCAAACTCCTCAACTGTATTATTAAAAATGAAGAGCTCATTTAACCAGAAATTCAAGCCATGTATGACTCATATGACAAGCACATTACATTCTGAGCCATAGCCCTTGAAAGGAAAGTTATTCCTTATTTTTCTTGTACATGCGCTTCCTTTCATCCCTTTTCTACTTTCCCCAGGCTCTGGATCAAGTTAAACTGTGTGAATAGGCCAACAGGCGACACACTCCTTGTTTCTTCCAGAAGTGTACTGAGCCAACTATTCAGGAATTGAGGTGAATTCAGCTTGCTGTCATCTGTAGTCCCTGCCTCCCTGCAATTACCAGAACCAGATTAGAGGACTGATTGACTTGAACCTCCTCACTCAAATTAGTTACTTTACTTCAGGCAGGATACCCGTGAAGCTCCATTCCTGGAGAACAGGAGGCAGATTTGGAGCTGAAGTTTTGTTCGCTGTCAAAGCTGGAGCTTGTGATTTAAAAGTATTAATATTCAGGACATTTTAAAAATGATTATGATTTCTGCAAATAATAATATTGTAAATATTATTATAAGGGAAGCAAGAAATACATTACTTTTTCCTTAGGCCTTAAATCCTGCTGCCTAGTTTTGGAGATGCCTGGAATAATATTAGGAAATCCTAATTAGGCAGGGCCCCATTGTTGGACTGAGTTTGGAGACGGAACAGTGACAGATGTACTGGCATCTAATACTCAGCAACACATAGACTTACTACAACATAGCAAGCCCAGGGTTTACACACCTGGTGGCAGTTAAATGCCGGAAGATGCCTTTGGAACTACGAGTCAGTATTAGTATGATCCAGCTCAATAGAAGTCACAAGGCAATAGAAAACTCTCCACTGGCTGTAGCCATAATTTTCACAAGGAAAGATAGTTGTGGTTGCAGAAGTTCAATCATCTTGACACCAGGATACAGTTGAAGTTATTTCCCAGAGCAGAATTCCACTAAAAGGTCTATGTCCTGAAATGTTGGCACTGCTTTTCTCACCACAAATGCTGGTTGAACTAATGAACATTCTCAGCTATTTCTATAATATTTTACTTTAGAACAGTGTCCTGTTCTCAACTATTGACAGCTATTTCAAAAAGAATCCTCCATTCCATTTGTGACATCCATGGCTGCTTTCAACATTTCCTACGCAACATTCAAGCAGGGGTTGAGAAGTGGCAATGAACATTTCTGCCAAATAAGTGAAAAATTACCTCCTCTAACAAATAAAAGTTTAACCACCTACCTTCAGCATTCAATTCTATTGCCTTTGATAAGTCCACTAACATAAAGTAAAACCTTAACTGAACCAGCTACAATACCAGGTCAAGGGCTAAGTATTCTGCTTGCAGGTGAAGTAGATAACTATCATCTGATAATTATCTGATTATGCCTCCATGCCTGTTTTTCAAATGAGTTTTTCCTCCATCTCAGTACTCTAGATAAACTAATTATTCTTTATCTCCTTGATTTCATTATTCTGTCCTTGCAACTTTTCTTTTATTGTTGACATTCGTTTGGAAAGGTTTTTTTGCAACACAGCAAATGACAGCATGCAGTGAAACACAAAAGTCTGCAGACACTGTAATTGTACTAAAAGCACAAAAATGCTGGAGGTACTCAGCAATGCAAGTACCATCCATAGGAGATAAAGATATATAACTGATGTTTTAGGTCTGAGCCCTTCTTCAAGGTATGAGCAAAAAGCTGGCAGGTGTCTGAATGAAAAGGCTAGTGAGAAGGGAAGAAGGATCGGGGGAGGAGCACAGACCAACAGGCAAAAGATGATAATTGGACATGGATAGGAGGACAGGAGAGGAAAAATGAGAATTGATCAGGGGGAAGGGGTGACTGTGAATGCAAGGCTAGAGGAAAGGAGACAGAGGAAATGAGAGAGAAATATAAACAAAGGTGACATCGGAATAGGGGAAAGGGAGAGATGAAGGATGAGGCTAATGGAAACCAGAGAAGTTAATGTTAATACCATCTGGTTGGAAGGTGCTCCTTCTCCAATTTGTGTGTGGTCTCAGTCTGGTAGTGCTCGAGACCATGCTCAGATATGTCGGCATGAGAAGGGGGCAGGCATTTGAAATGGGTTGCCACTTGGAGATCCCTGCTATTGAAGCAGACAGAGTACAGGTGCTGCAATCTCCAAGTCTCTCCGATGTAGAGGAAACCACAACGGAAGCACCGGGTGTAGAAGATGACCCCTACAGATTCACAAGTAAAGTGTTGATTTGGGGCTCTGAATGGTGGTGAGGTAAAAGGTGTGGGAGCAATTGTAGCATTTTTGCAATCACAGGAGTAGATGCCAAGGGGGCAAGTGGTGCCAAATGAAGAGTTGACGAGAGAGTCATGGAGGGAGTGGTTAGTGCTGAAGGTGGAGAGGGGAAGATGTTTATGAAATAGCAGAGGATAGGGGGCATAGCCATATGAAGGACCTAGACAGGCGTAATTTAGTTGAGCATTCTATGAAGAATGCTAAATAGACAGTTGAAACATGAAAATCAAGATTTTCTTCATCAAAAATGGATAAACCTAGTACAAAGAAACCAAGGCAACTGAGAACAAAGGCCGAAGAAGCTCCTATTCAACCGGGAACTTTGGGTGAAAGTCTGAAAGGGAGCAGTGTGAAAATGGCAATGGGACCAGCAGAACCAGGTAAAAATGGGGAGTCAGGTCAAGAGCTGAGCATCATCCTGGAAAAAATAGAGAATTTGAGTAACCAATTCATAAGTGTTGAAACGGTGATGGAAAAAATGACCGAAATAGAAGAGATTGATGAAGACCTGATGGAGAGAGTAGGTCAAGCAGAAATTGAATTAACGAAAAGGCATGAAAAATCTGGGGATTTGGAAAAAAAATGCCAAAGAATGGGAATCGGATAAACAAGGACTGCTTGACAAAATTGAGCATATGGAAAAGTTCTGTTGATGGAATAATGTCTGAATTATCAGACTAAATGAAGGAATCAAGGGAAGAGACCAGGTGAACTTTTTTTCAAAAATGGATCCAACAAGTGTTAGGAGAAGACAAATTTGGAGAAAAAACTGCATATTGAGAGACATCACTGAACACTTGGACCCAGAGGAGCCGGCGATCAGAAACCAAGACCAGTTCTAGTGAGGCTTTTAAACTACTGAGATTGGGAGATAATTCTAGGATCAGCATATGATTACTCTAAACAGAATAATGGCCCGCCCAAGGTTGATAACGAAAAGGTCCTATCTTTTCAAGACTTTAGCCCGACCTTAATTAAACAAAGAAAAGAATTTGAAGATGTGAAAAGACAATTGCATGCTAAAATCTTGAAACATTCAATGAGATATCTCACAACTTTGAGGGTTGAAGTAGCAGAAGGCAACTGGCGATTTTCCAAGACCAAGAACGAGGTGGAAGACTTTCTGTGAAGTTTGTTAAAAAAAAAACGATTGAGGTTGCCGAGGGAGTAGGTTGTGAAAATATTTATAATAGAACTTAGTAAGAGATGTATATTTTTATCTTTGCAAAGCCATCTTGATAAAAGGTATAGAAGTGTTCATGGAGAGCTCAGTAAAAGGGGAAAAAAATTAGGGAAAAGTAGTAGCAGAGTGAAGAATCCGGTCTAAAGGGGAGAATGGTGCATGGAAAGGAGTAGCAAAACAAGATGGTACTAAAGGGAGGGGTTCTTCTTCCTCAAGAGATTCCATGGGCTTTTTTTTTGGCACGCTTTTGGGGCTCTTTGTGAAGGATATCTTTTTAAAAACCACAGGGGGAAGACAAAATATATTGATTGAAGGAGATTTAAATTTTTGTTTAGATCCAACATTGGACAAATCAGTGAGAACAGTAACAAGGATGAAAGCTGCAAAAATGAAATGATCATTTATGTAGGATTTAAATTTAATTGATATATGGAGGTGGCTCAACTCCTTAGAAAGAGACTACTAATTTTACTCAAGGATACATGATTCACATATAAGGATTGACCTATTTTTAATGTCTGCTTAGTTACAAAGTAGAGTGGTAAAAATGGAGTATTTGGCAACTATCACGATAATGGAAAAGTAAGAAATTATGTACAGATGGCACCTTAATGCTCCATTACTCAAGAAGAAGGATTTTTGTGAATTTATCAAGAGGCAGTTAGAAATAGTTTGAGAAAACAATCTTCCTTCTACTGACAATAATTTTCTAATATGAGATACACTTAAAGCTTACTTGAGAGGACAAATTATTTCTTATACTAAAGACCATAAGAGACTTAGGTTTAGAGAAGGATATAACAAAATTGGAAAAAGAACACAAGAAAAATATAAAATATTAGAGAATAAAAAGTTACAATATAATACACTACAAACATATAGAACAGTCAAAATGATATCAAAAACTAAACAAGAATATTATGAACTAGGAGAACGGGCACCTAAAATGTTATCCTGGCATGTTAAAGCAGAGGAATAATCCAGAATAATAAATGCAATAGTAACAGAAGCTGATACTATAACATATAATCAATAAGAAATAAATAATATGTTTAGACAATACTATATGAAACTATATAAATCAGAATTAGTACTAGAGGAAAACAAGATGGAAGAATTTTTAACTAAACTAGGAAGAGAGAGAAAAAGATGATTTAGATCCACCTTTTACAAGAGAAGAAATAGAGAAAGCCCTGGGTACTTTACAGGTTAGATGGGTTCCCTCCTGAGTTCTATGGACAATTTAAAGATCTGTTGATGCCTCTTTTGATGGATATGTTGGACCAGAACCTTCCCGGAACCTTTTTCAACTGCTGTAATTACAGTGCTACTGAAGAAAGGCAGAGACCCACTAAAAACTTCATCATACAGACTAATATCACTTTGGAATGCAGATTATAAAATTCTAGCAAAGGCATTAGCCAACAGACTGGGTATAATATGTTGGATGTGGAGGCTAGTGGGGAGGGGATCATGTCATTTCTACGTGCGGGAGCGGAGGAGTCCAGGGCAAATGTGCAGGTAATGTCGATATCTAGATGAGGGCCGAGTTAATGGTAGTAGAGGGGAAGCCATGTTTTTTGAAGGAGGAGATCCCGGATGATCTCGCATGGAAGACTCAACCTGGTAGGAAATGTGATGCAGACGGGTGAATTGTGAGAAAGAAATGGAATTCTTACAGGAGACTGGGTGTGAAGAGGCATAATCGAGGTAGATGTGGAAGTTGGTGGGTTTGTAGAAAATATTTGGCTTGAGTTTCTCTTGAGATGCATACAAAGAGATCAATAAAGGGTGTCACTCAAGATGGACCAAGTGAATTTGAGGTTGGGGTTGAAGTTGGCAGCAAATAGATAAAGTCAACGAACTCATCATGGGTGCTTGAGGCATCACCAATGTAGGTGATAAAGTGTTGAGGAACCTTGCCTGTGTAGCATAGATTTCTCCACATTGCCAACAAAAAGGCAAGCATAGCTGGGGCCCGTGCATGTACCCATTGATAATCCTTTGACTTGGAGAAAGTGGAATGAGTCAGACAAGTTATTGAGGGTGAGGACAAGTTCTGCCAGCTGGAGGGAGTTGGTGGTGGAGGAGGACTAGATGGGTTTGTTGACAGAATGCAGCCCAGACACTGGAGGTTTGTGTCCATGTCATCCAAATCGAATGCAAATTAAAATAAAATCAGCAATCAACTACTTTATTTGGGTTGTTGTTATTCTGGGGTCTCTTGTTAACAACTGGAGAACCGTGAAAATTACATTTGTATCCCGCAGTGCACAATATGTACAGCCTTATGGTTATGCTAAGTTGCCATTTAATGATGCAGGTTTAGATAGCATGGCTTTGCAAGAAAATTGCAAGATTAACTGTTTTCTGGGAATGCAATGCCCCTGAAATGCAGGGCCCACCTGTATACACTCTAGATTTTAAAAATGTAGGAGTGGCTGCTCTGTCAGACAATGTTCAGGACTGAGAACCCAAACATGAATAGTACCTCTTTAAGAAGAGTTCACTTTTGGCTTCAAGGCTCGTGATTCTTGTGCAGCATGCCCATCACCATTCCTCTATGCTCAGCTATTCCCAGACATTAAAGACCAGCATCTTTTCATCTGCCTACCATGTCTAGTTTTTGATTGCCACCCAAAGCTAGTCTCTTGACAATAGAACTTAACCCTCTCAATAATTAAATCTTCCTTAATTCTGACCCCTCTACTATCGATTGACGATGATCCTTTTTTTAATCCCTGATTTCTTCACCAAACTATGACTTTCTCTCCCGTTTCCATCTTCCTTCAGCCACAGATCCTGCTCTCACATGACTTTCTTAGCATTGTGAAAGCCCATAAAGGAAAGACCTTGAGTATGCAAGACCTTTTTTTGTCTAGGAATCATGCCCTGCTCCTCATGAACTATGAAAGAACAAGCTAATACTCCTTTGAGGTGCCAACAAATATTTAGACAAAGGTAACTTTTTTTAACATAGAGTGGTGAGACTATGGAACGGGCTGAAAGATGGGATGATTGCAATGCTTAAGAAAAATTTGGATGGATCCATAGGATGGGACAAGAGGGCACAACTTCAGGATTGAAGGGTGTCCAGTTAGAACAGAGATAAGGATGAATTTCATTAGCCAGAGGGTGGTGAGTCTATGGAATTTGCTGCCATAGGCCGTTGCGGAGGTGAAGATGTTAAGGGAGAGATTGATCGGCTTTTGATTATCCAGCAAATCAAAGGTTATAGGGCGAAGGCTGGGCAATAGGCTGAGTGGGAAAATGGATCAGCTCATGATTGAATGGTAGGGCAGACTCAATGAGCTAAATAGCCTATTTTGCTCTGATGTCTCATCGTTTTATGATAGATTTGGAGGAATAAAGGCCAAAAATAATGTGGGACTAGTGAGGATGGGACATTTTGGTCAGTATGAGCATGTGGGTCCAAAGGGGCTGCTTCCACATTCGACGATGTTCTAAAAATTCTAGCTTTTTCCCAAATGAATCAAATCTGTACACTTCCTTTATTAATCTAATGAAATGTTTTGCATTTTTAAAGAAATGGTTGAATATCTTGTCTTGTTTGTAATATTTCATAAAGATTAGAAGTTTATTAGTGGATGCATACTTGAGCTGCTGTGTTTGGTTTTTGATTTTTGGTTGTGAACAAGACAGTGTACACCAAGGATTTTCTTTGGAAATGGATAGCAAAGTGACACCAATCACTTGTTTTAGTCAGATCTATTGTAAAACACTTTCTCAGATTTGGAGAGTGAGCACACTGAGAGCAGACGATTTGGGGCATTGCAGACAAATGTAGCCTGCTGTGTCTAAGGAATGTTAGGAAGAGGATTTAGATTTCTTGCTTAGTTTTGAGAATTGAGCCCATGTTGGAGGAATTTTAAAAAGTGCAAAACCAAGTCCAAGGCACTGTTAAATCCGGGATCAAATATTACAAGAATGCTTATTAGCATTACTTTTATTTTGGCAAGCTGCAAATCTTGGCCAATATTTATAATGGCACATTTTTGTGCAGCGTATGAACACAAAACTAGTGTTCTTGCAATACTTACTTCATAATGAATTGTAATGCACGGATTGTCAAGATTTAGCAGCATGACCTACTAGTAACAACTTTAATTGTGGTATTATTATTAGCCATACAATTTTGTTTTGACATAATGTATTTGTTTATATTGATTTTTGTAGTGAAAGAAAAAGGACCTATGCATGCCTTGGGTTATTTTTTTTAAATCCCAGAAGGAAGTCTTATTTAACAAAGGGTGGGAAATAATTTTATGGCTGTCTCGGCATTGAGCAGCCAAGCCACCAATCATTAAATGGACTGCTGGAGGCAATTTCACCAACAGGTAAGAAAATGCTTTGATGGAGCTAGAGAAGCACTAAGTATTGCCCCAACTTTTTCGCTCTCCACTCCCTCTCCCAATTCCTGGCTCCCTTCCACAAATAGGATAAAGCTTCTAACTTGACTGGCATATTGGATACCTGTAAGGGGCTGTTATTATCTAAATGAGGCTTTCCTATCATATCCTTTGTTGAGATTATTGGATGGAAGACAGCATCATACTCTTATCCAAAGTCAAAATTGATCCCTCAGCCTAAGCTTTGATGCTGGGAATGCTTTAGCTCTCTTTCTATATATATATATATATATATATATATATCTTCTTTGGCTTGGCTTCGCGGACGAAGATTTATGGAGGGGTAAATGTCCACGTCAGCTGCAGGCTCGTTTGTGGCTGACAAGTCTGATGTGGGACAGGCAGACATGGTTGCAGTGGTTGCAGGGGAAAATTTGTTGGTTGGGGTTGGGTGTTGGGTTTTTCCTCCTTTGTCTTTTGTCAGTGAGGTACACACACACACACATATATATATATCTTCAATTTAAAGACAAACCAGGAAACAAAAAAAAGATAGACATTTTCTTTTTTGGACTAGACAAGGTCCATTTAAATGTGTTGCAAAGAAGGTAGACCTGAACAAGGGATGCCAAATTATTGGAATGGGACCCAGCAATAACCACTGCTTTCCTGCTGAAGACAAAAGGAGATTCCAGAAAGAACCCTTCCCTTGAAAGACGCCAAGATCATAAGACAGAGGAGCAGGAATAGGCTATTCAGCCCATCGAGTCTTTTCTGCCATTCAATCATGAGCTGATCCATTTTTCAACCAGCCCAACTGCGCCACTTTCTCTTCATAACCTTTGATGCCCTAACTAATCCCTGAAATATACCCAGTGAATTAGCCTCTACAACTGTCTGTGGCAACAAATTCCTCAGATTCACTGGCCTCAGTCTAAAGAAATGCCTCCTCTGTTTTGAAGTTATGTTCTGTTGTCTTAGTCTTTCCCACCATGGGAAACAGCCTCTCTACATCTACTTTGTCCATGCCTTTCAACATTCGGTATACTTCAGTGAGATCCCCCTCATTCTCAAACCTTCACTCACATCAGCACATCCTTTCTTAAATGAGGATCCCCAAACTCCTCACATTACTCAGTGAGGTCGCACCAGTGCCTTATAAAGCCTCAGCATCACATCCCTGCTCTTACCTTCTATTCTTCTTGAAATGAATGCATTTGCCTTTTTAACCCCCGACTCAACCTACAAGTTTACCTTTAGGCTATACTACACATCAGGTTCCTTTGCATCTGGGTATTTTCAGTTTTCTCTCCTTTTAAAAAATAGTCTGCCCATTTATTTCTTCTACCAAAGTGCATGGCCATATATTTTTCAACATTGTTTCTCATTTGCTCTTCCTTAAAACATTGATAATTTTTGTATATTGATGAAATTGCCCCCATTAAAAAGGGATTCAGTGGGGCTTCAGGGGAAATTTCCATTTTCAGATTTAATCTACTGAAATGGTCAATGAAGTTATTTTGCAATTTTATCATTCATTCCTGGTTACTTGAGACAAAATTACTAAGGAGTTACAGGAGCTCCCTTACTTACAATGGTCCGATTTATGATTTTTCAAAATTATGATGTTTCAAATTCATACTTTTAATTTTGAATTCCGATTTGTTCCCATGCTTGCGATATGTGGTACATTACTCTCTCGCGATGCCGGCCATGGCAGCATCACACAAAAGTATTGTACAGCATACTCTCTCATCACAAGTGTCGATGACACAGTGCATTTTACAAGCTGTTCTCGAGCATTATCAGAAGAGAGTGAAATTGATGACCCCGTCACTTTAGCATCCCCACCATCCAGCAATTAATTTTAGTTCAATGCTTCAAACAATCTTCATGCCCAGTGTGCTTTCAGTTGTGTACGTTAATGGTTTTTTTCAGTGTGGAATAAGGTACTCAAATTTTAATTATAAAAACGTGGTAGGTGTGGTATTCTTTATCGACTCGATTTTTTTTTACTTACAATGGGTTTGCTGGAACGTAACTCCATCGTAAGTTGAGGAGCACCAGTTTTGAAAATCAAGTAACTCTAGGTGCTGGCAATCTGAAGAAAGAACAGACAATCTCAAAACACTGCAGGCCAGGAGGTATCTCAAAAAAAGAAAAAAAAATTAAGGTCAAGGAACCTTCAGGTCAAGAATTGGAAAGGAGAGAAAATTAGTTAGTACTGATTTAATTTGGAGGGAGGGCTGGGGAGGGAGGACTTGATCAAGGGTAACTCAAGTGAGGCCACAGCTGTGCAATGGACAAGCTGAAACTGAGTCAACTGATTAGTGGGTTGATGGAGACAGTTAGAAAGAGAGAACATGGATATTCGTTCATAAAAGCGACACAATGGTTAGTTGGAGAATGAAAAAAAAATCAATAGACACCAATTTTTTTCAAAAGTTTGCTTCCTGATTTTCATTTATTTGTGAAAATCTACAAGCACATAGCAAGAAACTACTAATTTTTTATACATTTCTTCTTCTATCCACTTAACTGGTACCACATTCACGGTAATCTCATTACCAAATTCTATTTATTTGCAGAACTAAACGTGAATTTTATGAAAGAGAAAATCCTTCAGCCTTTCCTGTGAATCCAAAGTAAACTTTAAATATGCCTATAAAATTTGGTTGAGATAGCCATTTACTTTTCCCACAACCAGAGGTTTTGGTAAAGTTTTGTTTGCTATTGACTGGTAGATTACAATGGGCAACAAATTTTTTTCAGAGGTTTACTTCCTGAAAAAAAATGGGGATTATGATAGATAACTTCAAATTGAAGACAAAGATAATTTCAGATTTGCTGTATCTTGTAAGTTGGAGAAACATTATGTGAACTTTTATTGAATTTAGCATGTTTAATTGCTTAATGATGCTGACACATTGCGTCAGTTCAACTGGCCTAAAAATGTTTTACCATTGATTTTCATTTGTACTCGTCATACGATGCCTCTTGTGTCAGTGTCCAACAACAGATGGCCAGCACTGATGGGTTCCAGTTGCCCTAATACCAATTTTCAGTGGTTGCAATGTCCTTGTGAAACCTTTCACCATGTTCATCACTGACTACATTAAGATCAGCAGGGAACAAGTCCAAGTGCAAGTGCAGAAAATGAATTTTAAATGATATGTTGCACTACATGGTTTTGTCTGCTTGAAGTAGACTTAAAATATGACATGAGATAACAAATATATTTTATATCTAAAATATACTCGATAGGAAAATTTTAAGGTGATTTTCATGATCATCAGCCCAAAAATCCATAAAATACATCCAAAAGTGTTCAGGAAGTGAAATCTTTGTTGTCCAGTGTAATGGAATGTAAATGATGCAAAACACTCTGCATAACGTGCACAGCTAATCGTGCTGTGCTAGTGGAATTATGAAGTCTGGAATGTAGATAACATAACCTATTGTTGAAAGGATATGATAGTTGAAGTGTCAGTCTGCTTAAGAATTAGGAATCCATAAATTTCTCTACGCACATAAAAACATTTTGGGAAAAGTAATGGGAATCAAAACATATGACAGCTTCTTGTTTAATAAAAACTCCCTCATAAACTCCTAACTCTGGTGCTTTCAATTTGTATGTTTTCTGATCAATAAACTGCAGAATCAATTTTGTGTCATCGTTGTGTTCAAAAAGTTGTAGAAGTATACATTTCATTTTCTGGTTAATAGTAATCCTCAGAATATTGATAGTGGGGTATTCAGTGATGATACTATCATTAAATGCCAGGGCATGACAGCTAGATTTTCTCTTGTTGGATTTCATCATTGCTTGGCACAAATGCTACTTTCCACCTCTCTGCCCACTCCTGGATATTGCCCAGGTTTTGCTGCAGTTGGATATAGATTAATTATCTAAGGTGTTGCAAAGGATGATGAACATTATGCAATCATTTACAAACATCTCAACTTTTGACTTTATGATTGAAGAAACAGCTGAAAATGTTTGAGCCTTGGACCCTACCATCTGGACCACTAGCAGAAATATTCTGCAGTTGATATCATTGATCTCTAATCACCACAGCCATGTTCATTTATGCTATTTATGATTCTGATCAGCATAGGGGTTTCCACCTGTTTCCCAATGCCTTCAGTTTAGTCAAAGCTCCTTGAGGTCATACACAATCACATGCTGCCTTGATGTCGAGGGCATTTACCATCACTCCTGAAGTTCAGCTCTTTTGTCTGTGTTTGGACAAAGGTTGTAATGAGTTGAGGAGCTGAGTGACTTTGGCAGAACTCACACTGGGCATCTGTGAACAAGTTGTTGCAAAGTAAATGCTGCTTGAATTAGATTATAGTTCAACTAAGCATTGAACAAAATTTGCAGAAGTTGTGATGTGCAGATATGAATTCATCAAAACTCATGCAATAATAGCTGTTCAGGTGAGCCAAGTCAAAGTATCTCTCTTGCAGCTTTCCAGTGAAAATAATTAAAATTTTTATGCATAGTATCAGAAATACAGACCATTGTCCATTCACGTTTGTGTGCGTGTCAGAGGTGCACCAAAGAACAGGTAACCATATAACCATATAACCACTTACAGCACAGAACAGGCCAGTTCGGCCTTACTAGTCCATGCCGTAGCAAATCCCCACCTTCCTAGTCCCACTGACCAGCACCCGGTCCATACCCCTCTAGTCCCCTCCTATCCATGTAATGATCCAGTCTTTCCTTAAATGTAACCAATGATCCCGCCTCGACCACGTCTGCCGGAAGCTCATTCCATATCCCCACCACCCTCTGCGTAAAGAAATTTCCCCTCATGTTCCCCTTATAATTTCCCCCCTTCAATCTTAAACCATGTCCTCTAGTTTGAATCTCCCCCTTTCTTAATTGAAAAAGCCTATCCACATTTACTCTGTCTGTCCCTTTTAAAATCATAAACGCCTCTATCAAGTCCCCTCTCAATCTTCTACACTCCAGAGAAAAAAGCCCCAGTCTGCGCAACCTTTCCCTGTAACTCAGACCCTGAAATCCTGTTAACATTCTTGTGAACCTTCTCTGCACTCTCTCTGTTTTGTTTATATCTTTCCTATAATTTGGTGACCAAAACTGTACACAGTACTCCAAATTTGGCCTCACCAATGCCTTGTACAATTTCATCATAACCTCCCAACTCTTGAATTCAATACTCCGATTTATGAAGGCCAACATTCCAAATGCCTTCTTCACCACACCATCTACCTGAGTATCAGCCTTGAGGGTACTATTTACCATAACTCCTAAATCCCTTTGTTGCTCTGCACTTCTCAATTGTCTACCATTCAATGTATATGACCTATTTAAATTTGCCTTTCCAAAATGTAGCACCTCACATTTATCTGTATTAAATTCCATCAGCCATTTCTCAGCCCACACCTCCAGCCTTCCTAAATCACCTTTTAATCTACGGTAATCTACCTCACTGTCCACAACACCACCAATCTTTGTGTCATCCGCAAACTTGGTTATCTAATTCTCCACCCCTACATCCAGATCGTTAATATATATAACAAATAATAGTGGACCCAGGACCGAACCCTGAGGAACTCCACTAGTCACCGGCCTCCAATTGGACAAACAATTTTCTACCACTACTCTCTGACACCTCCCATCTAACCACTGCTGAATCCATTTCACTACCTCCTTATTTATACCTAATGCCTCCACCTTTTTTCCTAACCTCCTGTGGGGAACTTTGTCAAAAGCTTTACTAAAGTCCAAATAGACAACATCCACAGCTTTCCCTTCATCAACCTTTTTTGTAACCCCCCTCGAAAAACTCAATCAGGTTTGTCAAGCATGATCTACCCCTGACAAAACCATGCTGATTACTCCCTATCAATCCTTGTACCTCCAAAAATTTGTAAATAGCATCCCTCAGAACACTTTCCATCAACTTGCCCACCACAGACGTCAGACTTACAGGCCTATAATTCCCAGGTTTGCATTTGGACCCTTTCTTAAACAGAGGAACCACATGCGCCACCCTCCAATCCTTTGGTACCACCCCCGTGGCCAGTGACATCCTAAATATCTCTGTTAATGGCCCCACTAACTGTCCACTAGCCTCCCTGAGTGTCCTAGGGAATATTTTGTCAGGTCCGGGAGATTTATCCACCTTTATCTTTTTTAACACAGCCATCACTACCTCCTCGGTTATCCTTATATGCTTCATGACCTCCCCACTATTTTTCTTTACTTCAACTGGTTCAACATTTTTTTCCCTAGTGAATACCGAGGCAAAGAAATCATTCAAAATTTCCCCCATTTCCTCAGACTTCTCACTCAGCCTACCCTCGCTATCTACAAGGGGTCCAATTTTATCTCTCACTAATCTTTTACTTTTAATGTACTTATAGAAACCCTTTGGATTTATTTTTACTCTGTGAGCCAAAGCCTCTTCATGCCTTTTTTTGGCCTTTCTAATTTCTTTCTTAAGATTCCTTCTACATTCCTTGTAGTCCTCCTTCAACTTCTCAGCTTCCTGCTTTTTATACCTCTTGTACACCTCCTTTTTTCTCCTAACCAAATTTCCAATATTCCTCGAAAACCAAGCCTCCCTATGACTTCCAGCCTTTCCTTTGATCCACACTGGGACATAACTACTCTGTACCCTCAAAATTTCTTTTTTGAATATCCTTCATTTTTCATTAACATCCTTACCTGAAAATATCCTGTCCCACTCAATACTCCCCAAATCCCTTCTTATTCCTTCGAAATTTGCTCTTTTCCAATCCAGAACCTCAACTTTAGGCCTCTCCTTGCTCTTCCCTAAAACTACCCTAAAACTAACAGAATTATGATCACTAGACCCAATTGGTTCTCCAACATTAATGTCCGCTACCTGACCTAGCTCGTTACCTAACAGGAGATCCAGTATTACACCATCCTGAGTCGGTTTTTCTACTAACTGATTTAGAAAACAATCCTGAACACATTTAACGAACTCCAGCCCATCCAGCCCTCTAACCGTATGGGTATCCCAATCAATGTGTGGGAAGTTAAAATCTCCCATGATCACTACCTTATGATTTTCACACATATACGTCATCTCCCTACAAATTTGTTCCTCTAATTTTCTTGGCCCATTTGGTGGTCTGTAATACACCCCTATTAGCACCCTCTTGCCTCCTCCACCCCTCAATTCCACCCAAACAGCCTCACTGGTCGATCCCTCCATACCATCCTGCCACCTCACAGCAGTAATGCCCTTCTTAACAAGCAGAGCAACTCCTCCTCCTTGTTTACCCCCTGATCTATCACATCTAAAACAAATGTATCCTGGAATATTAAATTGCCAGTCCTGCCCCTCCTGTAGACGGGTCTCACTAATTGCCACAATATCGTGACCCCAAGTATCTATCCATGCTCTCAGCTCATCTACCTTGTTCACTATGCTTCTTGCATTAAAATATATGCATCTCAGAGAATGACCCTCACATATATTCTCTTTTTTACCTTCTACCCTAATCTCCATCCTACCTTTGTAATCTTTTTTGTTCCTAGCTAGGTGGCCATACTCCCTGGACACTGCTCTCACACTCTGTTCCCCACCCCCCTGCCAAACTAGTTTAAACCTTCCCCCACAGCTCTAGCAAATCTGCTTGCCAGCACATTGGTCCAAGGACTGCCTAAAGAAATCTCTTGGTGCCTGCCACATTGACCACCGCCAGTGGGCTGATATCGCCTCAAACCGTGTATCTTGGCGCCTCACAGTTCGGCGGGCAGCAACCTCCTTTGAAGAAGACCGCAGAGCCCACCTCACTGACAAAAGACAAAGGAGGAAAAACCCAACACCCAACCCCAACCAACAAATTTTCCCCTGCAACCGCTGCAACCGTGTCTGCCTGTCCCGCATCGGACTTGTCAGCCACAAACGAGCCTGCAGCTGACGTGGACATTTACCCCTCCATAAATCTTTGTCCGCGAAGCCAAGCCAAAGAAGATATGTATATGTATATAAACCTAAATATGGAACCATTCTACTCAGGAAATATAATTTTTTTGAAATTAATATTAGTTAAGAATCCCAGGGCAATATCCAGCAATTTATTAATAGGTGCTTTAAAAGATGGAGGCTCCTAATTTCATACAAAGAGAATGGCAGCCTGGCATGTATATTCTGCATATGTTTTTAGTGTTTATAGATACAGTACAATAACAGGCCCCTCTGGCCTACAAGCTCATGCCACCCAAATACACCCATATGACTAATTAACCTACTCACCCTGGGTTACAGGTAAATTCACCAAAATCAATTCACCGACGGAAAATTCATCCACCATTAATTTCACCTCAGGATAATTCACCAAAAATTGAATGAATGTAAAAAATGAATTGGTTAACCAACCAATCAATCTAAACATTTATTATTAACAGTTGAGTTTGATAGGTTACTCCTTTTGACTCAGTCTTCCACCAACACCATTAAAGAAATGGCGCTTCATTTTGTAGAGTCTGAGAAAGGAAGAAAAAGCTTTGTGTTCAATGACACCTGTACTACTGCAAAATAATGATGCAATTAATTGGAAGTGTGACCAATATCATAAAAGTAAATGTTGGGCTCGAGTATCTACAATTGGTGACAATATAATTAAGCATTCAAATGAGCAAATTAACCATGCAGATGCAGCAAGCGTTGAAGCAGCAAGGACTTATGAAATGATTTGCAAGAAGGCCACCAATACATCTGATTCTCTGCATTCAATATTATTTGATAGATGTAGTCAAGCAGTAGTTGGAAAACTTCCTAGTGCAGAAAACATCAAAAATACAATGAAAAACATACGAAGCAAGAAGCATGCAGGACCAGTCATTCCAACGTTTTGCAGAGACATTGTTTTTCCTCAAGACTACGTAAAACTGCTGAATAGTGAAGAGTTTTTATATTTTGACTCGGGATATTTTGAAAATCACATTATAGTCTTTGCCACAGTGCTAAATCTTCAATTGTTAATGCAAAGCAAACACTGGTTTGCCGATGGCACATTTCAATCAGTGCTGTTGCTCTTCAATCAATTATACACGCTGTATGATTTTAGAAGATAATGTTTCAATTCCATCAGTGTATGCTTTGCTACCCGACAAATCTAAAAAAAAAACCTATAGGTTTTAATTTCTAATTAAAAATTAAAAAGCTCATTGGTGAATTTTCCGTCGGTGAATTTTCCGTTGGTGAATTGATTGTGGTGAATTTATCACACACCTTCACCCCGTATGTCTTTGGAATGTGGGAGGAAACCCATGCAGGCACCAGGAGAACGAACAAACTACATACAAATAGTGCTAGATTCAGACCCATGTGGTTGGCGCTGTAATAGCACTGTGGTAACTACTATACTAATCAGTGTGGCTTTTACATTTCACTCAACCAAAATTTGTTTCTAAGTAGAGTGTCAAAAATGGCCTGCTTATGAATTAATTTCACAGAAATTAAAAATACTTTGGGAAGAAATCTTTCACTATTTTGATTTAATGCTGATTGTGTAAAAAATTGCATTAAAGAAACTGCTGGCAGCCCCTCTTCTCCAAAAATTGTTCTGTATGTTTTGAATAGTGGAAAATGTTGCTATTCATTTTTTTTTAAGGTGTCATGTCAAATAGATACTTGCAAGAGAGAAAGCAGAAAATGCTTGAAATGCTCAGCAGGCCAGTCAGTAAGGAGAAGTAAAACATAAAAATCTGCAGACACTATGGTTGAAGTAAAAACACAATACTGGAGAAACTCAGCTGGTCAAACTGTGTACTTCATGTAGGCCAGTTAGTATCACTGGAAAGAAAACGAGTTAATAATCTTTCAGTACTATTGGATAATGGAGAATTGCATCTGATTTGCCACTTTGAAATGAAATATAAAAGCAAACACTAAACAAACCACATAATAATTGTTAGATGCATGTATTGCTGAGCAATGGTGTGTAAATGTTTAAACTACAGTAAAACTGATAATATGCTCTCTATTTGTTTGGAAATCCCAATGCTTCAGCATTGGCTTATTGAGGCCATATCCCATATTCCCTATAAACACACCTGAGTCCCTGCTTTTCATACACTTTAAATATACTAACACCTCATTTCCTGAAGTTCTTTTATACATACCAGGCCCTGTTCCCACACTCCCTTTAAACACACTGAGATCAATTCCTAATTCCCTTTAAACACTCAGATCTCATTGTCTCCAGTGTTTGGTTTAAGCACACCAGATTCATTATAAAATGTATTACACTCATGTATAACCATTTTAATAAAAAGGTGAATTAAAATGTGTTGGGATAATATCCAATAGTTCGGAACATCTAGTATTCCAGCACAAGGAATCTGCATTATTGAAGTTTTATTGTCTGTTATTGTTTTGGCTCAGATCATGATTTCAATTTGACATAGAAAGTTTAATATTAGAAATATAGCTCTGCACTTTGTTGACAAATTGAAATCTGCATAAGCCTGGAACATTTTTTAAAATTCCCAGAATCAATTGCAGCAGTATTCTCTCGGTTATTTTGAGTTACTCATAAATTTGACCAGGCATTTTTAGATGAGCCACCTGGCATCTCTTGTGATTTCCACGCCAAGGCCTGCAGGATAATGTCATACCTATGTAATATGCTTTAGGAGCATTACAGAACTTGGAATATGTTATTTCTCGGGATGCTCATCATATAACATATTCAGTTTTATGATGTGCCTATTGCTATCAAGGTCATTACCTATTGTCCATTCTTGATTACCTTCTGTGAGCCATCACCTTCAACTAGTGAAGGGGAAGGTAACCGCAAAGTGCTGCTTGGCAAAACAGTGTAGTATTTAGACCCAATGACCAGGAAAGAATGATGATACATTACTAAGTCAGAGTTGTATGTGGGAATCTTTCATCCTCATTCACTTGTCCTTCTAGGAGGTAGAGATCATGGCTTTGGGAGGTGTTGCTGGAACAGCACAGCCAAGTAACTGCAATTCATTATTTAGATAGTACACACTGCAGCCAAGGTGCTCCAGTGATGGAGGGAATGAATTTTCAGAGTCGTGGATAGAGTACTAGGCAAGCAGGCAGGCTGGATGGTTTTGAGCTTCTTGAATCTTGGTGCTGCACTCATCGAAACAAGTGGAGAATATTTCATCACATTCCCAACGTTCCTTATAGGAAAAGGAAGGGGTCAGAGGTGTCAGGAGGAGAGTCATTTGCCATAGATTGCCCAACCTCTGTTTTATTCTTGTGGCCACAATATTTATGTAGCTGGTGCATTTGACTTTCTGGTCAATGAAATATTAATTTTAATTACTATCAGTTGTCAAAACTAGGTGTAAACTTTTCTTTTGCAGATGGCACTATTAGAATTAAAGAGTCATGTTATTTACGACTTATCTGCATATGCCTGAATATTGCCTATATCCTGCTGCATTCAGGTGTGAACTATTTCATGCCCCATTTTTTCAAGTGACGCTTTGATGTGAAGGCATTCACTCAGCAACTGGATCCACATTTGACCAAGATTGTGATGAGGTCTAGCTATGATGCTGGTAAAACAACAGGGCTTTAGTGATGGGCAAGTAAGTTCTACTTGATAACACTATTGAGGACATCTTCCATCAAGGTACTGATGATTAACAGTGGACTGTTTAGTCATTAATTAAGCTGATTGACTTTGAATTGATTCCACATAATTGGGGAGGTGACAGTAATGTAACTACTGGAGCAGCACAGTTAGAGATGTGGTTGGATCAGGAGTGCATCTTCAGTATTACAACTGAGATACTGTGTAGTGTAATAGTCTTTGCTGTGATCCCAGTGTTTGCATGATGAGATGTGGGGTGAGTTGAGTTGGTTGAAGATTGCTATCTCTGATTGTTGGGATCTCAGAAGAAAGCAATGGTGGATCATCTACTCAGAACTTTAGGTGAATACTTCATCCTTGTCTGCAGCCATTACATGCATTACCTGCCATTCTTTGTGAGGATGGAGATGCTCATAGAGCCTCATGCTCCTGTTATTGCCCACCATCATTCACGACTAGATTTAGCAAAACTTTGAACAGATTATTATTTTTGTGTATCCTACAACCCTTGTTCGTGCACCTCCCTGCCTCACTTCCAAGCCTGTTTGCCCCATCTCTGCTTTACCTTGATCATTAGAGCACACCCCAATTCTAAGTTTAGCTGTGACCAGGCCTTGAATCATCCCCCCCCATGCCCTCCACCCCCCAACTTTAATCACTAATTTTGTCAGTCCTTGATTTCACCTTTCTCACTTCACGTTCAAAATATTGGTCCCATTGAATCCCAAATGCTGGTTACCATTCTGATCCATCACCTTCCCTATCCCACAATGTTGGTCTTTCATTTCCACTGCCCAAACTACATCTTCAAAATATATGGGATTGATAACTAATTCTAGATCCAATCATTGAATACTTTTCTCTGTACCCAAGCAAGGGGTCCCCATTTTCCAGCCTCATTTTTTTATTTTATCATATATTGGGTGCATAAGTCGACCCCCCCCCCAAAAAAAAATCACATTGACTTGAGCTGTTGGGCATTGCTGGAACATAGCTGTTATCATGGAGCCTTCAGCAAAGAGCTGAAAGTATGAAGCAAGTTTTAAGTTAAAAGTAATAGAAGTGGCCAAGAAATCCAGCAATTGTGCTGTTGCAAGGACATTTGAGATAGATGAGAAGCTGGTAAGAAATTGGAAAAAGAATGAAGATGCTTTAAGAAAAATACCAAAGAAACAATGTTTGTTGAGAAGAGTACTCCTTCAGTGGCCAGAGTTGGAAAACCACATCACAGAATGAGTATGTGAAAAGAGGCAAGATTGCTACATGGTCATACAAAACAAAATCAGAGCATATGCACTGACGTGGTAAGGTCACACCCAGAACACAGTAAAGATTTTAAAGGTATTTAAAAGGCTGCTGCAACCATTTCTTGAACAAGAAAAATTTGGTATTACGACAAAAAAACAAAAATTACTCAGAAACTATCAAAAGATCTTGATCATAAAGTTATCAGTTTTTATCAGTTTATTATACATCACCAGCAGAAACACCAATTTGCATTGTCAAATATTGGAAACATGGACGAAACCCCCATGAATTTTGACATGATAGGCAATAAAACAGTGGAATGTAAAGGTGTGAAAACTGCAAACCAGAAGTACAGACCATGAAAAGACCAGGTTTACGGTGGTGTTATCGTGGATGGCTGATGGGATGAAGTTAAAACCCATGGTAATCTTCAACTGCAAACTTAAACCTAAACTAAAATTCCCAGCAGGTATTTTTGTACATTTTCATGAAAAAGGATGGATGGATGAAAGTGGTGTAAAACTATGGATAGACAATGTGTGGAACGAAGGGCCTGATGGTATATGCAAGAAATAGAGTTTGTTGATCTGGGATATGTTTTGCAGCCATTTAACAGAGAACACTAAAAATAGATTAACTCTTAATAATACTTTCATTGCTGATATCCCAGGTGGTTTGATTTCTATATTGCGACCACGAGATGTGTGCTTGAACAAGCCATTTAAAGATCATGTGCATGAAGAATGGAATACTTGGATGATAAGTGCAGAAAAATCCTTCACAAAAGGCTGGGCAATGCATGCTGCGTCACTTAATGTGCTGTGTGACTTTGTGCTCAAAGCATGGAATAAAGTGAAAGTAGAGACTGTAATAAAATTGTTTAAAAAGTGTGGTATCTCTAGTGCAATGGATGGTATGGAGGATGATTTATTGTAGGATACTGACGAGAAAGCGGAGGCCGACTCACCAGATTCAGGCTGGTGTGATGACAGTAAAAACTGAGACTCTGGATGTGCTTTCTGAGGTCTTCACCTCAGATGATTGTAGTGATAGTGATTTTGTAGGATTTAAAAAACTTTTTCAATAAAAATGCTTTCTAATATACTGGTAGCTTGAAAATTTGTCGTAGATTGAGTTCTCTTTTGGTGTTTGGGTCGTCTTATACGCTGAATCTACATCAAACTTTTTATTAGTTGAATTTAAGATCTAATTTTTATATCTGGCATATAAGTCGACCCCTGCTTTTTGATGGTTTCAGTATTCGACTTATTTGCCAAAATATACAGTACTCTCGCTCACACGTACCCATCAATTCCCCTTTGGTTCCATCCTACACCTAGATGTACTTTACAGGAGCCTATTATTACAATGTACATAAGATGCAGGTGGAAATCATACCCACATGGTCACAGAGAAACTGTAAATTCTGCACAGACAGGACCATAAATCAGCATGAATCTGGTGTTTTAGACTACAGTAAGGCTATGCTTTGCAATACATTAATCCAGCTCTGTGAAATATCTTGCACTTAAAATAGAATGGTTAACAAAAGCCCATTATTAAGCTTCTTAAATGAAAATCTGAACAGACAAATTACTTAGGATAAAGTTAACAATTATAATATATGAAGTATTAATATTGAAAAATTTAATTTAGAAATCCAGTCTTTAGTTATTGCATTGCCCTTTATGTTGGGTTCATGTTTTCACCAAGTTGCGATGCTTCCCCTATTCCTGCCATGATGAGAAAAGCAGCTGTCCATACAAGCAGAGATGAATTGTTGTCTTGGAAAGACCAACTTCTGACTGCTGCATTCTTCTAGAAGTGGCAGTGGTGAGGAAAAGCTGGCTTTGGGGTACAAGTAAGTACATTGTTTAAGAGTCTGCAATAGGAGGAAAAATTCAGAGTTTTCTAACATCAGTCATAAAATTGAACTTTTACCAGCCTGATGATATCTTGAAGGGCTCAAATCTGAAACGTCGGTTATGTATCTTTATCTTTGCTACATAAAGAACACTGTTTGACTGCGAGTTTCTCTAGCATTGGGTTTTTACTTTTACCAGCCTGAGACTCCCTTCCACTGTACATGTTTTACAGTTCAATTTCAAACAATAATGTCAATTAATATCATCCGCATTATTTACTAGCAAAGGATAAAAGAGCTTGTATACTCATACATTCTATCTTTCCTTTCCTGACTTGTCCTAAGGCACCCTTAATCCAAGGAATCATCACGTAGTCATTAAGATCAGAAGCACAGTGGCCGCAATGAGCAATGTGATAATGATGAGATAATCCGTTGGTTGAAAGATAAAGACACTGAGAAGAACTGCATCGCTCTTACTTCAAATAGTGTCTTAAGATCTCCTGTGCCTTTCTGAGCAAATGCTCAGAAATGTTTCACATCTCTTCCTACATTTAGATTATGATTATTTCTTAGACACCTCATTCCAAGATTTAAAATTCTTTTGTTCCATTTTTCGACTGCCCAGCTGTCAATTGAAAGCATGAGATCTTATTAATACAAGCCAGCAGACTAAGCTCAAAACATGAATACCCAAAGAATTTAATTTCACCATAGAAATGAGTGCTATATCAAATAATGCTTTTGTCATTTAAAAATTACCAGAAGAAATAGAGAGGAAGCATTAATTTGTTTAATGTGGTAGTCAGCACATTTGGCTTAAATCTTGCAGAGTTTAGAAGTTGAGTTATGTAAAAGAATGCCATGCAGAATTGCTCTTGATAAACAACATGACTATTCAAATGGTATCATTACTGTCTGCCAGAATGCTTGTGTGATGAGTAAAAATCACAAAGATGTCTCTTTTCTGTCTTGAGATTAGGCTTAATTTGAAGTTTATTAAGTCAGGCTGGTTATCTGTGGTGTTCCTATGCTAACCACTAATGCAACAGCTGGATTTGTTTAAATTACATCATGTCATCTGTACTGAACCTCCTAATACTGTGTGAGGAAAAGTGGAAATAACATACTGTACAGCACCAAATGGTTTGGCAGAATAACTGCCTGGTTAGTAATGCTGAATCCAAATTTATGTTTTTGTAATGTCAAAACAGAAATATGAAGTAAGACTTAATCATAGTAGCTGCAATCCTAGCTATTGTTTGCTTAAATATTTTCTCTTAATTCATGAAGATTTTAAGTATTTACAAGAAATAGGATTGATGCAAATTATTGCAGGACAAAATACAATCATTCACAGTTGCATTTCTTTGCATACCAGTCGCTAAGAGCTATATTATACCCCTGTAGATCCAAGAATAGAATCTGGAAAACAGGAAATATGTCACTAAAAATGGCATTCAAGCTTAGCCCTAACTGAGTGTTTGACAAAAATACTCGAGTCTCAGTGGAGTCCTGGCCCAAAACATTGTCTGACCATTTCTATCCATGGATACTGCCTGATCCACTGAGTCCTCCTGGCTACTCTTTGTTCACTCAGAAATACTTATTGACTAAAAATTTACTTTGAGATGCTTGGCTATGAGAAGCATTGTATGATTTTTCTTGAAATAGTTGCAAGCAAATGAGGCTCTATAAGTTTTCCAAAGATTCTCTGCATGGACTTTCTGACTGTAGAATGTAGAGAACTGCCAGTCTTGCAAATGTCTGTGCACTTTTCTAGTGATTAAGCATTGCTGATGCTTTCATACTGAATAGAAAATTCTAAGAATACATTCTGCACCAGTCAATAGCCTGATATTTACAATACTTTTCCCAGGACCTCATTAACTAACTTTCAACTACATGTGGAGAACTCATGTATAAGATAGATATTTTCTGAACGGTTTCATTGATTTATTGCCATATTTATCTGGTGGATATTTCTTATTCTCATTTTTGCTTAATTGATTTCATCTAGCTTTGGAGGTTCTGTGTCCACTGCATCATCCCCAGCTTGTGCTTTCTTGAGAAAGGGTGGGTATTTACATTGAAGGATTTATATCTGTCTATCAGAGTTATTTCTGCTTGATTGCTTTCAATTTCCTAATCATAAAGTGGCAATAAATTTTTACTGAACGGCTGTAGGAGGATTTTGGTTCAAATTTGTATTTCAATTCCAAAAATATGCTGGAACTGTCAACGAATGGATTGATGAGTAAAATAGACCAACCAATCTTCCTGGTTGTAATGTGCTATCGTTTCTGTTTTTCTTCAAAGGAACAGAATTCATCACTGAAGTCATCTATCAGAAATTAACTTTGTTTGTTTTATTTTGTAGTAGAATATAATTTAAATAATGTATTTACTTTTAGCAATAGCTTCAACATTCATAGAGTTCTTTAGTAAATGTAGATGTTTAAATCCTTTCAGATTTTGGGATTATTTTCTTTTTATTTGTATTAATGTTAACCATTAACCCTAATCCCCTTGTCACCAATCCAATTTCTAACAAGAGAATCACACAGTTTATTCAGAAAGATATTTTAAACTTGCAAACATGAAAATTTGAGGGGAATTTGTTTATTCTCATCTGACTGTATATAGACAACCAGTCAAAACAGCATTTCTCTGGACCACAGTGGTGTACAGAGCACATAATCACATATAGTCCATTTTTACAATCTGTTCTATGGATTTAACTTCTTTGCTGTTATATTGGCAGTGATGGACTAACTTCAGTGAAATTACTTCTATGGCCAAAGAAAGATAATTCTTTCTTTTCAAATAAAACAGGTATCCTGTGTCTGAGCTACATGAGCATGACGAAGGTGCACAGAAAAAAAATTATGACTAGATACAAGAGTCAACAAATGCCGGAATCTTGAACACAAACCAATCTGCTGGGGGATTTCATTGGGGCAAGCAGCATCTGAATCTGAGAATCTGAACGGGGGAAGGATTGAATTGTCAATGCTTCAGGTTAATTAGTTCGACAATTCCTTCTTTCCACACCACCCACCTCCCCCACCCCAACGTCCACAATTAAATGTTGCTCAACCCACTGAGTTCCTCTCGAAAATGATCTCTAGTTTGGCCTAAACAATGTTACAGGAGAGCTCATAATAATTGTGGCAGTGGCGACGATCAGAAAACATGTTTGCAGAGGAAATGAAAATTAATTATTGGACACAGTCAATAATGAATGCTCAATGTACAACCCTTACTTTTCTGATGGTTTCATCAAATTTTTCTCAAATTTAAAATGAGTTCTTGATTTCCTGATTAGCACAGTTCAGAAGCTATAGCTTTAGTGGCATGTGGCTTGTGCAGAGTTGGCAAATGTACTGAGTGTTGTGTCCTGTTGAGCGACAATGGTGACATGACATTTTTCTAAAAATGATACAAATTGTTCAGCAGCATCAGTTTCAGTTGTGTTGTTTTGATGCTTTGGTGTAGGCGAGAGTAGACATGGCTTCGGCATGATAGATCTACAAGGGCAGTTTTGGGCTTGAGTTTTTTCTGAGAAGCCGTGTGATACTGTATTCAAAACTCAGTTGCAACAATTTAATTTTAGGCCTGAATCCTCTTTGTTCTTGGACAAACACCATTTCAGTGAGGGAACTAATTCTCTACTGATGCATTCCAGGAACATGTAGCTTGTACAAAAGAATGACATAAGCTAAGGCATTTTGAGCTATCAGTAAAATGGTCATAAAATGTTCTTCAAACTAACTGTAGTTTCTTAGGCCACCACTCAGCCTTTTGCTCTCCAATGAGAACCAATCCAGCCTGTTCAAATCTCTCCTTTTAATTAATGCCCTCCATTCCAGGCCACATTTTAGTGAATCTCAACTTCACTTTTTCTAATGCTTCCACATCCTTCCTGTAATGTGGTGACCAGAATTATTCACAATACTCCAAATGTGGCCTAATTGATGTTTTGTTCATTCCAACTCTTATATTCAATGCCTTGGCCTATGAAGGCAAAAGCCTTCTTCATGATCTTAACCACCTGTGGTGCCAAAGTCAGTGAAATATACCAATTGATTAATGATGGCCACTTAAGAGTTGTATCTTAATTGAAGGTAGTTATATGGAACAAGTTGCCAGAGGAAATGGTAGAGGTGGGTACAATTACAATGTTTAAAAGACAGTTGGACAGGTACATGGCTTAGATAAGTAAACTCAAACTTTTTTCTTTCCACTCACATACCTCCTTAAGTAATCCTTTACTATTGACAGAACATCTACGGCATAGGGATTAGTTAAGATGGTATTGAGTGGAAAGAAAAAGTTTGAAAGCCACTAGTTTAGAGGATATGGGCCCAGTCTGGAGAAGTTGGACTGAAGGGTCTGTTTTTGTGCTGTAGAACTCTATGATACTTAAAGTTCCTTTTTCTATATACTGGTAAATATTAGAACATTAGAAACAAAAGGGAGCAGGAGAAGGCCATTTAGCCCATTGATCATACTCTACCATTCATTAAGATCGTGGCTAATCTGGTCATGGATTCAGTGCTACTTACCAACCTGTACCCATGTCAGTGGCTTTTATCTATTCCTTTCATAGTTTTATGCTTCTATAAGATTCTCCCCTCATCCTTCTAAACTCCAATGTGAGTAGTATGGAGATCAAACTTCAAGTGTGACCTTAACATAATCCTGTACAGTTGCAGCAAAGCTTCCCTGCTCTTAAAATCAATCCTTCTACCAAATAAGGCCAACATTTCATTTATCTTCTCAATTACCTGCTGCACCTGCAAACTAATTTACTGTGATTCATGTATAAGTACTCCCAGTTCTCTGAAGAACAGCATTTCTCCATTTAAATAATAGTCCCAATTACAATTTTTTCTTCCAAATTGATGACCTCACATTAGGTTTTCATCTGCCAGAATTTGCCCACTCACTTAGTCTATCTATATCTCTCTTTAGACTCTCTGTGTCCATTGCCCAATTTGCCTGACCACTCAATTTCATATCATCAGCAAATTTAAGAAGTACTATACTTGTTTTCCCTTCTTCAAATAATTTATGTACAAGTATCATGGCCTGTAATTCCCCTAGTGGCTGCATTTCACTTCATGGATATTTTAGCTTGTATTTAGTGAAACTACACTCCTCCATCCATTGAAAATGAACTTCTTTCTGAGCAATTCATTCTACAATTACAAGATTGCACTGTTGCCTCATCACTTGTGAACTGGTCCGACAGATAAATTTTCTAAATCTTTCTCATTCCTCACCCCCAGACCTCCAATTCATGTCTAAGCCCTAAACTTTCTTTCCCTTTCTTCCCACATCCACTATACACTTTCTTCTTGGCTTTAATCTGGTCCTACAGTCTCCATCAGCTTCTGACTTAATCTACATCATGTTTTTCCTTGATCTTCAGTTCTTCATGTCCATCCTCTGATCATGCTTTACTTGGCTTTGACTTTCTGTGTCCAACAACATTGGATTCATTTACCTTGCAAAATATTAAATTTGTATGCACTTTCTGTTAACATTTTCCACTGTTAAGTTTCTGTGACCACAATTACAATGGAAACTGTTCAGATGAAATTTGAATATTATTCTGCTTGTGGAAGAACTGGAGTTATGTAGAATCTGTACGCACGGACATACAGCACGGTAACAGGCCATTTTAGCCCAGGAGTCCATGCCGCCCAATTTACACTCAATTACACTCCCTGTATGTTTCGAACAGTAGGAGGAAACTGGAGCCCCCCGGGAAAACTCATAAAGACACTGGGAGAACGTACAAACTCCTTACAGACATTGCAGGATTTGAACCCCAGTCTTGATCACTGGCGCTGTAAAGGCATTGCGCTAACCACTACACCAACCGTGCCGCTCTGGCATAAAAGTTTCATTATTTCCATCTGTCATGCTTTGCTGTCACAAGTATTTGGCATAATACTGATTGAATCCTTCAGGTTGATCTTGAAGGTAAGTAGTGTTAAAATCTGTTTGCAGCCTCACGTGTTAAAACTTCCAAAATTAGAACTGAGACTTTATTCTTGACTGCCTCCAAATAATTGCTATGTTCCTCTCTATGCCTAGAGACACCTTCCCAACACTTTGATATTAAACCTGACCTCAAGCTTTACATGCCTGCTCCTTATGCTGTTAAGATCTTAAAGCAACTTCAATGCTTTTAATTTTAGAACTCCTCACCAATGTCCAGGAAAAGAATTTACCAGTTCTTTAAGCCACAAAGTGGTCAATTTATTCCAGAGGGTGAGTGATTATGATGAGTAGCTGGGAATGGGGATTTTTTGGAAATCTATTTTATTAAAAATATTGATTTCCTCAGTTATCTTTGGATGAACTCTTCCACAAGAGAGAGAGAGGGAGATGACTTCTGACTACTAACCTGTCCCAAGCCACATGAGCACTGTTGAGCACTGGGAAATATGAGAGGGGTACAGGTGTGTGGTGCTTGGGGGAGAGATGACAAGACAAATCTGCGTATTGTGGAAAGAGGGTCAAAAGAAAATTAGAGATGCATTGAGAAGAAAATGAATTGGTTTAGAACTATGGTTGTTTATGGACAGAAAACTTAATCTGGAAGAAAGCTGTGTTAGCCTTGGGAGGAAACTGGTGGTAAAGTATTATAGGAGTCCCATGAGGAAGTTAACCCTGAGAAACTAGTGATAGATCCTTGATGGAGTGGAGTTCAGAAGGAGGTGGGAAGGGTGGGAGAGGGAAACCCCATCTGAATTGATATTTTCAGAATACAGAATGTATAGTTCAGGTTAGAGTAGCAATTGTGTTTACTGGTCTTTCCAAGGTTAATAAAGTGTGGTTCTGTGGCGCTTGCAGGAGCTGAAAGAAATCACTGCTGCCACACCGAAGGTCGTTAACGACTGTTTTTATTCAAATTCAGCGCCCCCTTATAAGGGCAGCATGAGCTCAGTCACCTGGTGCATTGTGACGTCATAATCGCTGCCCAGGGTGGGCGCTGGAAGGGATGCTGGAGTCAGAGAGAAACCTCTGATGACGCCATTTCCCCATGGCTGCCCCGCCACGTGGCGATACAAGTGGGGCCGGTTTGCCATGAATTGTTAATTTTGAGAAGTTGATAAATATATGTCAATGCATCACGTCTATTAATCCTTTAAGAAAAGCACAGAATTTGTAGTGTCAAAGTAATCCTTATGGTGTGTATTGAACAGAAATGAAGAATGCTTTCATCCAAATCTGCAGGATTGAGTTTATCTCTAAAAATAGGTAAGAAGTAAACTATAGATTGAACTACTCTGATCGATTGTTGAATAGTTACCTGCCTCACCTTTGGTAACCATGATAAATGCTGCAATTCAATCAAAATATTTTCAAGTACAAGATAAAAATTGCAAATAATGCCCTTACACAGTGAGCCAAGATATTTATTGCCAAACATCTTTGACCTTGAACTCTAAGCTAATATAATATAAAGTTTTTAAAAAGTAGTCATTGTATGAACAAAATCATTAGAATGTTTAGAACCATAGAACATTACCACACAGAAATAGGCCCCTTTGGCCCCTCTAGTCTGGGCTGAACCATTTTTCTGCCTAGTCCCACTGACTTGCACCCAGTCCAAAGCCCTCCATACCTCTCCCATCCATGTACTTGTCCAAATTCTTCTTAAATGTTAAAATTGAGCCTGCATTCATTACTTAGCTGGCAGCTCGTTCCATACTCCCACCACTCTCTGTGTGAAGAAGTTCCCCCAAACTTTTCCCCTTTCACTCTTAACCTATGGTTTGTATCTCACCTACCCTTAGTGGAAAAAGCCTACCTACTCTGTTTATATCCTCCATAATTTTAAATACCTCATTTTACAATTCATGTAATAAAGTTCTAACCTGTTTAACATTTCCCTGTAACTCAGTTCCTGAAGTCCAGGTAACATCCTTGTAAATCTTTTCTTCACGCTTTCCATCTTATTAATATCTTTCCTGTAGTTAGGTGACCAAACCTGCACACAATACTCCATATATGGCCTTAGAAACATAGAAACATAGAAGATAGGAGCAGGAGTAGATAATTCGACCCTTCGAACCTGCTCCGCCATTCAACGAAATCATGGCTGATCTTAAAGTTCAGTACCCCGTCCCCGCCTTCTCTCCGTAACCTTTAATACCCTTATACTGAAGAAATATATCTAATTCCTTCTTAAATATATTTAATGAACCTGCCTCCACTGTCCTCTGTGGCAATGAATCCACAGATTCACCACCCTCTGGGTATAGAAATTCCTCTTCATCTCGGTCCTAAATGGTTTGCCTATTATCCTCAAACCATGGCCCCGGGTTCTGGATTTTCCCATCATTGGAAACATCCCATCTGCATCCATTCTGTCCAGTCCTGCCAGAATTTTATATGTCTCTATGAGATCCCCTCTCAATCTTCTAAACTCCAGGGCGTACAATCCCAATTTGCGCAATCTTTCCTCATAAGTCATTCCTGCCATTCCAGGTATCAGCCTGGTGAATCGCCTCTGCACTCCCTCCATTGCAAGAACATCCTTCCTTAGATAAGGTGACCAAAACTGCACACAATACTCCAGGTGTGGTCTCACCAAGGCCCTGTACAGCTGCAGTAAGGCATCCTTGTTCCTATACTCAAACCCTCTTGATATGAAGGCCAACATACCATTTGCCTTTTTAACCGCCTGCTGTACCTGCATGCTCGCCTTCAGAGACTGATGTACAAGTACCCCTAGGTCTCTGTGCACTTCCCCATGTCTTAATCTACCAATGTCTTATACAACTTTAGCATAAATCCTAACTCCTATACTCAATACTTTGGGCTCAAGCCCGAAACATTGGTTATGTATCTTTGCCTTTCCTACTTAAATGACACTGTTTGTCTTGCTGAACTTCTCCAGCATTTTGATTTATGAAGACCAATATGCCAAAAATTCTCTTTACAACCCTACTTTCAGGGACTCCACTTTCAGGGAGTTATGCATCTGTATTCCCAGATCCCTCTGTTCTACCGCACTCCTTAGTACTCTACCATTTACCATGTATGTCCTTTCTTAGTTTGTCCTTCCAAAATGCATTAAATTCCATCTGCCATTTTTCAGCCATTTTTCCGCTGGGTCCAGATCCCTCTGCAAGCTTTGAAAACCTTCTTCGCTGTCAACAACACCTCCAATTTTAGTGTCATCTGCAAACTTGCTGATCCAATTTATCACATTATCATCCAGACTATTGATATAGATGACAAACAACAATGTCCCAGCCCTGATCCCTGAGGCACACTAGTCACAGGCCATCCAGCCATTTTTGAATCCAGTTTACTACTTCACTGTGAATACTTAACATCTGAACCTTCCTGACTAACCTCACATGTGGGACCTTGTCATAGGCTTTACTAAAGTTCATGCAGACAACATCCATAGCCTTTCCTTTCTCAACTTTTCCGGTAACCTCAAAAAACTCTATTTAGATTAGTTAAACATGAGCTACCATGCACAAACCATGTTGACTATCCCTAATCAGTTTCTGGCTATCCATATAATTGTATATCCAATCTCTTAGAACACCTTCCAATAATTTACCTACTTCTGATATCAGGCTCACCAGTCAATAATATCCTTGGTTACTTTTGGAGCCTTTTGAAACAATGGAACAACATGAGCTACCCTCCAATCCTCTGGCACCTCATCAGTGTCTAAGGACATTTTAAATATTTCTGCCAATGCCCCTGCAATTTCTACACTAGCCTCCCTCAAGGTCCGAGGGAATATCTTGTCAGGCCCTGGAGATTTATTCACCTTTATTTGCTTTATGACCGCAAGGACTTCCTCCTCTTTAATCTGTATGGATTCCATGTCCTCACTGCTTGTTTACCTTACTTCCCATGACTATCTGTCTGTTTCCTGAGTGAATGCTATTGAAAAAAAAACATTGAAGATCTCTCCCATCTCTTTTGCCTCCATACAAAGCCGGCCACGCTGATTTCTTCAAGGGGACCAATTTTGTCCCTTACTATCCTTTTGCTTTTAATATCCCTATAGAAACTCTTAGGATTTTCCTTCACATTAAATCAACCTCATGTCATCTTTTATCCTTTCTGATTTCATTCTTTTCTTGAATTATTTATACTCGTCAAATACATCTATGTTGCCCATATATGCTATACACCTCTCTCTTCTTCTGAACCAGATTGCCAATATCCATCAAAAACCAAGGTTTCATATGCCTGCGAACCTTGCCTTAATCCTGACAGGAACATACAAACTCAATAGTCTCAAAATTTCACCTTTGAAGGTCCTCCACTTACCTTGCACATCCTTGCCTAAAAACAACATCCAAATTCATGCATTCTGGATCCTTTCTCATTTCCTCAAAATTGGCCAAGACCTATCCTTCTCCATAATTAACTTGAAACTAAAGGCATTATGATCATTGGACCAAAATGTTACTCTACACATACTTCTGTCACCTGTCCTGACTTATCCCTTAATAGGAGATCCAGAATTGCACTCTCTCTGGTTGGTATCTCTATATATTGATTTAGAATTCCTGAACACATTTGATAAACTCCAAGCCATTCACCCCTTTTACAGTTTGGGAGTCCCAATCAACATGTGGAAAATTAAAATCTCCTACTATCACAGCCTTATTTCCTGCAGCTGTCTGCTATCTCTCTACAACTTGCTCCTCTAATTCTTGCTGACTATTAGGTGGTCTATAATACAACCCCATGAGTGTTGTCATACCTTTCCCGTTCCTCAGCTCCATCCATATAACTTCAATAGACAAAGTCTAGCCTGTCCTGCCTGGCTACAGCTGTGATATTTTCCCTGACGTGCATTGTCACTCCTCCCCCTTTCATCCCCCCGTTTGATTGTGACTAAAGCAATGAAAGCCCCAACCGTTGAGCTGCCAGTCCTGCCCCTCCTGCAACCGTGCCACAGTGTCAATATTTCATAGCCAATCATGTTCTTAGCTCATATGCCTTTCCTGGAATATTCCTTGCATTGAAATAGATGCTCCTAAGTAAATTTCTACCACGTACAACATGTGCATGCAATTCTCACATCATTGTTTCTCTCCTCCACTCCTCTTTCTGCTTTGGTTCACATCACCCTGCAAATCTAGTTTAAACCCATTGGAGCAGCACTAGCAAACCTTCCCTCAAGGGTATTAGTCCACCTCCAGTTCAGATGCAAATTGTCCAGTATGATCAGGTCCTACCTTCCCTGGAAGAGAGCCCAATGCTCCAGAAACCTGAAGCCTTCCTGTGGTGAATGTGCCAAGCTGCCTGTCTCCCCTCTGGCAATCCTTGCTGTACTAACATTGGCTGTGCATTATCTCTACTGTTAAGGACACTCCCCTTGGGTATAACTGTGTATGCACCTATTGTCTTTCATTATTGTACCATGAATTTCTGCTAATAAAAACCACGATTATTGTTTGACCACATCGTTTTTGTCTACTTCATCAACTGGTACTTCAATTTTATTAGCAGAAATGGATGCAGCACTCAAGCCAGAGCTGCTGATAATCGACCAGTCTGCCTGAGGGCCAGAGAAATTTTCAACCACTGGATTGCTTGTTTCGATTACTACATGGCTCGAAACAACATGGTCAATGAGGCGATACAGTGGGGCCACTCTCTGCTGAGTGAGGTCCCTTTCGCCATAATGCAAGGAGCTACCACTCTGGCTATAGCCCGGGAATGTTTGACTGCTTACTATGCAGTGCCACGGAATGTGGTGCTTGCTCGACACCAGTTGCTGACTAGACGCCAGAAACCCGGGGAAAGTGATGCTGCCGATGCACTGGCTCTCAACTCACTGGCAAACGAATGTGATGTCAGGGCAGTCAATGTGCAACAACACTGCAATTCCTTGAAGCTGGATGCTTTTGTCAACGGGATTGACTCCAGTAACTTCCAACAGAGGCTGCTGGAGACGGAGCCCTTAACCTATGACCGGGCAGTCACTCTCGCCAAAACACTGAGAATTGCCATGCAGTCCAGTGAAATGCTAGAAACTGAAAAGGAAACGTCCAGGAGTGCTGGAACCCCGAAGGAAAGAAAAGGGCTAATGCTACAGTCTGGAAGACTGTTAATCTTGCTTTAAAAACACATGGTTACCCTCTTACCCGGTGGCAGGAAGTGCTGCCTGAGGCCCTACATTCTATTCGGTCATTATTGAGTACTGCAACAGATCAAATACCTCACAAACGTATGTTTGCCTTTCCTAGGAAATCAGGAACTGTGATGGACTGGCCAGCCTGTTTATCTGAGCCTGGAACCGTGCTGCTAAAGAACCATGCCCGGACGCATAAAACAGACCCCCTAGTCCAACCAGTTCAGCTACTGCATACCAACCCCAACTACGCTCTTTTTAAATTCCCAGTCGGGAGTACTGACACTGTATCCCTAAGAGATCTGGCCTTGCCTGGTTTGCCCCTTCCTCACACCCCTTCTCAGAGGGAGCCTGAGAGATTGGGCTCACCACCACCACCCCCCCCCCCACCCCACCCCGCAGCTTGTGACCCCTAGTAAGCTTTCAGATGGTCATGTTGAAGCTCCACTGCCTCACGCTCGCAATTCTGGAGCAGGTCCAGTGTATAGAAAAGAATCCCATACACTTTTTAAGAGCTTTTGCTGAGTCTGAGGGTGGTAACTTTTTAAGGGGGGCCATTCTTTCTGGGTCGGGGCGGATTTCGCTCTTGCGGACAATGTAGCCCAGAATGGGTAGCTCTGTCGTGTTGAACACACATTTGCCCTCGTTAAATATAAGGTTGAGTTCTTTAGCTGTTGCTAAAAATTTCTTTCAGTTGTTGTCGTGCTCAGCCTGTGTTTTCCCACAGATAGTGACATTATCCAGATAGGGAAACAGACCCTGTAACTCATATGTCCTAACAATCTTATCCATTTCCATCTGAAACACAAAAGGTTCCCTTTTAAACTGGTATAACCCCCCCAACCCAACCATCAGCCTCAAAAGCCGTATAGGGCTGTTCCCTTTTTTTAATGGGGATTTGGTGATAAGCTGCTTTGAGGTCGATAGTGGAATACACTTTGTATTGCGCTATCTGATTAATCATTTCATTGATGTGTGGCAGGGGGTAGGCATCCAGGTTTGTGTAACGGTTGATTGGCTGTAGTCAATAGCCAGTCGTTTCTTAGTGTGATTTTTCACGACCACCACTTGGGCCCACCACGGACTCTTATTAGGTTCAATTACTCCCTATTTAAGCAGTCTCTGCTTTGATAAACTCACGATCCTCTTTGCTGTAAGAACGGCTCTTAGTGGCAATCGGCTGACACTCAGGGGATAAATCACTGTTCATCTGAGATTGAATATCTAATCCCAGTAACACAGGGACCCAGAGCTCCAGCATAATAAAGAGCCACACATCAGCAAGGCAATGTCCCTAAAAATTTAAAGTAACTTTACACTTGTCCTGTACAGTTTTTGTAAGTTCATTACAAGCCATCGATATCTTTCGGTTCGCTGGATATCTCTGCAAATTTAAGGCTCTGGCAACTCTCTCGTGGATGTAGCTGTCAGTACTCTTCGAGTCTATTAGACAATCAAGAGTCTCACCATTCACCTCCCCCTTCATAGTCGACTGTTCCAGTCCGTAACATCCCCCAAGCTTTACAGTCAATTGACCTATCACAGGGGATCTCACCTCGCCGTCGCTTGAAGTCAATTCAGCCTGCTCATCTGAAGATTCCCCCTTTTCAGAGTTGTCTTCCATTCCTGCAGCAGCTCCAGGATGCATTTTCTTGGTGCTTCTCTTCTTCTTATCAATGGGAGTACTTTTCGCCTTACACGCTTTAGTGAAGTGGCTGAGTTTCCCACAATAGCTGCAGGTAGCAAATTGAGCCAGGCACTTCTGTCTGGGGTGCCAGCTCTTATCACAGAAGTAGCATTTTTCAGGAGTTTGCCCCTTCCTCATATCCCTACTCAGAGTAAGCCTGAGAGATTGGGCTCACCCCTCCAGCCTGTGATCCCTAGTAAGCTTTCAGATGGCCATGCTGAAATCTGAAAGCTTACTAAGGGTCACAGGCTGGTGGGGGGGGGGGGGGGGGTGGGGGGGGTGAGCCCAATCTCTCAAGCTCACTCTGAGAAGGGGTGTGAGGAAGGGGTGAACCAGGCGAGGCCATATCTCTTAGGGGTACAGTGTCAGTACTCCAGTCTGGGAATTTAACATGAGCCTAGTTGAGGTTGGTATGCAGAAGCTGAAGTGGTTGGACTAGTGGGGGGTCTGTTTTACGTGCCCGAGCATGGCTCTTCAGCAGCACGGTTCCAGGGCCAATGCATAGGCACTACAGACCCAGGAACTGTACCAGTTCCCAAGGTTGCAAAGGAGCCACGTGTTTTGAGAAGAAGCACCAGAATTCGTAAACAACCTGATAGGCTGACGTATTCATAAAACATCTCATTATATTTCGAGTGCTTGCTAGATACTGGCGTATTTTGGCTGTTAGAGTATTCTCAGTGCCAAACATGATATCCATGTATCATTTGCTTCAGTCTTTCCTAGCAGCTGTCCTTTTGATTTTAGCCCTTCTTCTGCCCAGGGGGAGACTGTGGTGAATGTCTGCCAAGTTGCCTGTCTCCCTTCTGGCGAGCCTTGCTGTACTAACATTGGCTGTGCATTATCTCTACTTTTAAGGACACTCCCCTTGGGTATAACTGTGTATGCACCTATTGACTCATTATTGTACCATGAGTTTCTGCTAATAAAGCCATGATTATTGTTTGACCACATCGTCCTTATCTACTTCATCAACTGGCCCTTCACTTCCTTCCTGTACCATGTCTTTAGCCACGTGTTAAGCCGCATTATCTTCCTATTTATAACGTCACTAGCACGAGGCATGGGTAGCAAGTCTGAGATCACAACCCTGGAGGTTCTGTCCTTCAGCTTAGTGCCTAACTCCCTGAACTCTCCTTGCAGGACCTCCTCATTCTTCCTACCCATGTCATTGGTCTCTATAAGGGCCACAACATCTGGTTGCTAACCCTCCTTCCTAAGAATGCCATGAATTCATTCTGAGATATCTCAGACTCTAACACCAGGAAGGCAACATACCATCAGTGATACTTGATCTCTTTCACAAAACCTCTCGTCTGTCCCCCTGACCATGGAATCCTCTATCACTGCAGCTCGCCTCTTCTTCTCCCTACTCTTGTTAGTCACAAGACCAGACTCTGTGCCAGAGACCTGATCGATGTGGCTTGTGCTTGTTAGATAATTTCCCCACCACCCCTCTCCAACAGCATCCAAAATGGTATACTTGTTATTGAGGGGAACAGCCACAGGGTTGCCCTGCTCTGCCTGCCTGTTCCCTTTCCCTCTCCAAATTGACACCCATCTACCCTCCTCTTGTCTCCTGGAGGTGATAGTGTTCTTGTAACTCCAATCTATCACCCCTTCTGCCTCCCGAATGATCTGGATTTCATCCAACTCCAGCTCCAATTCCTTAACTCGGCTTATCAGGAGCTGCAGCTGGGTGCACTTCTTGCAGATGAGGTCATCAGGAATTCTGCTGTCTTCCCTAATGACCCACATTCTGTAAGAGGAGCATTCCCCTGCCTTGGCTGCCATTCACACTGTTTATGATTAGGGGAAAAAAATGATATCTAAAACCTGCCCTTGCCTGTGCCTACCTGTTGAATCCTTTTTGTTCCTCAAATAGGGTGGCCCTTTATTACTTCAACTCCTGGACCATCACCTCCGCCTCTTCTCGCCAAAGCCCTTGAACCAAAGCCTTTCCACTCTGACGATGACTGCGCTGCTACACAGACCCTCACTTTTATAGTGATGTTTGGGTCACCTGATCTTTTTTGGTAGCATTTTTAAAAATATTACAATCAGATATATTATAAAAACAGCATTTTGAAAATATATGGAGCTGGATTTAATTCTTACATGGCACAATAATTTCTCCATCTTTTAAGTAGAACAAAATGATTCTTTATGCCTTTATTCAGCACAAAGTAACTAGATGTTAAAATTGCTCATATATTAGTGTGTCTGAATTATATATGAACTAAAACAAGCTATTTGAAGTATTTTGTTTTAGTAATCAAAATGTAGGCCTAGAACTATTAGTGGAAAATGGTGCTTAATGTATATTTGATGTTATTCATTTATTTATCAGAGTAATTTAAAATAAATGTATTCATCCAAGAATTAAAAGTAAAATCAGAGTATAAAAGTCAACAATAGGCGGGGGGAGCTAGCGGAGTTGTTTGAATAAACTGGCGTGGACTTGTAGGGCCGAGATGGCCTGTTTCCATGCCTTAAACTGTTATATGGTTATATAAGTGATCATCTGCAAGTGTTGTTAAATCTTATTCCTAGTTAATTTACTAAAGTTGATATGAATTCCATTGTCTGTCATGTGAACTCAGCCAGCACTGCTACCCTGCTTTTCGACAGCCGAGGTTAATGGAGGATTAGTGGCTTATGCAACATCACAACTTGGCTCAGATGATTGGATTTTATGCATCAATTATCCAATAGGATCCTTAAAGCACTGAAATTAAAACACAAAATGCTGGAAATAGAATCAGAATTTATTATCATGAATATATCACAAAATTTGTTGTTTTGCAGCACCATTACAGGTACAAATGTTGCTATAAATTACATTTTTTTTAAAAATAGTGCAAAAGAAGAGAAAGTGAAGTAATATCTATGGCTTATTGCCATTCATGAATCTGTCAGCAGAGGGGAAGAAGTACCATTGGGTGTTTGCCTTCAGGCTCCTGAACCTCCTTTCTGATGGTAGCAATGTGAAGAGGGCATGACCTGGGTTGTGAGGGTCCTTGAGGATAGAGGCTGCTATCTTAAGACTTGCCTCTATAGATGTCCTTAATGGAGTGAAGACTGATGCCCATGATGGTGCTGGCAGAGCTCACAACTCTCTGTAGCCTCTTCGTATCCTGTCCATTGGCTTCTCCATACTAGAAAATGATACAACTAGTCAGAATGCACACCCTTAGAAATTTGCAAGAGTCTTTGGTGACATACCGAGTCTCCTAACAAAATATAGCCAAAGATGAGCTTCTTCGTGATTGCTTCAACACGGAAGATAGATCTTCAGAGATGTTGATAGCCAGGAATTTGACCCTTCGATGAGGACTGTTTTGTGTTCTCTTGAAATACCCAGCAGGTCAGGGCCTGTGGAAAGAGAAACAAAGTTATGGTTCAGATTGAAGACCCTTCATCTTCCTATGAAATATTAACACTATTTCTCATTCTGCAAATGCTACCTGATCTGCTGAATGTGTCTAGAATCTTCTGTTTATATTCAGTATCCACAGTTTTTAATTTTTTTCCTATGGACACAGATGATCATGCAAGTTAAAGGAGGTCCCAATTTTATCAGGGAGCACTTAAACATATTTAGTGAACAGACCCAGCAAAAGAGACTGTGTCATAACATATATACAGACAAACAATACATAGGCAGGACAATTATTCATCTATACAAATAAATTAATATTGTTTCGTGAATATGAGGTCTCAAATGCTTAGTGTGAGCAGTTCCTTTGGTCATGCAACAATCTCACTGCCCGTGGAAAGAAGCGGTTCCTCAACCTGGTGTTGCTGGCTGTGATACTCCTGCATCTCAAAAGTCAACATTTCAGGTCAAAATTCTGCATCAGGATGGAAAGGGAAGAGGAAATATTTCCAGAATAGAGCAAGTGGATGAGGGCTTGGGGGTTGGGTGGTGTTTATTAAGTAAGAGATAGAAACGGATGTTTTTTTCAAGCAACACGCATCTCCACTGTTCTCCCACACACACACACACACACACACACACACACACACACACATTCCGCTGATTACTTATTTTTCTGCTCCATTTGTTCACCGTTGACCTACCAACCTCTGTCGTATCCTATTCTCGCTTCCTTTACATGGTGCCATCTGCCCATCATCTTCTATCTGATTCCATGTATCACCTCCCTGCCTCTTGTCCCCACAACTCAAGCTGCTATATATTGGCAATCTTTTCTGTTCCCTCTCCATCCTGATTCAGGGTCTCAATTTGAAATGTCAATTTCCCCCTGTTGTCTCCACATTTGCTGTCTGATCTACTAAATTCTTCCATTGTTCTTTTTTTCAAATTTTAGATTCTAAAATCTGCAGTCTCTTTTGTCTTCAAAGTATCTTTTAGTTTAAGCCTCTTACTCTTTGTTGCTTGGATATCTACTGCTAACCATGGAATTAACATCAGAAAGTCAATGGAGGTTATTTCATTATTTACATCTCAAAGAAGGTATAACCTATTGAACCTTTTGTAATGATCATCGACTCATTCACATTCTTTTTTACTTTCCTTACTTGATCAGTTAAAGTTAATGTCTTAAGTGAGACAGTTAACCATCATAATGAGACTCTCAGAACTTGATAATTATCACCTACAGTAATTCTGTAGGGCCATCCCATCACTATTACAAGCAACAGGTTACATCATTTCTGATGCAGGAACACGATAAGCCTCTTTTTAAAACACCTTCCCGCAAGCTCCCCTTCACGGAATCTTCAAAAAGTCTCAGATTGAAAAGATTGGCACTAATCTGATGTATGACTTGGTTTCATTCTTCAGATCACTTGTTTAATTTGAACTGCCAGATATGATGTTTAACATCAAACTGCTTCCATTGAATTGTTCTGACTGTTGATATTAAACAATATTATTAATGATCTTCCATCTATCATTACTTATACAATTCAAATAACCAGTTTTCAAAAGAACATATAAAGTTTGAAGACCTTGATTCAATTTCTTGTGATTTTGCAATATTAGAGATCGAAAACTTACAATTTGAATTAATTAGATTTTATGTGGCTTTAATGGAACAGTGTTTCTTTTTAAAAATTCAAGAAACACTTAAAATAATCTTGATTCATAAAAAAAGAAGAGATTAACCAAAACAGAATTGTCACCAGGCCATTTGGATATATTTTTATGTAAAATAGTTTATACTTTCATTTACATTTTTAATTATTTTATAAAAATGGGTCCTGAGCTTTTAAACAGAATAGTAATTGCTGTACAAGAACTTATACAAATTCAAGATCTCTTAGTGATAATTTATAAATTTAGATCATTAAAAAATAGGGATTCTGGTAGAGCAATAGTTATCGATATTGAGGTTCCTCACATAAGTATCATCAGTATTCCATCTTATTGAAGAATACTTGCTTGGCTTTTGTAAATGGTGTCATATATCCATTCAGTTAATTTCAAGTAAACCTTTAACAAAAGATTCCTGTAGAACAACAAAAACATTTCTTGTGGGACTTGCATCCTTTTTAACTGAAGCCAGATTTATGACAATGTGCATGTGCTCTTGTAACTACTTTCCATGAAGAAAATCCTTTTGCATTCAATAAGAATTGGTATTCCTGTCCTATTGCTATTCCATTGCATAAAGTAGTCTGGCCTTTTAAATGACTGAGTTATACACATGGGCTGGTAGTCAGTTTGTATGCCTTTATCAAACTTAAGATGTTCAAAGACATATTGCTTTATATTACAAGAAGGTACATCAGCAACTGTGAAAAGATGTACTCTAAGATTAACTTTATAGAATATTGGCTCTAGGGAGAACTTCACCTGCCAATTGGATGGAATAATTCCTGGAATGACCTGTTCTTTGATGGTTTTTAATTGAATCATTAAACTGCATTTTAAACATCATCCAATTCAATAACTTGTGTCATTAACTTCAGGGGAAAGCAAAGACCAGAGAGAAAAAAAATACCGATGCCACTATCAAGCAGATTCAATGAAATTTCTTCACTTATTTAGGCAGAAAACAAGTTCTTGTGGATCATTTAATGAATTTCTTACCTCTCCCTTTATTCTCACCCTATGTCTGAAATGACATCTCTGCATGTTTACTTAACAACAGATGAACATTAACAGAAATAACCAACATGTCTGCCAGTATCAAAAGAGAAAGCACACATTTTAACATTTCAGGTGTATTTTACAGAACTGTTCTGTTTCATCTGAATCATTAACTCGTCTGTTCTCTGCAGAGATACTTATTGCAGATAACTATCATTTTTTTTCTTGAGCCTTGTCAGTTTATCTCATTTTGCCCAGTTGAAATTATTAGCACATGATTGTCCTAAAGATAGAATTTAAAATTATTGCAGCTGCTGGAAATAAGATGAAAAGAGCAAGAAATAGCTAGTCCGGCAGTACATGTGAGAAGAGAAAGATGTCATTGATGCTGCCAGAGGTACTGAGTATTTACAGATTTTTTTGCTGCAAATATTCAGCTATTTCAAATTTACTTACTTTCTGGTCTCCTTTTTTTTCTTCGTCTTTCTGGCCTCAAATTCAGATACATTTGCAAATGCATCACAGATGTATTGTAAAATATTGAATTATATTTTCCTCTATATCAGAATCAGAATTTATCAGAATCAGAATATATTGTCATGAACAAGCCACAGAATTCATTGTCTTGTGGCAATTATCTTTCTAATTTAATTTAATTCTATCGCCCTTTTCTATTTGTAAATATTTGTAATGTTTACTTAAAAGAATATGGTTCTTCTGTACAGCATTCACCTGACCCGGAACATGTATCATAGAGATGTGAAATGTAATCCTAAAAGCTGTTCCCAAACAAGTCACTTTTCAAACTCTCCTTTAAGCTCTCAAACTTAATAGGTCATATGTCAAAGAAATTCACAGGAGTCATGATTTCTGAATGATCACCTCTCCCAACCAGGAATCTTCTCCACTAAATGCTCATTAAAACCAAGGAGGCAAACGCTGTCCACAGCTCCTGCTTACAAATGCAGATCACAATGTACCTGACATTGTGATTTTCTGCTAGTTTTTGCTTTTTGAATTTTATTACTTCAGGTAATTCCTTCCTGCAGGTAAGCACATGCTCCAAGGACTAGTGAAATACCTGAAAGATCCATCTTTCTTTGTAAAGGCTGCATGTCAATCCCAGATTATATATTTGTTGAATGAAGATGCACATTCTTGAATAGGGTCTTAATGAGCTTTCAGAGTAGCCAATAAATTCACTATATGAACCAACTCTCACTACTAATCCTTTAACATTGAAAACAAGGTTTTCCTTATAAATTGCTTTCTTATGATAATGATTGTGGATATTGTTTGTCTCTCCTGGTGAAAAAAACTGACTCTGCTTAGGAGAGGTATTGCTTTACATAGGACACAAAAAGAGAAGAGGAAGCAACAACCTAATAACCTAATGTATGAAAAGGATGTCCTTTGTGAAATTTATAGCACTGTAATCATAAGGATTTACTTTTGATTTGGAGAAGATTTTTACTCTCATCAAATGAACAAAACCTAATTCTATCATTTTAATAAATATGATGTATGTTTAGCGCACGAATGTGCTGGAGAAACTCATCAGGTCCAGCAGAATTCCTAGAAAATGAAAAGTAGTTGATGTGTGAGACCTGAGGCCTTTTTCAGGAGTGTCAAAAATCAAGCAGACACCAGAAGAAGGAGATGTGGGGGGGGGGCGTTGGAGGAGAAGCAGTGTGGAACACAGTTTAAGAGGTAAGAGGTGGATGCACATGGAAAGGTCAAAGAGAAAGAAGCTGAGAAATGATAATGGAGAGGGCAGAGAGTTAAAAGAGACTGTTCTCTGAAGAGAAGGATATGGGAGCTGAAGGGAAAGAGCGAAAGACCTGGGGAGGAAATTAACAGAAATTGGAGGTCAATATTGATCAGTTTTGTTGGAGACTGCCGAGATGGAATGTAAGGTGTTGTTCCTCTAATTTGAGAGAGGACTCAACTTTGGCAGTAAGTGAGCCTGTGGACAGACATGTAATTGTATGGGAGTGGGGTGTGGAATTGAAGTCGTTGATACTAGGAGATCCTTGCTGTTGCATTGAACAGAAGCAAAGGTACTCAACAAAGCAAACTCAAAATCTGCTAACAGATTCTGTGATGTAGAGGAGGCCACACCAGGAGCACCAGGTGCAATAAATGACCGTTATAGATTCACAGGTGATGTTACTTCACTTGGAAGGACTGTTTTGGGCCCCAAATGCTGGTGAGGGATGGGGTGTGGGTGCAAATGTAAAACTCTTTGTGGTCACAGGAGTAGGCACCAAGGAGGCAATTAGTGGAAAGAGTTGAATGGACAAGGGAGTCCCAAATGGTGTAGTTATTATGGAACGGGGAGAGGGGATAAGAAAAAGATGTGTCTGGTGGTGAGATCACATTGAAGGTGGTGTAAATAGGGGAGAATGAAATATTGGGTGTGGAGGCAGGTGGGGTGGTAGGTGAGTACATGGGGGAGTCCTGTCCTTTTTGCATTGGGATATTGTGGCTGTTGGAGGGAGAGCCAGGGGAGATGTATACAAGAAATAGAGAAGATGTGCAGGAGGGCTGAGGTAATAGCAGTGGAGAGAAAGCTATTTTGTGAAGAAGGAACTATTCTCAGATGTCCTGGAATGGAAGGCCTCATCTCAGAAATGAAGAAACTGAGAGAAAGGTATAGAATGTTTACAGGGCATGTTTATTTGGGCATACAGCATTGTAATAGGCCATTTAAGCCCATGAGTCCATACCTAATTAATCTATGTCCCCAGTATGTTTTGAACTGTGGGAGGAAACTGGAGCCCCAGGGGAAAACCCACACAGACACAGAGAGAATGTACAAACTCCTTACAGAGAGTGCAGGATTTGAACCTCGGTCCCGATTGCTGGGACTGTAAAGGCGTGACACTATCCGCTACGCCAACTGTGCAATCCCAAATATACTCCAGGTAATTGTGGGAGTTAATAGGTTCATAAGCTATGTCTATTAGACAGCTTGTGTCCCGAAATGCAGGCAGAGAAATCAAGAAGGGAGAAACAGTTACCAGAGATGGACCAAGTGAATTTGAATTTGGCAGGAAAGTGGTAAAGTTTTCCAGCTCATCTTAGGCAGTGGAGGCAGCATCAAAGTAATTGTCAATGTAATGGAGAAAGAGTTGAGGAGTCTTGCTGTGCATTTTTTGCAGCATATAAATGCCATATGTCTTTTTCTTCCTTTTGATGCTGCGTTACCTGCTGAGTTGCTCCAGCACTTTTGTGTACTGCACTTGACCCAAGCATCTGCAGATTTTCTTTTTTATCTGCACTTTTATTTAGCCACTAATTTGACCATCTTGGAAGTCAATCATCCATGTTCTTATTTAAAAAAATCCAAACATATACTGTGGCTGCATCTGCAGACATGCTGCTTCTCTTCACCTCCTTTTCGCTGAGGATTATGACTACAAAGATCACGTTTAACTTTTTTAGCTGGCAGATAGCCCATTGGCTTGAATCCAGAGCCTGTAAGTGTGCTGTTCACATCATTTTCACTGTAGTGTTGAAAACACCAGTGCTGGCTGACAACATATAATTTCACTGATCATCATCTGTTGATGCTAACTGTGCTATATTAATGGAATAACTATACAAAACAAAACAATATTTATACGCTACTGAATTCTTCACAATTTCTTCCTTATAGGTATGACATCTGCACCTATAAAAATAAGCCTTGTGGAACCCTCGGTAAGGCTACTGTTGCAACTAATGAATGTTCTTATATTATTTCCCAAATTCTTATTAATCTACTTAATTTCTTTTCATTTTGATGCCGGTTTTTTTTAACTGCAAAGATAAAGCATTATTTTGGAGTATTTTATATGACCCTTTTGGTTTACAAAGCACTTAAATTAGATGAAGAATTGTTTGCTTTCTTTACAGTAGATATCTGTTGTATAAAAGTAAAACCTATTATGTCCTTTTGAATTTTACTAATGTAAAGAAGATATTTGATTACCAGTGAATTTGATCTTTCATCATAGACTTTCCAAATTTATTTTTCATGGTCAAACTGTCGTACCCTTTTATCCTTTACTCATTATTTTCAGAAGACTACAACAATTTAGTATTTATCTTATGCGATATTTTGACCTACCAAACTTGACTTGCATTAGGTGTTCAAAAATGCAATTAAAAGCATGGGGGGAGGGGGTTCAAAGGTAGGCACAAACCACAGATATCTTTAGTCATACTTATATAATTTTTACTTCTCATTCCAGGAGTTAAAATTGTAAAATTTCTTCTTGCAATCTTTATATAAGATCTTGACTACAGCAGTTTGTAACGGTGCAAACTAATTTGAAAATAACTATAACATAGAATATATAATTTTTACCGATGGTACAAATTATACTAGAATAATCAATAACTGCTGACTAGTTCTTTCTAATTCTGTAGTTTGTTCAGAAGTTTAAAATACCCAAGCTACCAAAATTCTTAAATGTTGCACTGGTTTAAAATGTTAGAATATCTTACAGTCAGATAATAATTTTAATGGATACTCAGATATTTTCTTATACATAATTCATTATTTTAAAAAATGAATTAAATTCTTCTGAACTGCAATTCTAAACTTCTTAAGAGCCAGTTTTCTTCTATTTATAAAGCAGAAATTCAGATGTGTTAAGATCACACTAACCTGTTTCAAAAGTTTGCTGCAATATAAACAAATTACTAATCCAAAAAAATTGCCATACAAAAAGTACATTTTACTTTTTGCTAGGTAAGAATAGAAAAATAATAGAAATGTTGATTTTAGTTCCCTCTTCAGGCTCAAATTTCAGGTGGTCCCAAGTTACCAGAAGTAAATTTATAAATCTAACCCCTAGTCTAGACGTTTTCCAGCGCTGGCTGAGGCTCAAAAAAAATTAATGTCTGGCCTGTAAAGTGCAATTCCCTCTAGTGAATTTGCAAATGACTTTCAACTTAACCTTGTGCCAATTATTCCTTCTGTGTATGTAGGTTACATAGATGTGTATTAAAAAAAGAACCTAAACCATTATAACAAGAGTATTTAAGACTGGAACACCTTGGCTTGACCCTTTGTGTCTCCCTGTGTTTATTTAGGCTTGGCCTCAGTGGCTGGAATGTGTGAGCCTGAGCGAAGCTGCAGCATCAATGAAGACATTGGCTTGGGTTCAGCATTCACAATTGCACATGAGATTGGTCACAAGTGAGTGAATTAAAAGTAATCCCTATTCCCAATTTTAAAATGATTTCTTTGTATAACTGTGCCAAGTTCACAGAAATGCAGCTTTTAGTAACTTGAAGTGATATTAGTTTATGAATTCTAATGACAAATGTCAAAGAAATGTTATTTCCCCCTGTTGTGCCTCTTTTCTGCAGTACAGTAGCAGCAACTATTGCTTGCTGTCTAAAGATTTTTTATTAAGTTAATGCTTCATTTAGTCTCATAACCACCCACCCGTCACATTTCCCTTCCCTTTTCCATTTGTGTTTACCTGCAAAATGTATTATTAATTCTGACTACTCCCCTTGTCCACCTGATCAATAAGAATTGCAGTAGCATACATCAATCAATAAAATTGATTGATGTTGGGGAGTTACATGTCCTTAGCTTTTACTTTCCCTCTACTGATGATTAAAATTGCAGAGCAGATTCAGTGGACCAAATGGACTCCTTCAATACTGTCTGTGAAGTAATTAATGAATACAGGTTAGAGGTGAAGAAATGGGGAAACAGGTAAGAAGCTCAGATGGAAGAGGCAACGAGCTAAGGAAGATGCACTCTGATAGGAAGACAGTAGGTCATATCCTCCTCTCAGAGTGCATTTTTCTCTGTCTCTTCTTATCATCTTCAAGCTTCTAACTTTTGACCCATTTGTTTCCCCTCTCACCTATATTCACCTATCACCTGCCAGTCCGTGTTTTCCCCCACCCCGCTTATGCCCTCTTTCTTGCTACTCCTGACAAAGTGCTTCAGCCTGAAATGTTGATTATCTGTTGCCTGACCTGTTCATTTCCTCCTGCAGTTATTCTTGCTTGCACTATTCAGTTCTGTGCAATTCTTTGATTCTATCAAATTGGAAATACTGCAGCTTAGAGGGACATTAGAGAGAATCTAATCTTATTCAGGTGCACCACTACAAAGTTGTTCTCCACACTTCATCATCCAGCTGATTTCATGTCATTGCATTGGCAGCATTGCTAAATTTGGATGACAATGGATATTGAAGGTTTGATCAGGAAAGAAAGAAAACAAACGGCAGGTATAGGCAACTAGGACTGAGGAACTCTGAAGGAATATAGAGTGTATAGGAGAAGAAATTAGGAAGGTAAAAAAAGTATCATGAAATATCAGGGTGGCAAGTTAGTTAATGAAAATGTCAACAAATGTGATAAGGATACCAAAGCAAGTATCCTTATCACAAATAAGTCCATGAGAGCAATTTGTACACATTGAACACAAGAAGGTAATCAACATATGGAGCCAAGTGATGTAGGCAAGGTTCTAAATGAATTCTTCTTATCTGTAATAACAAAGAAAAGGTAGTGAATTCAGGGAGTGATATGCAAATAATCTGGAGCTGATCAACAAAAAGGAGCAGATTTAATGTCAAGGGGTGCTTAAGAGTTGATAAATCCCCAGGCCTGGGGATCTCAGATTGCTATGGAAAGCAAGGAAGGACATAGCTGAGCCCTAAAGGAGATTTCTGCAACTTCTACCTATGAAGTTCCACAAGATTGGATTATAGTTAATGTTATTCCTATATTTCAGGGCAGCAGAGATAAGACAGCTATGGGCCAGTGAGCCTTATATCAGTGGTAGGGTAATTATTGGAGAATATCCTAAGGGCTAGGATTAATGTGCACTTAGAAAGGCAGAGCTAGTCAGGGACGGTCAGATTTTGCCCTTGCACTGTTTTAGTGGAACTTTTTCTCTGCAACACTTTTTTATTTTGCATTGCCTGTTGAATTTAGGTATGGGTTGACCTGTCTGAAGAGCATGCAAAACAAAGCTTTTCAGTGTATCTCAGTACACATGATAATAAACAATTTAAGAAAAATTGCAAGGAAGGAATCCTATTTCACTAATTTGACAGCTTTTTGAGGTGGTAACAAAGAAGATGAGGAGAAATGTCTTTAGCTGGAGTGTGGTGAATCTATGGAATTTGTTGCCACAGACGGTTGTAGAGGCCATCATTGGGTATATCTAATGAGGAGGTTGATCAGTTCTTGATTAGTAAGGATGCCAAAGGGTATACAGAGAAGGGAAGAGAATGGGGTTGAGAGGAAAAATACATCAACCTCGACTCCAATGGCAGAGCAGACTCAATAGATGAAATGGCCTAATTCGCCTCATACATTTAATGGTGTAATAGATTGACGATAGCAGGATATTAGATGCTGTCTATATGAACTAAAGCAAGGCATTTGACAAGTCCCACATGGTAGACTGGTCTATAAGATTAAAGCACATTGGATTCAAGATCTAATGAGATCTAGAATTGACTTGGTGATAGGTAGCAGAGGATAATGATTTAAAAAATGATTTTTTTTATTGGAAGTCTATGACTAGTGGAATACTGCAGGGATCCATATGGAGACATTTGTTGCTTGTAATATATAATAGTAACTTGTATAAGAATATAGGAGTCATGAACAGTAAGTCTGTGAATGATATGTAAGTTGATGGTGTTGAGGATAGTGAGGAAGGTTGTCTCAGGCTACAGCCGAATGGAAAACAGAAAGTTAGGTAGAGCATTGGTACATTCAATTTAATGTGACTCTGGCTTGTCAAGAGTAAAGGCCCAGAAGAGGGCCACTTTTTGACCCTTATGCTGCTCCGAATCTTGTAGAGCCTAGAAATGCCAGTGCACCAAACTGATTTGTGTTCTGCACGTACAATCTCTTACTCCTCTGCAGTAAATGTGTTTGGTAGAAATGGCTTGAAACACTCACCTACTCCCTTTTTAGGGCTACCCTAGAGGCTGCCTATCATTACTCATTATTGTTAACCTACTGGCGGGGACATTAACCTCAATCTAGGCCCTATACCTCAGCACTGTAGACATAAACCAAAGTACCCTTGTGGTTTCTGCTCATATGCTATCAGAGATTCTGGCATTCAGTGTTCAATGTGTACAAATTGCTCTCATTTTAATGGTCCTAATGTGTCTGTTGACACCATTAATTTCCACTCGAGAAACCCAAGTGCTATTTGGTTATGCCCAGTGTATGGGCAAGTTCATTTTTTGACTCATTAAGTGACCATACAAGAATGCTTAACCTGAGTAATGCTTTTGAAAGCCTTGCATCCTCGAGTGAACCATGAGAAGTTAAGATCATCCATCCCAATTTGCACTGATTATTTACCCAAAAGAACCCTGGAAAAAAACTGCTTCTGGCATACTCGTGATATGATACCCAAAGCAGCAAAAAAACCTCCTTGATTGGAATGTATCAAGGCAAGAGATGGCTGGACCATTGTTAGAAAAAAATGGCAAGAGTAACACCCCCATTTATGGTGATCTCCAGCCTTCCCTTCCCACTGGCACCAACTGTCAATATGTTGATGGACAAAGAAACCAATCCAACGCTCACAATAAAACTCAATGTACTAAAAAGAACAGGACTCGCAAGGATACAAATAATAGTAACAGGTCTAAAATTGCTGTAATCAACTGCTGCAGTATAAAAGGAAAACTAGTTGTGTATAATTCATATATAGAAACCAAAGATCTGGCCAACCTAATTGGGACTGAATCTTGGCTCAATCCCTCAATCAAATCTTCTGAGATATTCCCACCTCACCTCCAAATTTTTAGAAAGGACAGAAACTCTCAAAGAGGTGGTATTTTAATTGGTGTGAACAATTCTATCCCGTGTTTCAAAAGAACCAACTTGGACAGCGACTCAGCAAATTTGGTGCCAAGTTACACTTCATGGACAGGCAGTGCAGATCAAGGGTTTTTTCAAATTCTGGGCTTCTCAAGCATTTCCAAAATAAATGCCTCATTGGGCTCTCTATTTATCATCATGGGAGATCATTTTAATGTCCCAGGTGTGGATTGGTCTGACAGAAAACAAAGCGATCCAAAAAGTGGTCCCAGAAAGTCACTCTCCCTACCAGACATGATGATACAAAGGCACTGAAAACACTACACTACTAACTACATATCCAGACTTAATTGCAGAGGTTTCATCTAGTACTGGAATTAATGATCACTTTATCATCCAACCAAAACTACACACAAAGACTAAAATCCCTTCTAAACCACCTCGTAAAATCCCCCTTTGGAGAAGGGTGAACGGCGAGGAATTCAAAGTTTTAACAATACAATTTGGGAAAGATTTCTTCAATTTGCAACCAGATAAAAAGTCCATTGAAGACAACTGGTTATGGCTAAGAAACTCACTAAATGATAGTGTCATAAATCACGTCCCTCATAAATTTAAGGACTGCATGTGTCCTCCTTGGTTTTCTGCAAAACTAAAACATCTCTGCAGTAAGAAATAGACTGGGACAAATTTACCAGAGTGCAAAAGCAAGTTGACAGTGCCATTAGGAGTGCCCATAGACATCATGTTTCTACAATCCTTGAAGGTGAACATCCTAAGAATTTTTGGAGATGCATGAAATTCAGACAGACAGACAACACTGGTGTCCAGACGCTTAAGGTGAATAACTGTCTGATCATTGAGGACCAGGAGAAAGCAGAAGCTCTTGCAAACCAATTCCAAAATGTCTTTACCTGGGAAGATAAGGATCCTTCATCTTTTCTTGATCTGCCACCCAGCCCGTATTTAGACATGCCTCCTATCACAATTGAGGTTGAAGGTGTCAAAAAGTTATTCCTTAACATCAATACAGCAAAACCTATTGGGCCAGGCCAGATTCAGAATCAAACCCTCAAGATTGCAGCTGAAGAACTACCTGCTGTTCTGTAGTTTATCTTCCAGCATTCGCTTAACTCAGGTGACCTTCCCCTGGATTGGAGAAAGGCAAATGTCACTCCTCTCTTCAAGAAGGGCTCAACCACCAACCCGGCAAATCATCGTCCTTTTTCATTAGCCTGCTGCAAACTTCTGGAGCACATAATATATAGCATCTTATTGTAAGCATTAAGAAACATAGATCATGCAAGACCAAGCTCATCCTGACAACAACTGACCTGGCCAAAAACTTTGATAACAATGCTACCACTGATTTAGCAGTGCTCGACTTCTCCAAAGCATTCAATGTTATTCCCCACTAAAGATTACTTAAGCACCTCAACTACTATGGTATTTACTCCAACACTAAAAGATGGTCAACCAGTTTACCTATCTCGGCTGCACCATTTCATCAGATGCAAGGATCGACAATGAGATAGACAACAGACTCGCCAAGGCAAATAGCGCCTTTGGAAGACTACACAAAAGAGTCTGGAAAAACAACCAACTGAAAAACCTCACAAAGATAAGCGTATACAGAGCCGTTGTCATACCCACACTCCTGTTCGGCTCCGAATCATGGGTCCTCTACCAGCACCACCTACGGCTCCTAGAACGCTTCCACCAGCGTTGTCTCCGCTCCATCCTCAACATCTATTGGAGCGCTCACACCCCTAACGTCGAGGTACTCGAGATGGCAGAGGTCGACAGCATCGAGTCCACGCTGCTGAAGATCCAGCTGCGCTGGATGGGTCACGTCTCCAGAATGGAGGACCATCGCCTTCCCAAGATCGTATTATATGGCGAGCTCTCCACTGGCCACCGTGACAGAGGTGCACCAAAGAAAAGGTACAAGGACTGCCTAAAGAAATCTCTTGGTGCCTGCCACATTGACCACCGCCAGTGGGCTGATAACGCCTCAAACCGTGCATCTTGGCGCCTCACAGTTTGGCGGGCAGCAGCCTCCTTTGAAGAAGACCGCAGAGCCTACCTCACTGACAAAAGGCAAAGGAGGAAAAACCCAACACCCAACCCCAACCAACCAATTTTCCCTTGCAACCGCTGCAATCGTGTCTGCCTGTCCCGCATCGGACTGGTCAGCCACAAACGAGCCTGCAGCTGACGTGGACTTTTTACCCCCTCCATAAATCTTCGTCCGCGAAGCCAAGCCAAAGAAAGAAGAAAGAAAAGATGGATTTCCAATTTCTTGATGAAATGTCTCCAGTAGGTGTGTGTGAATGGAATAAGCTCTGAATGGTGTCTTGTGTTAAGTGATACACTCCAGGGCATAGTGTTAGGCCCACATTTATTTTTTACTCTACATCAGCGACATTCACAGAAAAGTCACAAGCACTGATAGACTATTCGCGGACAACTATTTGGTATACCATTCAGTTAAGTCAGCTGTCGACAAGGATGTACTCCAAAAATTTCTTGAGAGCATGGTAGAATGGTCACAAAAATGGGGCATGCAATTCACTTCTTCCAAATATGAAACCATGCGTGTCACTAGGAAGAGAGAGCCAGGCAAAACATCATACAAAATCTTGGGTGTCACTCTTGATGAAACAAAACAGACCAAATACCTTGGCATCAAAATCGAAAATGACCTGCGTTGGAATGATCAGACACATTATACAACAGTGAAGGCAACAGGAGTCCTAAATTTTCTTCCATCATTGTTCAGCTTTTGTCATGGAGAAGTACCTCACCCTCGTCAGACCACATTTGGAATATGCAGTAGCTGCATGGGACCTATAAACAAACAAAAACACTACTACCATTGAAAGAATCCAGAGACAGACAGCCCGATTTGTCACAAATACATATGGAAGAGAAGCGAGTTTTATAAAGCTCTTGGGTTCATTACAGTGGACCTCTCTCCAAGACAGATGTGAAGCACACCGCCTGACCCGTTTTTACAAAATGCTAAACTGCCAGCTCGATATAGACTACCAATTCTATGCTGAACCCAAGCCTGCTAGGAGCAGACGAAGGCACACAACCCAATTTGTAGTGCCATCTTCCAAGATAGATGTGTATAGCCATTCATTCTTCCCCCATACAATTAAAGCATGGAATAATCTTCACCTACCACACTCACACAACAAGACCCAATTAAATTTAAGACCACTCTTCTTCAAAAATCTCCTCCTGAAGCACAACCTTCCCCCACCTCCAGTTTAAATTCTATATGGAATATTTTGGAGGATCACGAACTAAGAACTAATGATGCAATTTGGGAAGCCAAATGGTAAGCAGGACATATAAAGAAAATTAAAAGGCTTGAAGGAACTTTGATGAATAGAGGTCCCTGAATTTGGAAAAATGGATAGATAATACTGTGGAAAAAATATATAGCATTCTTGCCTTCATAGGTCAGAATATGGGCTATAAAAGTTAGGACATAAAATTGCAACTAATAAACTCCACTTGGAGTATTGTGTACAATTCTGGTTGCCCTGGAAAGGATGCAGAGGAGATTAATTAGAATGTTGCATGGAATGAAGGACCTTAATGGAGAGTGATAACTGAGCCAAATGGACTGTTTCTTCACTGTACTACTTCAACTCGTGGTTTTGCCTGGATCTAAGTAGCGAAAAGAAACTGCCCCCCACCACCCCTCCCCCCCCAATCCCCCCCCCCCGAGAAGGGAGAACTGCTCATGTCTTCTTCTTTGGCTTGGCTTCGCGGACGAAGATTTATGGAGGGGGTAAAAAGTCCACGTCAGCTGCAGGCTCGTTTGTGACTGACAAGTCCGATGCGGGACAGGCAGACACGATTGCAGCGGTTGCAGGGGAAAATTGGTTGGTTGGGGTTGGGTGTTGGGTTTTTCCTCCTTTGCCTTTTGTCAGTGAGGTGGGCTCTGCGGTCTTCTTCAAAGGAGGTTGCTGCCCGCCAAACTGTGAGGCGCCAAGATGCACGGTTTGAGGCGTTATCAGCCCACTGGCGGTGGTCAATGTGGCAGGCACCAAGAGATTTCTTTAGGCAGTCCTTGTACCTTTTCTTTGGTGCACCTCTGTCACGGTGGCCAGTGGAGAGCTCGCCATATAACACGATCTTGGGAAGGCGATGGTCCTCCATTCTGGAGACGTGACCCATCCAGCGCAGCTGGATCTTCAGCAGCGTGGACTCGATGCTGTCGACCTCTGCCATCTCGAGTACTTCGACGTTAGGGACGTAAGCACTCCAATGGATGTTGAGGATGGAGCGGAGACAACGCTGGTGGAAGCGTTCTAGGAGCCGTAGGTGGTGCCGGTAGAGGACCCATGATTCGCAGCCGAACAGGAGTGTGGGTATGACAACGGCTCTGTAAACGCTTATCTTTGTGAGGTTTTTCAGTTGGTTGTTTTTCCAGACTCTTTTGTGTAGTCTTCCAAAGGCGCTATTTGCCTTGGCGAGTCTGTTGTCTATCTCATTGTCGATCCTTGCATCTGATGAAATGGTGCAGCCGAGATAGGTAAACTGGTTGACCGTTTTGAGTTTTGTGTGCCCGATGGAGATGTGGGGGGGCTGGTAGTCATGGTGGGGAGCTGGCTGATGGAGGACCTCAGTTTTCTTCAGGCTGACTTCCAGGCCAAACATTTTGGCAGTTTCCGCAAAGCAGGACGTCAAGCGCTGAAGAGCTGGCTCTGAATGGGCAACTAAAGCGGCATCGTCTGCAAAGAGTAGTTCACGGACAAGTTTCTCTTGTGTCTTGGTGTGAGCTTGCAGGCGCCTCAGATTGAAGAGACTGCCATCCGTGCGGTACTAGAGCGCATCGGATGTCCCCCAAAGTTCCTCAACATGATTATCCAACTGCACGAAAACCAACAAGGTCGGGTCAGATACAGCAATGAGCTCTCTGAACCCTTCTCCATTAACAATGGCGTGAAGCAAGGCTGTGTTCTCGCACCAACCCTCTTTTCAATCTTCTTCAGCATGATGCTGAACCAAGCCATGAAAGACCCCAACAATGAAGACCCTGTTTACTGCTCATGTACAGTGGTGATATTGCTCTATAAGTCTTGGGAGAGAGAACTTTTTTTTCCTGGTATAATCTTGTCGCCTTTCATGTTATGGGAAAGATGATTTATTTCCAGAGAATATGTAAAGGTAGAACAATTATTGCTCTGACTGTTTTCTTTATCTGAATATCTTTACACAAGAATATTGAAAACTAGTCTTTCCTAGTTTATTTTCTATCATTTATTCATAGATCTCAGATAATAATGATTTCTTCTTCCTAAAATGGACTTAAAAATTTAATTTTGAAAGCAGAAATCAAAATATCAACCATTGATTATATTTATGAACATAAGTAAGAGTTAAGTATTTTTAATGCAAATATTATATTTTTATTATATAGTATATGTATTAAAATTGCATATTTGCTTGTCATCTTACTTAAGTGTAGATACTGACAAATCTTATCAAATACTAATAATTATTCAGAAATCAATTTAATGTCCAGCATTAATAAATGTTATTAAATGTCAATTATAACTAAATTGATATATGCTCAATAAATCAATCATTAATTGTAGTAAACCATGTATATTATGTTTACTTAATTAACATAAATGTGTATTTGTACAATTTATGCTTAATATATTTAACTTTTGCCCTCTTACCTCCTGTAAATGTTATCAGAGTGCAGCCAATTATTCATTTTTTTTTGTTTCCTATTAAAGAGTTAAACTGATTTCCCTCAGTCAAATATTTATAAAACACATTTTTAGTAAGGTTCTCTGTATGGTGAAAAGGAGAGGGAATCTTTTTCCTTGCTTTTACAGTGAATCTGAGGGCATTTGTAGAGTCCCAACCTCAAATCATACTGAGATAAGCCAGCTCGTTGTTGACTGAGAATCAAACCTGGAATTTTCCTGATCATTATGGCTAATCAAAAAAACAATGAACTCCCATAATGTCCCCGATTATGCATTTGAATTCCTGTTGTGAGTAATACAAAAATCTCTTTTTAAAATGTAAGGAATTATGTTAATTTTACTCAGTCAAGCAATATCAATGTTTAAGGAATACATTACAAAGACTACACTGTGACCTGAAAATGTTATCCTTATGACAATTTTTAGATGTTGCACAGCACGAGTTAAAAGAAAAAGATTACTAATAAAAAGTGAGGCCCTCTGATATGCTATGAAAACCTGTAAGTTTCCTTCTAGTTACTTAGTGCACCTGATTCGAAGAGACCCAGAGGAATGCAGAAGCATCTGATAAAGGACATGGACATACACTTGCATTGCCTGTGTGGTCTACTCATTCATGAAAGTCTTCACAACTGCTACACCTATCTCTCAAGCTTCCTAAACTATATACCAGTTGTTTTACCAACTGATTGACATCCTTAAACCACCAAACCCCAACTATCAACTGACTGAAGCGCCAATCCTTCAATAAACCCTATGGCTCCTCTCCTCTGTGCCCCCTCAACTCGTCCTAACCAACCCACCACCCCAATGCCAACCTGTAATGAGAAGTGAATCTTGATTTAAGCAGGAAAAGAAATACTCTTTTTCAAGAGTCATGCTGAAAAGTCAGCAAAAAGAATGTGAGCATTAAATATAGAATAATAATTTTAAAAATCAAATTTTTTTGGATCCTTATCATCAATCATGGACAATCTCCTCTGAAGGAATCATTCTGCAATACCTGTACTTAAGAGGAACTGCCCCAGCCTTATCAATAGGCTGAAAATGGATGCTGGCTGCAGCAGTACAGAATGCAAAATCAGTGCTCTGACACTGGGACGTAGGGGGCTATGTGCAACAAGGTAGAGAGGGCTTTGCTGAAAAATGAAGAAACCCACGTGGCAGAAAGCAAGTCCATGTGAACATCAGTAACTGGAGGTGGAGGAAGTGCGCCGACAAGAAGAAGAAACTAGGTTTGTCAAAACCTCAACCAAAACAAGAGCAATGGACAAGAAGGGAGGGCATTGAAAGGAGGAGACTAACCTGGAAGGACCTGTGGAATAAAGAGTCAAATAGAACAAGCTTTATCATCAGAGCCCAAATATGATGTCCTGCCCTCTCCCATAAACTTAAATCTGTGTTTGGGAGAGGTCCAGCTTATCCCCTCAAGCACATCTTGGTTGGGAGCATTGTCAGTCTCATCCAAGGCCGATATACTTGGCAACACAATCAAGTGCTGAGATGTCTAGTAGTGGAACTTGAACACCTAGCAGACACCCTTCCATGTTTAACTTTCATCTGGGAGAGAATAAGTCACAGGACCCACTCCTCCTCATTCCAAGATATAGACCAACTGAACACAGCCAGAGACTAGAAATTGCTTGTGCACCTCGGCCAGCAACTCACCTTTCAATTGGAAATTGTCACCACCAACCTGAGGTCTGATCTGGTACTCTGGTCCATCTCTCAGCAGATTGTCTTCATTATGACAGTTGCTTGGGAGGGTACCATGGACGAGGCACAAGAACCAAGTTATACTAACCTTGCCACGGAAACAGAAGAGTGAGGCTGGAAAGTGAGGATGTGCCTGGATGAAGTTGGTTGTAGAGGATTTGTTGCCAAATCCATGACCAAGCTTCTGAGGGAATTAGGAATCATAGACCAGGCTCTCGGGAAGGCAATTCAATCACTAACTCAGCTGAAACGAGCAGTCACTGACTCTAGATGAAAGGGAGGGATCCTACAAATGACCACGAGGAGAAACGGATATGGGACACACACCCAGGTCTGATCAGCCTGTGGTGAGCCTGCCTTGGCAGAGGGTGTCTTGTGTTTAAAAACTCAAAACACTGAATGATACTAGGGAATACGACTGAAGATGTGACCAGTGGTGGATAATATTCCTTGGTGGTCATCCTCCATTACTGTAATTGAAACAATCTAACCAATACTGAAACATCAGTGTTTGTAATGCCTAGTCCTATAAATCAACCATTCTTGACACCTGCAGAAATTGAGAAAAAGTCCAGATTTTTCTTTAACTATTCTCACTGGCCTTCAATATCAGGCCAATAAATGAATTGCTGTCTAGTCAAACTAAACAAAAGTGCTGGAGAAACTCATCAGGTCATCCAGCATCTGTAGGAAGGAAAGAGCCTGAGCCCTTTGTCAAGGTATGAGCAAAACACAGGAAGGCGGCTGAATCAAAAGTTGGGGAGAGTTACTTTTTGTTTCCAAGGTGATGGTATTCAGGTATGAAGAGGTGATTTGATGCAACATAGAGGTGAATGCAGAGTCAGGTTTTTGCATTAATGACAAGAAAATTATGCTAAGAGTGCTCCCAAAAATAATGTTGACATCATTGTGGGCAATCAGTTCCATTTTAAAATCCAAAATGGGACTGTTGGCAACCATATATCTCCAAGTTTCTCCTCCTCTCTGCCACCTCCTTCTTTCCCACTTACAGCAGTGACATCTAGCAGTTAAGTATCAGATTATGGATAGTTGGCTAAACTGTGTCCCAGAATTAAGCCAGCTATCAAAGTCAGATATTCAACCATTAGCTGCTGCTGTGAAGTTGCTCAGGTAGAGATTATTGTGAGCAGGGTTTGTCAGGGGTGAGGATATTATCAGTAAGGTATCTAACTTGGAAGGAGCCCTCCTAGTGCTTTTAGAAATTCCTGCTAGTTATTTCACTCCAACATTAAGTAAGTTGCAATTTACTTCTGGAGGGAGATGCAAGTCAATAGGACACTACGTTTTCTTTAAAATCTTGACCAAGTTTTTCCTCATACTTTTAAGGTATTTACATCAGAATCAGGAAAATCAGAAGTAAACAAGGCTTTGCTTAGCAATATGACCCAGGAAATTAATTCCCCTTTTAAATTGATGTTGTTTTATATTTATTTTAAAACATTTATGTAGCAAAACACACACAAACACACACACACACACACACACACACACACACACACACACACACACACACACACACACACACACACACACACACACACACACACACACACACACACACACACACACACACACACACACACACACAAATACTTCCATATGCACAAGCTATCATCCCAGTAAATTTCTTTGGCTTCTTTTGGAACAGCAGGATGATTGGTCCAATTTATTTTCCTACTGTTCTGTTTCATTTAATTCTGTAGTTTTCTTCCCACAATATGCTCCATTGTTGGAAGAAAACTTTGCTCGCCCACAGATGTCCCTGTACTCTTTATTGACTCAGCAGTGTGGGCTGTTCCTTAACAGAGTGGAAAAGGTTCCAGCCCTCCTGCATAGTTTCCTCACTCCCATATTGACACTCCTAGATTGAGTCACCAAGAGGAGGCATTGTGGAGTGTCCTGCCAGTTTTTCCTCCCTTCCCCAGAAGAATTGAAGTTTCTTTTACCAGATAGATGGAATAAGCTTCTAGCTAGAAGACACATTTTAAAAGACTATTTTTGATAGTTAAAAATTTTGATGTTTATTTAGATAGCCATCATTATAAATTAACCATATTTATATGATCTTTTCAAGGGAGATGAATGGAAGATAATCTTAGTCAACACAAGTTAAATGAAACCTGTGGAATACAAAAAGTAAATATATCAAGTCAGGCATTCTCTGTGGAGAGAGAAGGATTCAGTTCCCTGCTTTTGGATGAAGCAACAATTCAGGTCATTAGAACTAAAAAAAGGAGGAGGGGGTTGATTTAGATGTTTATTAGCAAAAGTGAATCCAAAAAAAATGGCATGAGAGAAAAGAACAAAGGGAGTAATCTCTGCTGCTAAGTCAAGGTGATTCTTGGGCAGTGAACTTACTGATACAGAGTTTGTTCCTTTCTCCTTGGTCTTCTGCTTCTTTCTTTCCCCATCTCTCTAAAAGTGGGTGAAATTTTGGCTTAACTACAATCCAACTGCCATTGCCCATTTCCCCCAACCATCTTTGCTATTGTTTTCCTCAATGAGACTGGTTTTGTTTTCAAATATTATTCCTAAATTTTTGGTCTTCTTTTGACAGTAAGGTAAAGCTGCAGCATAAGATTAAATTTTGTGCATCAAAGACATAATTTTTGTATGATTACATTTTAATGTATTAGTACATGACAATAAAGTAAGTAATCTAATTGCTGTGGTTCTGTTCTGCTATTTATTTTTAGTTAAGTGAAAAAGTAAAATTTAGAGTTCACAGCCATCCCCCATTGACTGCTGCTGTGCCTTTGACTGAGCTTTCAGTTTCAGCTGCAGTCTGGTTCTTGGAGAGGATTTCATGTTTTAGGGCCAAATACATTTTTCTGCCACTTCTGAATTTTGTGGTGACCTCCAACTTCACTGCTGTTTTTGTCCTGCCCTTTGTAAACATGTGCATGCGTGGGTCTTCGATTTCTTGAAAATACAATCATAAATGCCTTCTCCAATATCCTACTGTCCTGGACTTCATTTGCCTGCCAGCTGTTTCCAAACTCATACAGGAGGTCACTGATGCTCCAAGCCAAGTTAACCCTGCCATCATTAACTTTGTCCCATCGCAGGACTGCTTCCTTATTTTACCACCAAGACTCCTATCTCCTGTCATCATGTTTCCTACTCTGCTCTCTTAGATATGTCTGCTCTCAATGTTTTCTCTTTCCTACTCTTCCTTCTACCTTCAGAATGAAACCATGCTACTTCTCTCTGTTTGAACACTTTGTTGTCATCTCATTGAGCAGTAACTCCATCTCCCTCATCCTACACTCTTCCCAACCTTTCTGACCAGTAAACCACAACAGGGGTAATCTTACTGATCTCTTCCCATCAAACTGAAAACTCTCGGCACTTAACCTGTGTACTCTGGCTGTGGACTAGTTGCCACTCATCCCTTCTGTTATCTGTTTACTCTTCCTGTCAATGGCACCTGCTTAATGTGAGGATGTTAAGTGCCCTCACTGCTTGCAATCAGAGATATAATGTGACTCTGATCTCTTCCTGCTATCATTCATCGCTCTTCTCTGCTCCAACCTTACCTCATGCTGTGTTCACTACTGGAATAACCAATCTCAGAGCCACTTCTGATCCTTTGTCTCTATTAAAAACATCCAGAACCTTTTCACTGAACAACTGTCAATCCCATGAAACTTGAACAAACAAAGCATATAAATGTAGGTTTTCCCATTCTCCAACTGATCTGGCTGGACCACATCAGCCAGTTGCATCCATTGTTATTTCATAAACTAAAGCTGTTCACTTTTCTAGATTGCTCCCAGAATTTCAAGGAATTCTGCAGCTTTTTAAAGCTTCTGCAAATCCTCTCCAAGTTTCTTCAATGTACACTTTCTGATATGAGGAACTCATGGATTTCAACACTGAAATCGATGGGGGACATCACGTGATGATGTAGGGGCATCCCGAGGAATCTCCTCCAGAAAAAAGTTTTAAAAAGTGAGGAAAAAAATGAAGAGAAAAGTTTGAAATTCATCTGAATTAGTTATAAGCGACGATAGAAAAAAACGCAATGCCGCCAAAGAAAGACAAAGAAGCAGAAAGAATTTTAGAGAAGACGGAAGAGAAATAACAAGAAGAAAAAGAAGAGCCTACCTTGGATAAGAAGCTAGGACCTGCTGTGAAGTCCAGTCTTCAATCGAAGAGGGCCTCCCGCCTCACCTCCCAGTGAGCTGCGGCGTTCCTGTAACAACAGGGACGCTTGGACAAGTCGGGGAGCAGAGCAACTCAACTGCGCTTGTGCGAGGAGTCACGCATGAGCTGTTGACAGCAACGGGAAGCCCTGTCAGAATGGCTCACTAGACAGACTCTCGGGCAGTCCAAGAGGCTGTCTGAGAAGGGAAAATTATTAGAGCTGGCAGAAGGAGAGAAAGAAGAGAAGGAGGAGGAAGAAGAAGAAGAAGAAGAAGAAAGCTCAGAGGAAATGTTGGAAGAAGAAGAAGAAGAATGGGAAGAAATAAAGTTAAAGCTATCCTTAAACTTCAAGCTGTGCTGATTATGATTATGGAAAAGTTAAAGTTATAAGATGTGATATTAAAAGATCAGAGGCTAAAGTTAATAACGTATGTGAAATTGTAAAAGAGATGCAGAAAAAGTACCAAGAAGTGGAAGAAAAAATTCAAAGCATTAATTTGGAAAATGAATTTTACAAGAAAATATATATAAAATGGATGAAGGATTTGAACAAGTGCAGGCGTTGAATAAGCAATTGTCTGAAAAAGTGGATTCATTAGAAAATTTTAATTGAAGAAATAATGTTATGATTATGGGCCTGAAAGAAGGAGAGGAAGGTGTAGATATTGAGGCCTCTTTTGGACAAATTTCTTCATTATTAAGTGAGGGGAAAAATCTTGGCATTAGCAGCCAAAAGGCTAAAGAAAGAAAAGCACCATTGGAATTTGGAGGGAATGAAATCTTCTTTTATCCTGATATAAGCTTTGAATTATTGAAGAAAAGGAAATGCTTTAATCGAGTCAAAAATATATTGTGGAAGAAGGGATATACTTTTATTCTGTGTTATCCTGCAACTTAGAAAGTATTTGTTCAAGAAGGTCCAAGTAGATTTTTTATGTATCCAGAACATGCTCAAGAATGTGCAGAAAATTTGCCAGACATGGGTCAAGTATTGACCCAAAGAGTAGACACTTGAATCTGGAAAGTTATATTCTTGTAGTGAAAGAAATCTGGAAGCAGTTTGTAATATTGCAGAAATGAGTTTAATATACTCAGAGGACCCGGAGATATGCTAGCTGATTCCTGTCAAACCATGGATGTTATTTTGCAGCTTTAGTCGCAACCCGAAAAGTGGAGGGTGGTAGCATTGTCAGAGGACTTTTTGACAATGCTTAAGGGGGGGGGTCTCTTTTCTATTTCTCTCTTTTTTTCAAGTGTTCAATCAAGTACTATTTTTCTTACTAGATTTATTGTTTATTTTTTATTTAAGAGGTTGATGAAGAGCTGGGGACTGATGAAGGGGAATCATGAAAAGGGGGAAAGTGTAAGAATTTTAAAATTTTTATAATGAGTGAAGGATTAAAGTTTGTGAGTTTTAATGTAAATGGGCTTCAGAACCCTATAAAAAGAGGGTTTTGACATGTGTTAAAAATTGAAAGTAGATAATGCTTTTCTACAAGAAACACACTTAATTGAAAAAGGACTCAAAAATTAAAAAGGGACTGGGTTGGAATGGTAGTAGCATCACATTTTAATACAAACGCTAGAGGAGTAGGAACTTTAATAAATAAAAATCTTCCAATTAAAATACATAATACAGTTTTAGACTCATTTGGTCGGTTTGTTTTAATAAATTGTCAGATTTTTTCTGAACAATGGTCATTAATGCACCAAATGTGAGTGATGGTAAATTTATATAAGAAACCTTTTTAAATATGGGGGAAGCTAATGAAAATATCTTAGTGGGTGGAGATTTTAATTTTTGCCTTGACCCTTTTTGGATAGATCTACCAAGAGTGTATTGAAATCTAAGACAGCAAAAATAACTTTGTCATTAATGCAAGACCTGAATTTGGTTGGAGAAGGATACATCCTGGAGAAAGGGACTATTCATTTTATTCTAATAGACATAATTCATATTATAGAATTGATATGATTTTGGTATCAGTAAGACTTCAAGGTAGGGTACAATGTGTTCAATATAAAGCAAGGTCTATATCAGATAATTCTCCTTTGTTCTTAGCATTATATTTAGTAGATAAGCAGGATACGAGTTTTAGATGGAGGTTTAATAGCATGTTGTTGAAAAAGAAAGATTTTTGCCATTTTATTAGAAATCAGATAAAGCAATTCTTGGATATTAACGCAGACTCTGGATAATAAATTTGTTCTTTGGAATGCAATAAAGGCAATATGTGAACAGATAATACATTTTTCTTCTAAAGTTAGAAAGGAGTATATGTCTCAAATTAATAATTTAGAGATAGAAATGTCAATTTTAGAAAAGGAATTACAAAAACAGTCAGAAGAAAAAAGAATTCTTTTGAATAAAAAGTTACAGTATAACAAACATATTACAGTCTTATAGAACGTAAAAAAATGATTATGAGAAATAAACAGATATCATGAACTGGGGGAACGAGCACATAGCAATGGAAAACAGAATAAGAATCAAAAGCTATTATTGCAACTAGAGATGAGACAGATCACATATCCTATAAACCCCATGATATAAATAATTGTTTTAAGTAATTTTATACAAAATTATATAAATCAGGATCTATGCAGGATGATAATAAAATTGATCGATTTTAAACTCAAGTAAACTTGCCTAAATTAGGTGTGGAAGAACAGTAAATATTATGAACCTCTTTTACAGTTGGAGAGGTTGCAGGAGTTAAAGGTTCTTTACAAAATAATAAATTCCCTGATGAAGATGGATTTATATCAGAATTTTATAAAGAATTAAAAGACGTGGCTAATTCCTGTATATATGAAAGTTTTAATACAATTGGAAGAAACTGGAAATTTACCAGATTCTTTTAAGACAGCAATTATAATGGTAATTCCAAAAAAAGGTAAAGATCCATTAATGCAATCATCTTATAGACCAATATCGTTATTGAGTATGGATTACAAGATCGTGGCTAAGTTATTGGCAAATAGGCTGGAATTTTTTTTTTAACGACACTAATTAACAAGGACCAAACAGGATTGATTAAAAAATGTAAATCGGCGGATAATCAACTAGGTTGATTAGTTTAATTCATCTAGCCCAAAAGAAAGACAATTTAAGTGTAGCTTTAGAATGCAGAAAAGGCATTTGATGGAGCAGAATGCGACTTTCTCTTTAAGACACTTACAAAATTTGGCGTAGGTCAAGCATAAATTGGATAAAAACATTATATATTGATCCAAGAACAAGAGTAGTGACAAATGGTCTTATGTCTGATTGTATTAAATTAACAAGATCAACAAGACAAGGTTGTCCATTATCACCTGCCCTTTTTGTATTATTAATTGAACTGTTAGCTGAGTTAATTAGAACAGACTTAGATATTAAGAGTATTAATATAGGGGCTAACAAATATAAAATTAGTTTATTTGGAGATTATGTCATTGTTTATTTGACAGACCCGGAAAATTCGCTAGGTAAATTACTTATGCAATTAGAACAATATAGAGCAGATTCTGGATATAAAGTTAATTGGGATAAAAGTGAAATCATGCCATTGACTTTTGGTGACTATACCCAATGTAGACAAAATGTGAAATTTAAATGGCCTGAATGTGGGATAAAATAATTCGGAATTAGAATTGATAATCAGTTAGAAAATCTTTTTAAAATTAATTAGGGACCATTGTTTCAGAAAATTGAAGAGGATTTTAAAAAAAGGTTGATTTACCAATTACATTAATTGGTCAAGTAAATTGTATTAGAATGAATATTTTTCCACAGGTGCAATATTTATTTTAATCTTTACCCATTGATATTCCTAAAAAGTTTTTTAAGGATCGAAATAAAATTATAAGGAAATTCTTGTGGAAAGGCAAGATGTTGAGGATTTCAATGGAAATTTAAGTTGGGAGGTTTACAACTTCCAAATTTTAAGTATTAGTATAACGCAGCCCAATTTTGATTTTTTTTTCTTTTTTTGAGGAAGGAGAAAAAGTAGCTTGGGTTAATATAGAAATGAATAAAATAGGTGAAAAAGAATTTGAATAATTTTTATATAGATGGAATGACGTATTAACTGGAGACACAGGCACACCAATATTAAGACATTTGGCTAGAATGTAGCATAAGGTTCATGGGAGTTAAGGGGTATAGATTAGTGAGAATGCCACTGGTGCAAAATAAATTGATCCCGTTTATGTTGAATAACAGAAATTTTATTAACTGGTCAAAAAAAGGAATAAAATGTATTAAAGACTGTTATCAAGGCAGATATTTAATGACATTTGACCAATTGAAAGCTAAATATGGAATACAAAATAATACAGTATTCGGATATTATCGATTAAAGGCTTATCTTCAAGAAAGATTAATTATATCTTATTTACTGTTAGAAGATGATGAAATAGAAACAATAACATCAAATCCAAATTTAAAAAAGTTCATATCAGTTATGTATTTATTACTTTTGAGGGAAGTAAAGAAGAAAGATTTTCATAAATCTAAACAAAGGTGGGAAAAGGAACTGGGTATACATGTAAATTATAAAAATTAGACACAAAAATGTTAAGATAGTATGAAAAATGCAATAAATGTTAGATATAGAATGGTACAATACAATTTCATACATCAGTTATATATTATGCCGCAAAAGCTTAATAGATTAAAGCCAGATCTTTCAGATAAGTGTTTTCGATGTAAACAGGACACTGGCACCTTTTTACACTCTAAATGGACATGCTCCAAATTTAATTTTTTTTGGACTAATTTAATAGATTTATTTGAACAGGTAATAGGTGTTAAACTCCCGAGAAACTCTATGTTGTTTTTTTTGAGGGATATATCAAGGATTGGTCCAGATTTTAAATTGGATTGGTTTCACAAAGAATTTTTAAAGATCGTGTTGTTGGTTGCCAGGAAATGTACAGCTGTTTCTTGGAAATTGGATACGGATTTGGTAAATGCGAAGTTGTATACCTTGGGAAAAGATCACATATAATTTAAGGAACAACTATGATAAATTTTTGAAATATTGGTTCCCATATATGCAAAAGATTGATGTTATAACTTTATAAATAATTACATTATGTCAATTGGTAGAATTTGGTGTGAACTTTGTCTCTCCCCGGCCTCACCTTAATGTATCTAATTTTATTTTATATTATTAGATATTGTATGTGAGGTTTTTCTACATATATACTTAGATTTTGATTAAAGGTTATGTATTATCCAAAAGTGTTTTATTTTACTAAATACTTAATATTGAAAAGATATAATGATAGTTGTAAGTTTAGAATAACTTGTTTATAATTTATACATAAGGTAATATCCAGTATTGTTTTAAAATTAGTCTTCTTTTCTTTTTCTGTTCTTTATTTTCTTCTTTTCTTGCTTTCTTTGGGGGTTTTTCTGTGTGGGAGGGAGTGGGTGGAGGGGAGAAAATTATTTAAAAAAAGCATGTATTGATTTTGATATATAGAATTTTTGGCTCTGTATGGAATTTTGTTATATGTGCCAATAAAATACAATTTGAAAACAACACTGAAATTGATACCATTTGAATTTTTGACTCTGGTTCTTCTTTCCATTACCCACTGGGCCAGACTTCCTCCAAATTTCTATGGTGCTTTAGCCCAGCATTACTTCTGAAAGCTTCTTCCCTCTCTCCTGTAATATTCCAAGCTTACCTTGTGCATGAGACCCAATTTTACTTCATCAACTCAAATTCAGGTAGGATATTCAGAAGAACTTTGGGTTGCATGGTCTTGAAAATCATATGCAAAGTAGTGAAAAGGCATTTGTATTACTTGTCTTCTTTAAGTTTAAAAGTTGGGATGTGATGGTGCAGAAGTACAAAATAGTGGTTCAAGAACACTTCAGAGTATTGTCTGATCGCCACATTGTAGGAAGGATGTGGTGGACTGAAAGAGTGCAGAAGAGATCATCTGGAATGGAGGGCTGACTGTGTGCATCACCACTTGGATTGGCCATACAAGTGCCCAGGAACGTAGAAGGCTGCAGAAAGTTACAAACATAGCCAGGTCCATCAGAGACTCTGACCTCCCATCCATTGCAGACAGCCAACATAATAAGGTACCCTCATCATTTTGGTCACAATCTCTTCTCACTGCTACCTTCAGGCAGAAGGTATAGAAGCCTAAAAATTAGCACCTTGAGGTTCAAGTATCAGACTTTTGAACCTCCCCTTGGTAAATTAATTATGGGTTGTCTGCAATATTGCAGATCATTTTTTTGCACGTGGATTAACTGTGAATATTCATTAGCTTCTGTATTTATTCTCTTTCACTAATTCAATTAATTTACTATTATAGTATTTCTTTATAAGTATCTGATTAGCTGCAGCAAGTAAGAATTTCAGGCATATATACATTTACAATGACAATAAACTCATTGTAAAGAAATCTCTTGGTGCCTGCCACATTGACCACTGCCAGTGGGCTGATATCGCCTCCAGCCTTGCATCTTGGCGCCTCACAGTTCGGCGGGCAGCAACCTCCTTTGAAGAAGACCGCAGAGCCCACCTCACTGACAAAAGACAAAGGAGGAAAAACCTAACACCCAACCCCAACCCACCAATTTTCCCTTGCAACCACTGCAACCGTGCCTGCCTGTCCCGCATCGGACTTGTCAGTCACCAACGAGCCTGCAGCAGACGTGGACATACCCCTCCATAAATCTTCGTCCGCAAAGCCAAGAAACTCATTATCATGATTCTTATAGTCAAAGCAAAAGTGGATTGTTGGTTCATTCTCACTGGATTTTGGGAGGCTGTGGGGTGACCTCTAGAACTTCATAAAATTATGAGGGGCATAGACAGGAGACATAGTTAGAATCTTTTTCTTTGTAGTGGTCTAAAACTAGAGTGCACAGATTTAAGGTGAGAGAGAAAGATCTGAGGGGTTATTTTCATAGATAGGGTGATTTAACGTCTAGAGCAAGCTGTTAGAGGAGGTGGTGAGGGTAGATACAATTACAAAAGGCATTTGGACAGATCCTTGGATCAGAAAGACATGGAAGAGTGGATATCACGCTCAGCATGGGCAAGGTGAGCTGAAAGGGATGGCTTCTCCACTATATGGTTATATGATGCTGACTAAATTAAACAACTAGCCTCCCTCATTCCTATCCTGGGTTCCCAGCAGATTATGTTAAGCCCCTTGGCGACTTCCTTCAAATCTTTCAACCATTGATCCTCTCTTCTCTGTAAACCACCATCCCAACTTCAACTTCCATTCATTCTTAAAGTATTTGATCTCTCAAATTCAGCATCCTGCTTTCCATGTTTGAATTTGTTTTCCTATGAATTAAGCAGCATTGCCTTAAATGTGCCTCAGTTACCTATTCTTGCCGTCCTTTTCCTTTTATCATTCATAGCTCCCTTTGGTAATATCATCTTGAAAAATAGTATCACTTTAATGTGTTCATTGATAGTACACAACCATGTCTTTTAATTCTTTCATTTTCTTTTGGAACTAATTCTGAGATATTAAAAATAATGAAAATCATGTGCGTTTTTTTAACATAAACAGGATTATTCCTCTGGTTCTCAGCTGAAAATATTTAGTGACATCTTCATCATAACATCATAAACTAATATTATTTTTAATTGTATTTTGCATCTACTACAAAGAGGCAGACTAAGCCACAAAGTTTATGGTAGGGGATGGAGTGAATGGCATTGCTCTTCTCAATATGTGGTTGGAGAAATTATCTGCTTGTCTTTGCTGTGTGTCAGTCAAACAGACTATTTGAAGTGGGTGAATTAATGTCTTAACATTATTTTGAGAAGATTTTTTATTTAGCACACAGAAAAGATAAATTCTTGATTAGATAAACTAAAGATTAGCCAGGAACTGTCGCTCAGACCTCATGGGTAGCATAATGATGAAGAAAATAGGACTGCTGCAGAGCTCCAGGGACTCGGGTCAATCCCAACTTCTGGCACTGCCCATGTGAAGTTGAGATTTTCTCCTGCAACTGCGTGGTCTCCCAGGTGCTCTGGTTTCCTCCCACATCCCAAAGGCAATTTGTTGCTGTTCATTATCCTTGGTGCATTTGGGTGGCAAAAAAAATTCAGGAGAAACAGATGGGCAGGTGAATGAGAGTACTTTGTAGGAAAGTATGTGTGGTGCTCCAAGAGCCCTCTTGGATTCAAGGAGCTGAATGGCCTCTATCATTTGATAATATAGAATGTGATGTCTTCACAGGTAGGTCATATAATGAGAATGGTCACTGATTGGGATGGGAGAGGAATTGGGAATGCAATTATGGACTTATCAAAGAATATCTGTTCAACCCTTCACATCATACATAAAGGCACTATCAAGAAATTTAGCTACTCAGGCTATTTTTGTAGTATTATTCTGAACATTGAGCACAGGCCAATAAATATGTATACAATAGGAATATATAATCTGCATCATGAAGTGTAATTTATTCATGAAATCAGCCATTTTTCTGCTACCTCTTGCATCTATCACAGAACTAAAGTCTACTGTTGCTGAAGAACAAAAAAAGTATTTGAGATCAAATCAGATGAGTGTTTTCGAATGCTGCTGAGTTGTGAATAGATTAGAATCACAAATGATTTGAGAATAAATGTGCATTAGCATACATAATCAAGCGGAGTCAAATCTCAAAATTTAAAAGGTTCCGAAAATCTTTTGCTCCTGAGACTGTTACTTTGATTGTGAGATGGTGGCATGTTGGATAGTTGTCTGGTTGCACATTGGGCCAATGCAATATTTTTTCTTTACAGTTTCGGCATGAACCATGATGGAATTGGAAACTCCTGTGGGACGAAAGGTCATGAAGCAGCAAAGCTCATGGCAGCTCACATTACTGCTAACACCAATCCATTCTCCTGGTCTACATGCAGCAGAGATTATATCACCAGCTTTTTGGAGTAAGTGCCCAGTAGCTCAGAAAATTAGATTATCTGACTTATAAAGAAGGTAGCCAATGGTTTGTACCCAAAATAAACACAGTAAGAATTAATATTATTGAATTTGAAACTTTCTGAAAGATTTGTCAGCTGAATAAATTGAATATATACTTGATTTTAGACAGTTGTTGATCCATTTAAAGTAGCTACAGATTTGGAAGAACGAAAATCAGATGTAAAAGTGATATTTTTTCTTCTTTTTAATCTTTCTTTATCCTGTACTTTGTTTTGCCAGTGGAGCATAGAAGTATAAATATTTAAAAAATAATGGTTTATTATTGCCACATTAAGCAAATATATCCAATGGAATTTGAGCTGTTTTGCTTAATGTTTTTGATTTATCCATCACATTATTATCATGTTTAAACAAAGACCTTAACTAGTTAATTAACCAACATTTGCTTGAGAAGGTGGAGAAGGTCATGGGATGTGTTCACAGCATCAAAAGTAGATCAGTATTCCAAATTATATTTTGTGTTATAAAGTTTGCAGATTGCAAAAGATTTTTAAAATTTATCTTTGGTCTTTTGCTAATTAATTAATGAGGGCAGTGCACTTATAAAAATAATACTGGAGGCACTGACTCTTCCCATCATATTCCCTTTGGTTTTGATCACTGAAGAAAATACAGAGCATCAAACCAGTTAAAAGATTTTGGCTCTAAATTTTTCGTTTCCATTGTCAGCTGGTGGGACCCTGAGCAGGGATGAGTTATAACGGCTTGTTCTGTATTGCTGACATGTGGAACTGATATACCGCCTTGTATAAATAATAGCTTACTGCTCCTATGGGGTTTATGCAAGTTGGAAGCAAAGTGGGGGGTAATCGCTGATTTTTGTTTTCCACCCAGAATGAAGTGTGGTTTTGAAGATCTGCCTTTAACACGTCCACAGACTCGGGGTCATTTCTTTATTCCCCATTGTGGAAAGTCTACAGAAATCATGAGAGCTGTCCTTAATAAAGCAGCAATCCAGCTGTGTGCATTCCCTGAAGACAGGGGCAATATTTAATGTTTTCTTCCAAAACAGGCCATGGCCCAAAATTTACCCTGGTGATCGGATGTTTTTTTTAACCACAAAATGAGATGCAAACTCTACCAGAAGTAAAGTTAGTTATTTAATGAAAATAATATCTTGTGAAAATGAAATATCCTGGACAAATCTTAATCTCTAGATAATAAGGGTATAAGCATGTAGACTCACAAAATTGATTTAGGAGGCTAATTATCGAATCAGAACATAAGTGACAGGAATGTTTTTAGCAGTGGGTTATGCCTGCCCTGTTCTTACATGACAGCCAATGAACTGTCCACATTGTACATTCAAGGCTAGCTCCTGTGGGGATCTGCCAGCAATTGTTATTTCTGTTTGTCAGATGTATTATTTAACGCTACTCCAGGCAATTAGAGGCCTGCAACTTTTTTCGGCCTGTATGTTTCTGACGTAAAGAAGTTTCTCTACACTTTAAGTTTATAAAGAAGATGTGGGAAATTTGCTTTAATTAGCTAGAGTATCATACACATGCAGACATATTTAGAATATCAGAGCAGAGAGATTATGGTACAATTAAATGAGCTGCTGGAGGAGCTCAGGTCTTGACCCATGATCTCAAACTAAAATGCTGCTCATACCTTCGCCTCCACAAATGCTGCTTGACTAAGTGAGTATCTCCAGCAGCTCATTATTTTGCTCCTAGATTCCAGATTCTGCCCTCTCTTATGTCCCAGAATTTTAGCTCAGTTTCTTCAAACTTTGCTAAGGTTACTGCTGTATTACTCTATACGGGTCACCACACTATTAGGAAGATTGTGGTTGCATTAAACAATGTGCAGAGGATTTTAACACTAAAATGTGCTGGAGAAACTCAGCAGGTCAAGACTCAAGCCCAGCCCCAAATGTTGGTTACCCTTTACTCCCTATGGATGCTGCCCTTGGAGAGGGTTCAAAAATGGTTCACGAGGATGATTCCAGAAATGAAAAGGTTATCATATGAGGATTGTTTGACAGCTCTTGGCCTGTATTAGTTAAAATTTAGGAGAATGAGGGGGATCTCATTGAAACATTCCAAATGTTGAAAGACGTAGATAGAGTAGATGTAGAAAGTTTGTTTCCCATGGTGGGAAACTCTAGAACAAGAGGGTATACCTTCAGGATTGAAGGGCATCCGCTTAGAACTGAGGTGTATGAAAAGAATGCTGGACGGGGATGCTAGTGAGCAGTTGATGGAGTAAGTCACAACCTCCAGAGCTTCAGCAAATTATATTAAGAAAGTATTATCTAACAGCAATCCAGGCAGTGTCCTACCATTTGATAAAGATTGCCAATGCTTTGAAGTAACAGGGATGGATTTTGAAGTGTTGAAATGCCTACCAAGAAGGCTAAAAGTAAAGACAACATGCAGAAGCCCTATACTACCCCAGCAGGTTAAAGCCTCAGCTTCACCTGACCCTGTCTCCCCAGCCAGCTCACCGTCAGATCAGGAAGAACAGGTAACTGACTTCAAATGGCTAAAACTAGCAGTGCTGGCTGAACTTTATAAAGACCATTAAAATGGAAATCAGAATACATAATGGAGAAGAACTGGCTGCCCTAAAGTTGACGCTACAGACTGTAAAAACGCAATCTGCGGCCAAGAAAATATCTACGTTCACCAGACTGAGAAAAATTAAAGATATTGTTGGAGAGATAGAACGTTCAGTGTCGGGGTGTACCGATGACATCTGCTCAATGCAAAAGAAAATTAAAACTTTCACCGCCAATATGATAAAGCTGGAAAACAGATGTGAAGATTTGGAAGTGAAGTCCCGGAGAAATAACATCAGGATGGTGTGGATTCCCGAAGGAACCAACAGCATGAGTAAAATCCCATTATCAGCTTTATTAAAAGAGGTGTTCAGACTGGATAAAGATTCACTGGTGGACCAAGCACACTGCACCCTATGGGCCATAGCGGCCAGACTTCACTATTACAGTGATTGCATGGATGTCCTACGCCATGCCGGAGAACGCTGCGAGGTAAAACCGAAGGGGATTCTTATTTTAATCTGCATTTACCAAACTCATTAAGGTTGTTTTGGTGGAATTCCAAGACTTGTATAATGCAATGTTACTATTGTTAAATTTATATGCAGATTTATTGGGCTGAACGACAGAGTTGACTGAAGTGGCTTTCATTGTGCCTGCAAATCTAATTCAAAATTTGTGGAAGGCATGGTTATGTTTCTTTTCTACCTAAGCTGACTCTGAGCGTCCCTGACATTTAGGGGCAAGGACGTTTGGAGCAGGTGAATGTAAAGTGTTGTTAGTCTTAATACAGGGACGAGTGTAGTCAGCATGCAGATTTGTTTATTTATGTTGAGGGAGGGGGATTGGGGGTTGAACCACCATGACACTTACACTCATTTAGGGAGGTACAGCCCATGTAATCTAAATGTATAGTGCAATGAACCCAAGCACTCCTGGTGAGGTTGGGAGGGGGGGATGGTGGGGGGGGGGGGGGGGGGCGGGGAAGAATGCCTGTCAGATTTCTCAGTTGGAATATCAGAGGAACAGGAATCTCTATCAAAAGATGTAAAGTTTTCTCCCATCTGAACTGGTTAAACAGAAATTGAGGAGAAACTGTGGGAAAAGGCTATTGCACTCACTTGGGACTCATTCAGTTAAGGTGCTACACAGGATTCATTTTTCAGAATCCAGTCTGTCAGCCATTTATCCTGAAATAGAGGACAAATGCATAAGGTAATGGCTTCCCTTGCCACCTAAATCACATGTTCTATCAGTGCCCCAAAATACAAGGGTTCTGGAGAGGAGTCTTCAGCACACTATCCAAAATATTTAAAGTCAATTTGCAACCCTGCCCATTGACTGCAATATTTGGAATCTCCGACAACTCCCTAAATTCCCTGAAGAAAGACGTGATAGCATTTACATCCCTATTAGCCAAGCATCGAATCTTGTTACACTGGAAGTCTAAACACAAACTCTACCAGTTCAAAGAACAGGGGAAACAAAATACATGAACATGACCATTTGGACGTTGCCCTCCAAGCCACGCACCATCTCGAATTGGGAAGATATCACTGTTTCTTCACTGTTGCTAGGTCAAAATTCTCTCTCTCTCTCTCTCTCTCTACATATATACATGCACATACTATATATGTATCTCTTTGGCTTGGCTTCGCGGACGAAGATTTATGGAGGGGTATGTCCACGTCTGCTGCAGGCTCGTTGGTGACTGACAAGTCCGATGTGGGACAGGCAGGCACGGTTGCAGCGGTTGCAAGGGAAAATTGGTTGGTTGGGGTTGGGTGTTGGGTTTTTCCTCCTTTGTCTTTCGTCAGTGAGGTGGGCTCTGCGGTCTTCTTCAAAGGAGGTTGCTGCCCGCCAAACTGTGAGGCGCCAAGATGCACGGCTGCAGGCGATATCGGCCCAGTGGCGGTGGTCAATGTGGCAGGCACCAAGAGATTTCTTTAAGCGGTCCTTGTACCTCTTCTTTGGTGCACCTCTGTCTCGGTGACCAGTGGAGAGCTCGCCATAGAACACGATCTTGGGAAGGCGATGGTCCTCCATTCTGGAGACGTGACCCACCCAGCGCAATTGAGTCTTCAGCAGCATGGATTCGATGTTTGCGGACTCTGCCAGCTCGAGTACATCGATGTTGGTGCTGAAGTCATTCCAATGAATGTTGAGGATGGAGCGGAGACAGCGCTGATGGAAGCGTTCTAGAAGCCATAGGTGATGCCGGTAGAGGACCCATGATTCAGAGCCGAACAGGAGCGTGGGTATGACAATGGCTCTGTACACGCTGATCTTTGTGTGTTTCTTCAGGTGGTTGTTTTTCCAGACTCTTTTGTGTAGTCTTCCAAATGCGCTATTTGCCTTGGCGAGTCTGTTGTCTATCTCTTTGTCGATCCTTGCATCAGATGAAATGGTGCAGCCGAGGTAAGTAAACTGGTTGACCATTTTGAGTTCTGTGTGCCCGATGGAGATGTCGGGGGGGAGCTGATGGAGGACCTCAGTTTTCTTCAGGCTGACTTCAAGGCCAAACATTTTGGCAGTTTCCGCAAAACAGGACGTCATGCGCTGGAGAGCTGGCTCTGAATGGACAACTAATGCGGCATCGTCTACAAAGAGTAGTTCATGGACAAGTTGCTCTTGTGTCTTGGTGTGAGCTTGCAGGCTCCTCAGATTGAAGAGACTGCCATCCATGCGGTACTGGATGTAAACACCGTCTTCATTGTTGAGGTCTTTCATGGCTTGTTTCAGCATCATGCTGAAGAAGATAGTAAAGAAGGTTGGTGCAAGGACGCAGACTTGCTTCTCGCCGTTGTCAGTGAAGAAGGGTTTGGAGAGCTCATTGCTGTATCTGACCCGACCTTGTTGGTTTTTGTGCAGTTGGATAACCACGTTGATGAACTTGTACTACTATATATCTAATTGCTCCTTGAATATGTTAAATGAATTGCATTCAACCGCCTTTTATGGTTTAGAATTTCACCATTTCACCACCCTTTGGATGAAGAAATTCTACTCATTTACCCTTAAACAGATTACCCTATATTGTCAAGCTGTAGCCTCTTATCATAGTAGACATTTTATGCATCCTCATCATAGCTCACACACCCACCCATCTTTGTGATATTCACAAACTTGGAGATACTATATTTAATGACTATATCTAAATCATTAATATATATGTTGTGAATAACAGGGGTCCAAGCGCTGTATCTTGTGAGAACCCACTAATCGCTACTCGCTACTTGAAAAAAAAATTATTTCTAGTCTTTGTTTCCTGTCTAGCAATGGGCTCATGATCCATGATTGTACAATTATTATCCCAAATCCCAGGTTCTTCAATCCTGCATACCAATTTCTTATGGAGGATCTTGTCAAATGTTTTCTCAAAATCAAGGTATTCCACATAACACCATGCCACTCTTTGCTTATTTGGCTTTATCTTGACGGTGACCAAATCACTCAATGTGAAGTCTACCTGCTGTAAGTGCATGGGTGGGGTTGGAGGGGGTGGGGGTGGTAGAATGAGGAGGATAAAAGGCCCAGAAAAGGGTCCCTGACTATTGAAGGTTTTCTATAGTTTTACCTAACCCAGGAGCTGCTCATCAGGAGACTGGATTTCACAAGGGCCCATTCATAAAGATCAATCACATCCTGCAACCTGAGCAGGGACAGACACTTCATCCTGTTACCCTCCACTGTCCCTTTCCATTCCTCTGTTCTTGTTTAAGGTAGATCACAGTGTCCTCAAACTTTTTCCAGCTCTGGAATCTGGAATTTTTCTCATAAAACTATGCCAGACCAGCTACTAACCACTCAGTAACCTTTTGGTGACATGGCTAATAATACTGCAGATAATAATGAGAATTATGCACCACATCTATCATCATTGTAGATAAAATAGGTGTCTTGAAGTAATAGTTTTGCTGCCTGAAATGACATCCAATTTAGTTTGGAGAGGATTTCAAGATTTAGAGTGGTTTGTGTCAGTCTCTTCAACCTGACAGCAATGTAGGCATAGCCTTTTCCTCCTGGTGCATTGGAAACAGAGCCTTTGGCAATTGAACACTGCTTCCTAGTTGGTAAATTGCTTCATGACATCATGCTCCTTTAGCAGCTCAACCAATGCACAGAATGTTTCATTGTGAATGAAGATTGGTCTTGGTGACCTCCACCATCATCCCCAACTAAGTAGTCAGTCCCAGAATCCTTGTGCAACTTTGCCCTTCACCTTGAAACCAACTTGTTTCTGGAGACTCATGATGTACAGATACTGCCTCAAATCTGACAGCTACATGTAATGCAGACCATTATCTGAGCTGATGACAGCAGCTGTTTATCGGACATGGGATGGGTTCTTCTATCCTGCTATGGAGTAGTTCCACCAGCTCACTTTGGCAGAAGAGATTTCTTCACCTTTCAGAAATGGAAAAGTACAAGGCAAAGGTGATGTTGATGGGAGGGGGGTGGGGGGGGGGAGAAATAAGAGGGGTTTGTTTACACAAATGTACCTCTTAAATCTAGAGAGATTGAGGAAAGTGAACTGAAATAAGTGAGAAAGTATTGGACTAAAGCAAAAATAACTTGTATCATCTCTTATCTCCTGTGGCTGTGCCTATTATTATGGGAGTGGCAACTCCATTAATTGTAAGTTCTTTCTCCTTGATGCTTGTCCATGTCAATTTGCTGTTGCTACCTACCATGCTGCACCATTTCTCCAACAAGCAAAGGGGTGGGGTAGGAGGTGCATTAGTGAGAATGACGACAATGTGCCTGCTGTGCTTGATTCCTCAGTTGAGTATGGAAGCTGTGAGACTTGCATAGAAATGTTGAAGTATTGACAAATGTGTGAGTGATGTGGAACATCAGTGAAGTTAGTAGTGCACCAGTAAGGAATGTGAATCACTGATGGTATCATCTGTAGAGTCATTAAACTTCTTGCTCTGTACTTAGCTCCTCATATTTAGATTCCTGGCACTGACTTAGATTGTAGTTCGCAATGTGTTTTAATACTTTCTTTGCCCTTGTGGATAGAGGATTTTCTACTTTACGTTGTTTTCCAGGGTGGGCTTGTTCCCTTCTATAGCCCAATAGCTCTACTGGTATAATCTCAGAGACATAGAATGATTTCCAGTCACAAAGCAAGATATTGGACTGACGTAGATTATTGCTATGTGTTTCTAGACATCGGGAAACACAAACCAATGCTATGACATGTGATGACAACTTTCATATTAAGAAATTCTGGGCAGAAACTTCCTGTGACACGTCCACAGGTCCAAAATGCTGCTGGCTAATCCCCGATGAGTTTTTCATGAAGTTTCTATCCAAATTCACTGTATATGTGTGAAAAAGAAAAAGTGTATATCATGGCTAATGTGATTTACGGTGTGAAAAATAAAAAATTTTTAAAAAAAAGTTTCTATCCAAATTGTCTCCAACAATCCCAAGAAAGAATCCTACATAAATACATCACTTTAACACTCAGAAGATAGACAATCGCTTGCTTATTTAAAGCGATTCATTTACAATTTAGATTAACTTTCTGGACAGAAAAGCTTGCATGATATCAAATACAACCCTGAGATTATTTTTCCTCTGGACCAGGCAGTGCAAATTGTAATCAAGAGAAAGCTACGCACATAAAAGAGAGAAATGTAAACAAACTGACTGTGTAATACATGGAAAAAAGTCAGTAATAAATAATGTGCAAAGTAAGAGTCTTTAAATGAGTCTTTGATTGAGTTTGTTGTTGAACAGTCAGATGGTGGAGGGTTGCAACTGTTCTTGAACCTGGTGGTATGGGTTTTGTGGCACATATATCTCTTTCTCAATGGCAGCAGCAAGAACAGAACATGTGTGGATCTTTGATAATTGCTGCTGCTCTCCAATGGTGTGGAGAGTTTTGCCTGTGATGTACTGGGATGTGTACACTAACTTTTGCAGGACTTTCCACTCAGGGGTGTTGGTGCCACCATACCAGACAGTGATGCAGCTGATCAGCACACTTACAACTTAAAATTTGTAGACATTTGCCAAAATTTCCAATGTCAACTGACCTCTCGCAGACTCTTGAGAAAGTAGAGGTGCTGACGTGTTTTCTTCAAGATGACATTGGTACATTGGTACATTGGGTTAAGGAAAGATCTTCCAAGATAGTCACCCTCTCCACCTCTGATTCACGCAATAATCACTGGATTGTACATCTCTGGTTATCATATCATAAAGTCCACAATCAGCTCCTTGGCTTTGATGTCATTGGGTACAAGGTTGTTGTTAGTACACCATTCAGCCAAGTTTTCAATATCCTTCCTGTATGCTGGCTCATCGTCCATTTATATACAGCCTACTATGGTGGTATCGTCAGAAAATTTGTAGATGGTGTTGTTGTCTTTATGAGCTATGCAGTCATAAGTGTAAAGCGAGTAGAGCAGGGTCTTAGTACACAGCCCTGTGGTACTCCAGTCCTGATGGAGATTGTGGAGACATTTTTGCCAATCCGTACTGATTGAAGTTTAGATGTGAGGAAATCCAGTATCCAGTCATACAGTGTAGTATTGGAATTTGCTGATCAGTTTTGAGGGGATGAAGATGTTGAATGCCAAACTTCATTCAATAAAGAACTTCCTGATGTATGTGTCTTTGCTGTCAGGTGTTCCAGGGTTTTGTGTAGTGCCAGTGAGATGGCATCTGCCATAGACCATTTTCTGTGATAGGCAAATTGGAACGGAAATGGATCCATGTCACTACTCTGACAGGAGCTGATATGCTTCAAAACTGACTTCTCCAAATCACTTCATTGCAGTGGATGTGAGTGCCACTGGCAGGTAGTCATTCAGGCAGATTACCACATTCTTCTTAGGCACCAGTATAATTTGAAACAGGTAGGTACCATGCCGTGTTGAGGTGAGATGTTGAAGATATCAGTGAGTACATTGGCCAATCGGTCAGCACAGATTTTCAGTACACAGTGGACTGGGTTCACAGTCCAGACTGGCTGCATACCTTGGAGTCACTCCACTGAAGGCAGCTGCACACCATATTTGAACACTGATAGCAGAGGATCAAGCTGGGTATGTGTGTGTGCTGTGGTATACTTCCTTATTCTGGTGGTCAAATTAGGATGAAAAGGCATTGAGTTCATCTGGGAGCTAACATTTTCTGTCTCTTACTGCATTGAATTTGGTTTTGAGTCAGGTTATGTCATTTATGCTCATCAAGTTGTCGTGTAACCATTGTTTCCATTCTCGTTTGGAACCTCAACTTCACTCCCGAGATGGCTTTCTGTAGGTCATATCTGCTCCTTGTTTAGTGTATAGATCACCAAACTTAAATGCCTGTGATCTGGCTCTCAGCAGGTTCCAGATTTCATTGTTCATCCAAGGCTTCTGTTTGGGGAAAACCTTGAACGATTTGTTGGAACCACATTTGTCCACAGCGGTTTAGATAAAGTCTATAATGCACTGACTTAAGGAAGTCTTGTGACCATTCTTCAGTCTCCTATGACCACCTTCTGGTTGTCCTAATCTCTCTGGAGCCTCTGATTATAGTCTCTGTCTGTCTGCAGGCAGAAGGAGCACCGCCAAGTGATCTGATTTGCCAAAATGCAGTCTCGGAAAGGAATGGTAGGCCTTACTTATCTTTAGTGTAGTAGTGATCAAGTGTGCTGTGACCTCTGGTATCGCAGGTTACATACTGGTGATAAATCAACAGGGTTTTCTTAAGACAGGCTATTTGCTTGTTTTTGCACCATGAAATACTTTCATATGTCTTTGGTGGAATTGTGACCTTTGGTAACATTAGGCATACCTGGTACATTGAGTTTGAGGTGTTGGGGGATGTTGCTCAGGAATTGTGTAGTGCAAATCTGTATAAAGTCTGCCTGAATGATTTAGTTTTTCATTGTGCAGCTGTGTGTTTTACCTTTAGTCTCACTTTTAATCATACAACCAGATGTAAGGTTGTTTTGATTGAAAACAAATAAAGGAACCTTTTTGGCCAAATTAAGATTACGTTCTATATAGTCTGGAAAATTGTTTCACATGTTTCTTGCTTTGGGTGCAACTTTTGCCCCTGTCTATCACATCTGGAGATTATGTGGATGTTAGTGGATGGCCGTCTGTGATATATTATTTCCAAACCACACAAAATAATGAAATTCAGTACCATCATCATACAGTAATAGAGAATCACAAAAATAATGTTGGCACAACCTTGATTTCATTAAGAGTCTTAATGAACTGATAAAATAAATAAACATTGAAGTGTAACATGATCATGCTTATGGCTAAATTGAAATAATATTAGTTATGTTTTAAAGGAAATTAATCAATTTAATATGACCGTTGCAATAATGGACAGAGTGAAAAGCCTATAATCTAGTTGAGTTTCCAGATCATTCTGCAAAATGCATAAGAGAATCTTAACTGGCTTACTAAGATATTTGAATTATGTGGTTAGATTACAGTCTTAAATAAACTTTTATAGTTTTATAGTTTAAGTTATAGTTCTGTTTCAATAACATAACTAAAATCTGATTTTTCCTTGTTTTGTGTTGTGACCAACTTTCTGATTTCACTAATGCTAATTATTGATAGAATTAATTTTAATAATGTGTTATAATACCTGGTAATTATTTTCTGTGCATGAAAATAAAGTGCCTTATGAAATTATCAGTAACTAGAAACAAGATATAAATGAAGTCAAATGTAAACTTAAAATATTTTCTAGATATATTTTAAATTTATTTCAGAACAGATCATTTCTTCATGTTGTAAAACTGTTCATTTTATAACAGTTCTGGGCGCGGAACTTGCCTGGATAACGAACCGCCAAAACGTGATTTTCTTTACCCAACAATAGCACCAGGACAGGTGTATGACGCTGACGAACAGTGCAGGTTCCAATATGGCACCACATCACGACAATGTAAATACGGGGTAAGACATCTGAATTCTAATACTGCTCAGCTGCTGTCTTTCACGTGCTTTACAATCTTACAATCTACTAATGTGGTTATAGGTACTTTGCCACTTTACTACTAACAACTTAAATGTCATGTAAATGCATAAATCTATTTTCCTCTCCATTTTGCACAAAATTTTGTGATTATAATCTATGGTGACTGACAGTAACTAAAATTGGAAAAGGGAAGACAATAAAATAAAGCCGGCTTAAGTGTTTGAAGGAAAATTTATTTCATTCAGCAGCAAGTTTTATTCCTTCACTCATTAATTAAAACTTTGGACCATTTATTTCAAAACTATACTGGTAGACCCTATATTGACCAGAGTTTATTTTTATTGTAAAATGCCATTTCTTGTTCGCAAATTGGAACTCACACATGATTTTGTAGATTTTGCTATTTTTTGAAAAGATTATAATAGGATTGGTTCGAACATATAAAATGCTCAACACATCAAGTAGCATCTGATGGCAAATGAATGACTGACAACACTAACTCTGTTTCTCTCTTCACAGATACTACTTGACTGTTGAGTGTTTCCACATTTTCAGTTTCATTTCTGTGCAGTCCATTGCTTTTGAACCTGAATTATGTGCTCATGAGTGCATGTCTTCTCACAGACCTGACCATTGAAACAGTTACTGTTATCAATCAGTAAACAAGCATCTCCACTCCATGGTGCAATATTGTTCCAATGTGGTAGAAAATCTTTATTATATATTCCTCTGCTGTTTTACTGTTTGCAACTGGCATTGCATTCAACGTAATTAAATTGCAAACTTAAGTTTCCATCACTCCTGATCCCTCCCAGCTTTGTCTGGGCAGGCATTCCTTTCTGATGGATATCATAATGTTGTATCTTTGCTGGATATTCCAGAATACAGCCACTTGTCTGGAGATACTGCTTGCAGTCTCTAGGTGGTCACTGTCACCTGGGCTAGATCCAGGTTTCATTGGCCTCTGCAATTAAGTCAGATGGCATTATTCCTATGGTGAGTAGGCTTTACTATGGTGTTAGGTCCCTTACCCACAATGTCCTGACAGAAGGCAAAGAGGGGAATGGAATTTTGCCTTTTGTTAAAGCTGTGAAGTTTTTAACCAGTTTTTAAATATCTGCAGGTTTAAGATATTTAAAGTTTCTAAACTTGAAATAATTATTTAAAAAATTATTAGTAATTCTTTTCAAGAAAATGTCATGATGGGATTATGACAACACTACAATTACTATGAAGCTGAAGTAATATATTTAAATAGATTAACTTACTTTTCCTACTTTCTCATGTAAGAATCGAAGTTCAAATGAATTCAAATTTTGATCTAATGCCATGTCAGACCTGGCATAAGATCTAACGGGTAAATCCCTAGTAAAATGGTGAGGAATCATGGCAAGATTGTGAACCATTCCATCTGTTGCCTAGTAAATCTCTGACTAGTAGTGAATCCAGCTAATACTGAGACTTGCTTTCATCTGATTGGTTGAACAATGTTGATTCCAAATCTAGGAGGTCCTATTTCTTTCTTCTATGTTGAAGGTGGCACATAGTTTTTGTTAAATGTATGAAATATCGGAGTGAGGTACAGTTTTCACAAGATCACATTATAAGGGCAGAAGTAGGCCAATCAGCCCTTTGAGTCTGCTCTGTCATTCTATCATGAGCTGATCCAACCTCCCACTTCCTGGCCTTCTCTCTGTAGCCCTTGATGTCCTGACTAATCAAGTACCTGTCAATTTCTGCCTTAAATACACCCAATGACCTTGCTTCTACAGCCACCTGTGGCAACAGGTTCCACAGACTTACGATCCTCTGGTTAAAGAAATGTTTCCACATCTCTGTTTTAAATCGACTCCCTTTTATCCTTATGTTGTTCCCTCTACCATGGAAACAACCGTGTCACATCTACTCTGTCCAGGTCTTTCAACATTTGAAATTACTCTATGAGGTTCCCCCCCTCATCCTTCTGTACTCCAACAAGTACAGTCCAAGAGCCAACAAACATTCCTCTTATGCTAACCCTTTCATTCCTGGTATCGTTCTAGTAAATCTTCTCGGAACTCTTTCCAACACCAGCACGTCTTTTTTCAAATAAGGCACCCAAAACTGTACACAGTACTCCAAGTGAAGTCTCTCCTGCTCTTATATGCTATCCTCAAAAAAAATGAATGCCAACATTACCTTTACCTTTGCCTTCTTCACCATGACTCAACATTGAGGTTAATCTTTAGGGTATCCTGCATGAAGACTCTGAAGTTGCTTTGCATCTCTGAATTTTGAATTTTCTCTCCATCTAAAGAGTAGCCTGCCCGTCTATTTCTTCTACCAAAGTGTATGACCACACACTTTCCAACATTGTGTTTCATCTGCCACCACTTTGCCCATTCTCCTAATCTATCCGAATCTCTCTGCAGCCTTTCTGTATCCTCAGCTCCATCCCCCTTACCACCTATTTTGGGCTCCTTATTGAATGGGACCCATTTAAAAGAGAGATGCGGTGCAATTTCTTTAGTCAGAGACCATGGACGGCTGTGGAGGCAGGTTGTTGGATGTATCTAAGCCAGAGATTGATAAGTATCTGAATAGATAAGTGGGAGAATGGGTTAGCTAACGATGTGCAAACTCAAAGGGTTGAATGGCCTACTTCTGCTCTTATATCTTATTGGTTTATGGTCTTATTTTCTATATTGTACTTCTGATGTAGATGACTGAATACCTTCAATCCCAGAGTTATATACATGAAAAATATTCTGTTGCTGAACTAGTTCTCTGTTTAACATTTGAGTCGATGCAATGCTGTTATTTATTTTGATCTTACTTTTTTTTCTCCTTTTTAAAAAAATTCTAGTCAAAATGAGAGGCAATGCAGTGCAGACATCAGTAGAGTAGCTGTTACAGCAGCTACACTTGCCCTCAGTTCCTTTGGCAGTAAAAAGCATTCAGAATTATTGATTCTTTTGTTTTTTTCTCTCCTCATTTTGGAATGACTTAAAAATTCTTTGGTCCTTCACAATATTAGGATAATCTTCTTGTTGCAGTTAATTTGCAAAGAATGGCATGATGTTAACGTTCTATGATCATGCAGTGCAGCTTGTTGAATTTCTAGTGCAAGTAAGCTCCACTTGCTTTTTCATTGAGCAATTATTTTTTACTTGAGGAAAATGCAATTGCTTACTGACAAATTGGTGTATGTGTGAGCATTGTTGCAGCATAGAGTTCCAAGAAACTGTTTTACTGAACTTAAAGTTACGATGTTGATTGTATGTGTTTAACTGCAGACTCAGATTAGAGGCTTTTTACTGGTGATGTGCTGCAGGGATCAATGATGGATCCATTGTACTTTATAATATATGAAAAGAGGGTTGGTGCGAGAACACAGCCTTGCTTCACGCCATTGTTAATGGAGAAGGGTTCAGAGAGCTCATTGCTGTATCTGACCTGACCTTGTTGGTTTTCGTGCAGTTGGATAATCATGTTGAGGAACTTTGGGAGACATCCGATGTGCTCTAGTATTTGCCAAAGCCCTTTCCTGCTCACGGTGTCGAAGGCTTTGGTGAGGTCAACAAAGTCCTCAACAATGAAGACGCTGTTTACATCCGGTCCCGCACGGATGGCAGTCTCTTCAATCTGAGGCGCCTGCAAGCTCACACCAAGACACAAGAGAAACTTGTCCGTGAACTACTCTTTGCAGACGATGCCGCTTTAGTTGCCCATTCAGAGCCAGCTCTTCAGCGCTTGATGTCCTGTTTTGCGGAAACTGCCAAAATGTTTGGCCTGGAAGTCAGCCTGAAGAAAACTGAGGTCCTCCATCAGCCAGCTCCCCACCATGACTACCAGCCCCCCCACATCTCCATCGGGCACACAAAACTCAAAACGGTCAACCAGTTTATCTATCTCAGCTGCACCATTTCATCAGATGCAAGGATCGACAATGAGATAGACAACAGACTCGCCAAGGCAAATAGCGCCTTTGGAAGACTACACAAAAGAGTCTGGAAAAACAACCAACTAAAAAACCTCACAAAGATAAGCGTATACAGAGCCGTTGTCATACCCACACTCCTATTCGGCTCCGAATCATGGGTCCTCTACCGGCATCACCTATGGCTCCTAGAACGCTTCCACCAGCGTTGTCTCCGCTCCATCCTCAACATCCATTGGAGCGCTTTCATCCCTAACGTCGAAGTACTCGAGATGGCAGAGGTCGACAGCATCGAGTCCACGCTGCTGAAGATCCAGCTGCGCTGGGTGGGTCACGTCTCCAGAATGGAGGACCATCGCCTTCCCAAGATCGTGTTATATGGCGAGCTCTCCACTGGCCACCGTGACAGAGGTGCACCAAAGAAAAGGTACAAGGACTGCCTAAAGAAATCTCTTGGTGCCTGCCACATTGACCACCCCCAGTGGGCTGATATCGCCTCAAACTGTGCATCTTGGCGCCTCACAGTTTGGCGGGCAGCAACCTCCTTTGAAGAAGACCGCAGAGCCCACCTCACTGACAAAAGGCAAAGGAGGAAAAACCCAACACCCAACCCCAACCAACCAATTTTCCCCTGCAGCCGCTGCAGCCGTGTCTGCCTGTCCCGCATCGGACTTGTCAGTCACAAACGAGCCTGCAGCTGACGTGGACTTTTACCCCCTCCATAAATCTCCGTCCACGAAGCCAAGCCAAAGAAAGATAATGTATATTAATGACTTGGTGCCAATGGTTAACAAGTTTGCATATAATAGCAAAATTGGTTGTATTCTAGACAGTGAGGATAATGATAGAAGCTAGATGAACTCTAGATAAACTGGGTAAATGGGTCAAGGAATGGCAGATGGAATTTAACTCAGACAATGTAGGGTGTTGCTCTTTGTTAAACTGGAGATAAACAGTGAATGATAGACCCCCAAGAATTTTAATAGATTAAAGAGACTTGGGGGTACAGCTGCATAATTCTACTTAAGTGGCAACATAGGTAGACGGTGTTGAAAAAATTAATTGGTATGTTTGCCTTCAGTCAGGGCATTGTGTACAGGGACATCATGTCATAACTACAAAATGTTGGTGAGATTTCACTTGTGAGTACTTTTGATTACTCAGCAAAAGAAAGGAAATCAGGAAGCTGGAAAGTGCAAAAAAGATTCACAAAAATATTACTAGGACTGGTAGACTTAATTTATAAGGGGAGGCTGGGTAAGCAGGAACTTTTCTCCCAGGAGTCTAGGAGAAGAAGGGGTGAGACCTTAAATTGGTTTATAAAATGGTGTTACAATCCCAGAGGACTCCAGAAACCAGCAGCCACAGAATTTCATCAAGACAATGGTGACAAAAATGTTTTTTTAATTTTCTTCAAACATAATAATAAGATCAATATTTAACTCATTACTATTAACATACTGAGCTGAGCTGATCATCCCTCTCGGAGGAGGATTACGTTGCTCGCCTCAAGAGCACCTCCTGCACATTCAGGTGGCCTCCAAACCGCCACATATTGCCTAAACATGTGGCTTTACATACAGGGCAATTGGCCACCTAAAAGTGTCTATGTAGTCTCTGGTTAGACATAGCTCTTGCATTTCAAATGAGGTGTCTTTTGTGCATTGTTACTGAGATGTTTGTTTGTGAAGTGTACCTAAACTAAACTCCCACAATCTATACCTTCTTTTAAGGATATATTTTATCGTAATTTTATTAACCCATTCTGTAACAATGACAGTGCTGCCGCTGGTGCGGACCCACGGAGAGCGAGGAGTGGAGATACAGCACTTCTGTGGGGTTCAACTGCCTAATCAACTGCCATCAGCACAGTACAGGCTTTGCAAACTCCAGGGAAGTGGAGGACTGGCACAGGGCACCAGAAAATGGGGAGATCACCCCATCCACAGGATGGTGATCACGGCAGTGGACCAGTGAGGGAGCTCTGTAGCTAAAAGACCCAAACAGGCAGTGGCTGCTGGCAACTCGAGGCGAGGAACCCACAGAAGCTGTGGGCTGCTGGAGACTGCTGTCAGGTGTGGTGAACTACTGTACACTCATTTATCTGGCTTCGTCCTGTTCTGTGACTGTACCCGTGGGTCCTCCTCCTTGATCCTGTATAAAGGCTCCAACACCATAACCTCTGCCCCAGAAAGCCTGGGGCTGCCATCTTGGACACCACCAACTTCCGAGGATAACCACGCCGCCGCATATGCGCCGCCATTATACTCCCAGACTATGAGTCAGCATTACCACTCCACGAACTGACACTGGCCCACATCAACTCTCCCGGTCTATGATGGACATCTCGATCAACAATCAAGTGAAAAAATGCCTTTTTGATATCAGGAGCACTGAGAGTTTCATGAATCCTGATACAGAACAGCGTTACTCCCTTAAAGCAAGGCCAGTAAGCTATAAATTCGTCTTGGCCTCAAAGTCCCACTCAGCTGAGCTGTAGCTACACCACCGTGATGCTGATCACATGAGGTATGACTTACAATGACTTTAAACTCTTCATCATGCCCCAGCTCTGTGTGCCAGTGTTGCTGGGGTTGGACATTCAGTGCTACCTCAAGAGTGTCACAATGCAATATGACGGTTCCCCCCCCCACTCACGGTCGGCAATCTGCAGTTTGTCAGCTGGCTGCCCCGTTCCCCCCTCCCACACGCAGGCCCAACTGACCGCGGTCTCTCTACTCCCACTGCTGTTCGTGAACCTCACCCCCCAACTGTAAACCAGTCGCTGCAAAAAGCAGGCAATACAGTGAAGGGGACACAGTGTTCATTAAACCGGAAGTGCAGCTACTCTTGAGTGAGGAGATCATAGAGGCCAGTACCTTCCCTTGGAGAGCTCAAGTAGTGGTGGTCAAGAGTGGGCGTAAACACAGAACGGTGATTGATTATAGCCAGACCATTAACTGTTATACACAGCTGGATGCGAATCCCCTCCCTCGCTTTGCTAATGTGGTCAATCAAATTGCCCAATATTGTATGTTTTCCAGGATCAACCTGAAATTCACCAACCACCAACTCCCCATCTGCCCAGAGGACCGCCAGTACACTGCCTTCGAGGCATATAGTCGCCTCTACGATTTCGTCAGGTTTCCCTTTGATGTTACCAATGGTGTCTCTATCTTCCAGCAGGAGATGGACCAAAATGACCTGCGCGCCACCTTCTCCTACCTGCATAATGTAACGATCTGAGGTCATGACCTGCAAGATTGTGATGCCAACCTCCATAAATTACTCACAACTACCAAATTCCTGAACCTAACCCTCAACAGGAATAAATATGTTATCCGCATACCCACCTGTCAATCCTTGGCTGTATTGTGGAGAATGGAGTCATTGGCCCTGATCCCGAATGCATCGCCCCTTCCTAGAGCTCCCCCTCCTCCACAGCTTCAAGGTGCTGAAAAGGTGCCTGGGGTTCTTTTCTACTACGCCTAGTAGGTCCCTAATTATATAGACAAAGCCCACCCCCTTATCATGACCACATTCTTCCCTTTGACAAGAGAAGCCTAGGCATCCTTCTGTCACATAAAAGAAGACATCGCTAAAGATGCAACGTACACGGTGGATGAATCTGCCCAATTCAGATGGAGAGTGATGCGTCCAATTTCGTCCTGGCCACCATCCTTAATCAAGCAGGTCAACCCATGGCCTTCTTCTCCCATACCCTCCAGGGCCTCAAAGTCTGACACTCCTCCATTGAGAAGGAGGCTCAGGCAATAGTTGAGGTGGTGTGGCACTGGAGGCATTATCTGACTAGCGGACATTTTTACCCTGGTAATGGATCAACGGGCAGTGGCCTTCCTATTTAACAACAAACAGTGGGGTAAAATAAAGAATGATAAAATTTCAAGGTGGAGGATCAAGCTCTCCACCTGTAACTACAATATTCCGTATCAGCCAGGGAAGCTGAACGAGCCCCCAGATGCCCTGTCCCAAGGAATTTGTGCCAATGCCCAGATAGACCACCTCAAGACCCTCCACAATTACCTCTGCCACTCTGGTGTAACGAGATTTTTCCACCATCAAATCTCGTAATCTGCCATACTCCGTCGGGAATGTCAGAGACATGACTAGGGACTGCCAGGTCTGTGTGGAGTGCAAACCGCACTTCTACCAACCAGATAGGGCGCACCTGGTAAAAGCTACCCAGTCTTTCGAATGTCTGATTATGGACTTCAAGGGCCCCCTTCCCTCCACTAACCGTAATGTGTATTTCCTCATGATCATCGATAAGTATTCACGTTTTCCCTTTGCCATCCCCTGCCTGGACATGACCACCTCCACAGTCATTAGGGCCCTGCACAACTTGTCCACCCTGTTTGGGTACCTGTCATATGTCCACAGTGACCAGGGGTCCTTGTTCATGAACGATGAGCTGTGCCAAAACTTGCTGGCCAGAGGTATCGCCACCAGCATTAAGTCCGGGTGCTGCCAGTCTTTCACTGGCATGAGGTTCTTCCCGAGGCACTCTACACTTTCAGGTTGCTGTTATGTACTGTCACCAATGCTACCTCTCACGAACAAAATTTCTCCTCCGGGAAGTCCAGGTCAAGGACCACCTTGCCATCCTGGTTGACATCCATAGGGCCGGTCCTGCTATAGATACACATGAGGGGCCATAAAACCGATCCACTGGTCGAAAGGGTCCAGCCCCTCCATACAAACCCCGACATATGTATATGGTCTACTGGAATGGGTGCGAGGAAACTGTCATCATCCAGGACCTCGCGCGCATGGGGGAACCCAAGGAGCATACCTACCAAACAGCACCCCCCCTTCCATGGACACACTCTACATACCATTTGTTCCCTCACTCCAACCCCGCCCCAGTCATTCCAGTCAAGCTGCCACACCCCCAGCTGGTTGACATAGCGCTGGAGGTCCAGGACTCAACAGCAGCCCCAGCTACAGCACAGCAACTGGCTCTCCACCAGTCACAACGGGAGACCAAGCCACCAGACAGGCTTAACCTGTAAGACTTTGTGGCCCCATGTCACCCCAATGGACAAAATTTAAGAAAGGGAGATGAATATAGTGAACTGCTGTATACACGTTTATCTGGCTCTGCTTCATTCTGTGACTGTACTCCCTCTTCACCATGTATAAAGGCTCCAATACCATAATCCCTCCCCAGAAAGCCTGGGTCGCAGCACAGGATGACCTTCGTTTATTCTGAATAAAAGCCTATTGTTCTGTAACTCCAGTCTTTCGAGTTATTGATTGCACATCATTGGGGAACTTGTGCCAGGCTGCAGACTGCTAGAAATTGGTTGATATCGGAATTGGGATGCGAAGGGGTGCCTAAGGCTGAAGGTTTCTGATCATGTAGGAGGTTCAGATCTGGAGCATGGGTTGCCAATGGTTTGGTCTGCGGAGGCTGCGTAAGTGCTAGAAGTGAATCTACGGACACTCAGTGACTCTGGTGGGAACTCTGCTTCTCTTTTTCTGATTGTAAGAGTCGCTTCAGCCAATTTCTGCCGATGGCGAATCTGACTGCTTTACAGCAGAAAAAAACAATTTCATGTAATATGACACTGTTTTATTACATGACAATAAATTGAATCTTGAAAATGGTGAGGGTGTGGTGGCGCACATGGCAAACCGGCCCCATGTGTAACGTCACGTGGCGGGGCAGCCATGGGAAGATGGCATCATCAGGGGTTCTTCCTGACTCAAACCTCCCACTCAGCCTGCGCCTCGGGCAGCGATTATGACGTCATCATGCACCTGATGACTGAGCCAATGCTGCCCATAAAGGGGCGCGCGTTAAAATAAAACAGCCATTAACAACCCTCAACGTGGTGGCTGTGCTTTCTTCAGCTGCGCATAGCGCCACATTGGTGATCCCGACGAGCCCAGACGTCTTTCTGGTCTCTGAAACATGGATTGGGCTGAGTTTACCGCTGTGGCAATCAAGCATCCCCCCCCCCACCCCCCTACTTCTGGACCCATCGCCCACGGACGTGGTTTGGGCAGGCAATTCCACCTCAAAAACATCTCAGCAGATGCCACGATGTTCTACCATGTCGTGAGCGTGCTGGATCAAGAAACAGCAGCCAAGGTGGACTACCTCATCCATCATCCTCCGGCTGAGGGTAAATATACCACCCTCAAAAACTTGCTCCTGGGGACATTTGGCCTCACCCCCAGCAACAGGCTTTCAGGCTCTTGCACCTGGACAAGCTTGGGGACAGCAGCCTATCAGCACTAATGGACGAAATGCTGGCCCTGGCAGAGGATCAAAGCCTTGTTTTCTCTTCCACCAGATTTTCCTTGAACAAATGTCGGAGGATATCCAGCTGCTCTTGGCAGACGAGGATTTTGCAGACCCATGTAAAGTCACAGCCCGAGCACATGCCCTCTGTCGCACCAAGAGGGAGAACGAGGCAGCCCTCAACCAGGTTTCACAATCAGGAACCAGCCGACCGCAAGCCACCGCCAAGCACAAGTCAGAGGAGAGCCATTCCACCTGGTGCTTTCATCACCAACGCTGGGGAGCGCAAGCCTGTAAGTGTCGCCAACCCTGCAGCTTCCAGGGAAACGACCAGGCCAGCCGCCGTTGATGGCTGCGACAGCTAACCACGTGAACAGCCTCCTTCATGTCACTGATAAATCCACCGGCCAGCGCCTCCTGGTGGACATGGGAGCCGAGCTGAGCGTCCTAACCCCCACAGTGCTAGAGACTCACACCCGATATCCTGGTCCAATCCTGTAGGAAGCCAATGGTTCCATCATCAAGACCTATAGCACCTGCAGGGCGCAGATCCAGATTGGCAAAGAAAAATGCCGCTGGAGGTTCGTGTTGGCCTCAGAGGGCACCGCGCTGTTGGAGGCCACCTTCCTGAGGGCTCTCGGCTTGCTGGTTGATATGAAGAGCAAGAGGCTGGTCAATGCTCACACGTTCCACTCCGTACGCTTGAACACTGCAGATGCCTGTAAACCCAAGATCGCCACCGTAGCTGCCCCCAGGGATGAGTACTTCGATATACTCCAAGAGTTCCCCGCCATCTTGGAGCCACACTTCAACGCCACCTTGCCCCAGCAAGGCGTGTTCCACCATATCGTTACGCAAGGCCCCTCATTGCACCAGTACAGGGATATCACCAGATCCCAGTGCAGCTCGACAACGTGGGAAAGATTGCGATTATCACCCCGTTTGGCCTTTTTTAATTCCTCCGGATGCCCTTCGGGTTAAAGAACATGGCCCAGACGTTCCAACGCCTCATGGACGCAGTGGGTAGGGATTTGGACTTTGTGTTCATCTACCTAGATGATATCCTCATCGCCAGTCACAACCGCGAAGAACACAAGGCCCATCTCTGCACCCTGTTTGCCCGGCTGACGGACTTCGGCCTCACGGTCAATGTGGCCAAATGCCAATTCGGCAAGCAGTCACTGCAGTTCCTGAGGCACACCATCTCGACGGCTGGGGCCGCTCCGGCACCAGAGAAGGTGGCGGCCATCCAACGTTTCCCCAAACCTTCCACCCTCAAAGGCCTGCAGGACTTTGTGGGGATGGTGTACTTTTACCATTGGTTCATCCCCGGCACCGCCTGTACCATGCGTCCACTATTCGCGCTGATCGCCACGAAGGAAAAGACTTTATCCTGGTCGGAAGATGTGGACAAGGCTTTTATGGCAACAAAGGAAGCCTTCGCCAACGCGATGCTAATGGTGCACCCACGCCCAGAGGCACACACAGCGCTCTCAGTGGACGCCTCTGCCAGCGCGGTCGCGGGGGTTCTGGAGTAATGGCTTAATGGATAATGGTGCCCGCTGGCCTTTTTCAGTAAGCAGCTGCACCCGCCAGAGCTCAAGTACAGCGCGTTCGATCAGGAGCTCCTGGCGCTGTACTTGGCCATCAGCCATTTCCAATTTTTCCTGGAGGGCAGACCCTTCACGGTCTTCACAGACCACAAGCCCCTCACCTAGGCACTTGCGATGGCCAAGGACCTGTGGTCAGGCAGGCAACAGCGCCACCTCTCTTACGTGTCGGAGTTCACCACCGACATCCTGCACAGGGCAAGCGAGGACAATGTGGTAGCAGACGCACTCTCGCTCCCATCCATCAACACTCTTGCCCCTGGCCTTGACCATATGCAGCTAGCCCAGGCCCAGCAGCACGACACCGCCATCTCGGGCCTTGACCTCAAGGACATCCAGTTGCCCAACAGCCCGGACACACTGCTCTGCGACGTCTCCACCGGTCCACCATGTCCGGTAGTCCCTCTGCAATGGAGGGCGAGAGTCTTTAGCCTAGTCCAAGACCTTGCTCACCCCTCAGTGAAGACAACCGTGTGGATGGTTCGTATGGCACGGGCTCAAGAAGGAGGTGGCGGAATTGGCTGGGAACTGCATCAGGTGCCAGGCCTCCAAAGTCAACTGGCACACACAGGCCCCAATCCAGCACTTCGACTCGTCGGTGCGGAGGTTCCAGCACATCCACATTGATGTCGTCGGTCCCTTGCAGGTGTCCAGAGAGGTGCGCTACCTTCTTACGGTGGTGGACTGAGCTACAAGATGGCCTGAGGCTATCCCGATCAGAGAAGCTTCTGCGGAGATGTGTGCTAGGACCCTGGTCAGTCAGTGGATCGCCTGATTCGGAGTTCCGGCGCACATCACCAGCGACAGGGGCACCCAGTTTGCCTCCGCACTTTGGACCAAGCTGGTGTGACTCTTGGGGGGGGTTAAACTCCACCACACCACGGCCTACCACCCACAATCCAATGGTTTGGTGGAGAGGTTTCATCAGCATCTAAAGTCTGCCCTCATGGCCCAATTCACCGGCCCAGACTGGGCAGACGAACTGCCCTGGGTCCTCCTCAGGATCAGGACTGCACCCAAGGAGGACCTGCAAGCCTCGTCGGAAGAACTGGTATACAGCGAGCCACTCTCCCTGCCCTGCGAGTTCTTCAGCCCAGAACCCAACACCGCACCCGAGGACGTGAACCTGCTGGCGGATCTCTGCAGGAAACTTGCCTCCCTGGCCCCTCCACCCCCATCACACCACGGCACCCAGCCATCCCAATGCCCCAAGGAGCTAGACCTGGCACAGTTTGTGTTCGTCCAGAGAGGACCGCAGATGGCACCATTACAGCACCCGTATGAAGGTCCGTATAAGATCCTCCGGCAATCCAGCAGAACTTTCACTTTAGATGTGGGGGGGAGGGAAGAGGAACTTTTTACAGTGGACCGCCTGAAGGTGGCTCACTTGGACTTATCGCAGCCATTACAGATGGCTGTGCCCAAGCGCCGATGCCACCTGCCCAAGCGGCGGGACCTGTATCCAGTTCTGGGGGGTGTTGTGTGGCGGCACACTCTCTCATGGCGAACCGGCCCTGCATGTAATGCCACGTGGCGGGTTAGCCATGGGGAAGATGGCGCTGTCAGGAGTTCTTCCTGACTCAAACCTCCTGCTCAGCGCATGCCTTGGGCAGCGAGTATGACATCAACACGCACGTGGTGACTGAACCAGTGCAACATGGTGGCTATGCTTTCTTCAGCTGCATGTAGCGCCACAAGGGCATAGAAAAGGTAAATAGTCATAATCTTTTTTCCCAGGGTGGGGGAATCTAAAACAAGAGGATATAAAGTGAGAGGAAAAAGATTCAAAGAGGATGTGAAGTGCCCCTTCTTCATACAAATGTGGGCAATTGTAAAGTTCAAAAGACAATTGGACAGAATAGGAAAGATTTAGAGGGATGTGGGCTGTGGGCTGAACATAGGCAAATAGGACTAGCTTGGTCAGCATGGATGATTTGGGCTAAAGGGTCTGTTTTCATACTGTGAGCTATATAGCCCCATAATATCTCAGTCTTTAAATTAATGAAAAGGCAAGAATTTCAGTTCAGGCTCTCTTCTGGATGGAGGAAGATGATTTTCTGCCAGCAGTTCCATATATAATCTGATAGATGTTTATAAGGAGATTGCATCCCCTTTTGGTCAGGGAATACTGCATTGCTGAGCAACTCTAATAATGGGGAAAATGAATGAGAGTAAATTAAAATAAATTGTAATATTGCATGTTTATTTTTGGAGTAGTTAAGTTTTACAGGTTTACACCACTGTAAGTAGTTTAAGGCTCAGCGATGACTGCTGAGAGAACCATAAATAGTGCAAAGTTTCAGATGCTGCTGTTAATTGCAACTAAATTATTGTTGGAAAAATGGTTTGGAGCATTACTGTGATTAACACAGCATAAAACTTGTTTGTGAAAATGGTAACTATTTTTAAAAGATTGAAACAGCATGAGAAGAAAAGGTCAAAAGTGCATCCCTTTCCAACTTTCTATGCTGAGCTATACATATAAGGAAGCTACTTAAAATTATTTAGATTGGTATTTACCTTCAAGGTATAAGGAGCACATGGCTTTGTTGTAGTTTTGTTATATACCATTTTAACCTTGGTGGAAATCTAGTAAATAAATCAGCTCTTTTCTTACTTCTGTACTTGATATCTTTCTCTACTGCTGGACTAACACCAAGTCCAAGGGTGGAGCCCAAATGTCACTGATGCATTCAGTGCAATCCATTTATTTGAATAGTCTTGTAAAGGTAGGTATAGGCTTGTTTAATTTTCTCTTACTTTACAGTAGGGTTTTAATTGATGTCAAGCATTTAAAGTTATTTTAAGTAAATATATTAATTTGTAATTTAACTCTTTTTTGTAATTAGAACCTTAGAAGATTACAGCACAGAAAACAGGCCATTCTAGTCTGTGCCGAAATATTATTCTACCATTCCACTGATTTGCAGCCAGGTCATATCCCTCCATACCCCGCCCAACCATGTACCTATCCAAATGTTTATTAAAATTGAGCCTGCATTCACTACTTCAGATCGCAACTCGTTCCATTCACCCTCCACTTTTTATGTCAAGAAATACTCCCTAATGTTCCCCCTAAACTTTCCCCCCTAAACTTCTCCCCTTTCATCCTTTTCCTCTGGTTTGTGTCTCACCTACCCACAGTGGAAAAAGCCTACTTGCATTTATTCTATCTATAACCATCATAATTTTGTGTACTTCTATCAAATCTCCCCTCATTCTTCTATGCTCCAGGGAATAAAGTTATTTGAATCATTTTGTACCGATTAACTACCTTTGGAGACATTTTAAAACAGTGTAATGGTTTTTACTAGTGCTAAGGTGTCAAAAGGCCTAAAGATGGCCTTGAGGAGGGGCCTCAGGCCTAGTCACAGCTCGTAATTGTAGACAGCCACTGCCATCAGCTGCTCTGCAACTGATGCAATCGCATTGCAGCCACCAAACTTGCAACAGCGCCCCGCGTATGCATGAGCATCGCGAGGACGCGATAGTTGAATCAAAAACTAGCAGGGAGCTCTCTCTCTACCCTGTTTACCATGTTTGGTTGTGTTCAGTAAAGACTAGTTGGTTTACCCCGCCCGTCGACTCGACTTGTTATTAAGCACAAATATTGAACAGTAATCCTCTCCAATTTGCAGAATAACCTTAGAAGTGTGGTATCTAGTCAAATCAGACTCATAAGGTCAAAAACATAAGAAATGTACAAGTCTTTCCTTTATCTGTTTCTGGGTCAAAAATAATTAAGTTTGTTGAAAGAATCAAATATCCCTAAACAGATGAAAGAAAAAGCTTGGATTTTCATCATGGCTTTCATGACCACAGGTGATTGCAAAATACCTTATAAACAATGAAATACCTTTGAAATCAATTCACTGTTTTGACCGAAGAGGTCAAGTAATTTGTATACCTCAAATTCCCATAAACAGTCACTGGATTGGGGCCAAATAATCTGTTTTAAGGTGTTGGTTGAGGCATCTTATTGGCTAAAATGTCAGAGATACCTTCAGTCGTAATCCCTGATATAGTATGACAACATTCCTCTCCCACAATTGGTGATGTGCAAGCTAACAAGCTATAATATTGATTGTGTGTGAACTCTCTGCTGACAGAGTTCAGCACACTTAAAGTGCCAGCATTGTAAAGCCAACAGAACATAAAGTTGCAGTGTCTGAATTATCCAAGGATTCAGTCTGCATTTGTTTTGATAAATAATGAATGCAGATACTTAATGGTGAAAAGGATTATGTACCCAGTGAAACTTAAGAGAGTTTCCTCCACAGCCACTGCTATGACTTTTTTGCTAGAGTTGAGTTGTGTTCACTCTGCTCACAATGCCATTGTATCTTTCTGATTGTTGAATGCAGCAAATCTGGCAAGTAGTGGCATCATTTGCTGCACAAGACCTGAATATCTGTACAGGTAGTCTCTGACTTACAACCATAATTTGAACAGAAGGACTCAGATTAGTCATAAATTGGGGATTACCTGGACTGGGGACCTCAGTCTGCTGCAGGGAGCGGGGACCTTGGGCTGCCGATGGGAGTATGGACTCCAGCCTGCCAACAGGAACCGAGACCTTGGGCTGCCCTTGGAAGCGGGGTTCCATTGTATACAGTACTTTTAATGCAAAATAAATACTTGTACAGTAGTTTTATTAAAGTTTTTTTTAATATTTCAATCGTATGTGCGGATAGACATAACTCGTGTAAGTCGGAAGTCGAGGACTACCTGTAGTTGATAACACTTACACATTAAAATGTTATTCTAATCAACTTGCTTCTACATTCTTTCCCAGGAAGTGTGCAGAGAGCTCTGGTGCCTCAGTAAGAGTAATCGATGTGTAACCAACAGCATCCCTGCAGCTGAAGGTACCCTGTGTCAGACAGGAACTATTGAAAAAGGGGTAAATAACTTTTTAAAAAGCTCTTATTTATTTGTTTGTTAATAATTTACAAAATTGTTCCCTGATAAGATCTGAATCCATACCTTCAACTTACTTCAACTTATTTGAAGTCCTCTGTTTGAATTAGTCATTGTTGGACATTTCTGCACACAAAAGACTGCAAAGTTGCTATTGCATTCTTAGATTGGGAAAAACAACTAAAAATAGGAACTGAGACATAAGAGGCAATCACTGGAGCCTTAGTTGCCTTTGTGTTTCCAAACAACTCTACAACTAGTATGATAAAGATTCTGGAGAAACTTTCGATAATTATTTCCATTGGTCTTAAAGCTTGCAATTGAAAAATTATTCAAGTGGTAACACGACATGGGAACATATCCATTGCACTACATTCAAATGCAGTCATGGAACCAGTAGAATTTTTAAAGGCTTTTGCATGTTTTTTTTTTAACTAACAGCTTAACTAAGAATATGTCTTACTATTGCAAACTGTGAATTAAAATGTTCACTGCTTTCATGGTTGGCGAGGTTTGGATTCTTTTAACTTTCCACAGAATGTAAAAAGGTGAAAATAAGAAGAAACCAAAGCAATATCATATCAGGTCAAGTTCAAGATTAATTAAAACAAGCCAGGGATTTCAAGCTGTACATTTTCCTGATTCTTTCACTGTTGTTTCTGTTTGTTTTTTTTGAGCTATAAAGATCATTTTAAGTATGCTTAAGTGGATATGTAGAGTTATGGTAAGTTTAATAGGTATCAAAAGACTTGGGTTCTGTCTTGCTGGCAGCTGTGTCTTTTTGAAAATGAGTGAAGTAACTACCATTGCTGAAGGTGCTCCCATACAAATTGTATGAACAAACTAGAAAGCATGTTTGCCTATCCAACCTGTGCTCAAGCTTCACACATTTTCTGTTAGGATTTGATGATTTTGGAAGCAGCAAGTGAAATTTTATTTACCAATTTCACAAGGAGGACTGGGGAGACTACAGTTGGCAAACTGAGAAAAGTCAGCTTAGTGTTGGGATATATCAAACTGTCAGAAAAGCTTGAAAATATGTTAAAAAGGTTCCAGGAATTTATCAATTATTTTCTAAATAAATTTAGCAGCAAATGTGATTAAAGTGTAAATGTAAGTAAAATAGTTAGCTTTTGTGTGCACCCCAATAAGGAACTTCTAAACCACAGCAAATTGTTTAGAAGATCTGATATACAGTCTCACATTTAATTAGCATGCTAATATTGGAAGTAATTAGGAGGGCAAATGAAATGTTTTGTCACTTTTATAAGTGGAATGGAGTCTAAAGGCTGGAAAGTTTTGCTCTATGTGTCCATTGCTTTCTCACCAAAGTGAGGCACTGTGTAGAGTTTAGGTTTTCTGTTAAAGGAAGTATGTACATACCCTTTGAGAGTGCAAACTAGGTTCTCAAGATTAATTCATGAGATAAAGAGATTTTTAGATGGTTTTTTTTAGGGATACTAAGCCAAAAACACCTGGAATTTTGAAAAATGGCAGTGGGGATGGGCACCAACAATGATATTAGTAAAGAAGAATAAAATGTAAAAGGCATGTGAGTATCAGATAACAATGTGGAGGAAGTACTCAAGTATTGGTCTGCTTCCATCTCAGAGAGACAAGAAATACAAAAATAGATTTGAAATATAATTGTACAGTTTACAGATTTTTTAAAATATATACTTTATTTAATTTAAAACCACTTATCAAACATATATTTCAAACTTAATCCAAATACATGTGGCATTTTATAAAAAGAGTAAAGAAATAAAAATAACCTCCTATAAATCCACCACCCCTTCCCCCCAACCCCCTACAAACTAAAAAAAAGATAAAGAGGGACAAAAAAACCACATCAGGAGCACTTCACTTTCCAATACTTTTAAACATAAATATTCAGAGACCTATAAGAGAAAGGGTATGTTCGAGATTCATGTAAATTTTAATACCAAGTTTGTAAATATGGGCTCCATATTTCACAAAATGTATGATATTTATATCTTAAATTATAAATAATAGTTAATTATAAGTAAAAGTATATGGTTTACAGATCTTATGGGTAACTGTGGCATTTACATGGGCCCAAACTATGTCTGAATCTTTATAGAGTCGTGCAGCATTGAACAGATCCTAGTCCATTTTGAACAATATGTTATTCTGGCCTAGTTTAGTTTGTATCTCTTCAAGCCGTCTTATCCATATGTCTGTCCAAATGTCTTCTGGTTATGTCCATTAGTATAGTTTCCACTCCAAAACGAGCAACATCCTAGTGACAACCTTTTCCAATTTATTGATGTGCTTCCTGTACCTGGCTGATCAGAACTGCAAACAGTACCCTTAACTGTGGTCTCACCAACACAACTTGTGCATCTAACTTTTGTACCCAATGAAAGCCAGCCTGCCAAATGCCATCTTTATCAACTTATCCACCTCTTTTGAGAAACTATGCACCTATACCCCCAGTCTGCAAGTCCTGCCCTGGTTTGACTTAAGAAAGTGTAACTCCTCATGCTGGTCAGATTTAAATTCCATTTGCCAGTCCTTGGCCCACCTACCCAACTGATCCAGATCCTGTTAGATTACATTCTTCACTGTCCACTAAACCACCAATTTTGGTGTTCATCTGCAAATTTCCTAATCAACTTAACTACATTGTCATCCAAATCATAATTACAGATGACAAACAGCAGTGGACCCAGTACCAACTCCTACAGCACACCATTGGACATTAATCTCCAATCAATCTTCTTCCACTAAGCCAGCTTTAAATCCAATAGCCTAATTCTCCTTTGATTCAATGTGATTTAACCTTCCAGACTAACCTACAATGCAGGATCTTATCAAAAGCCTTGCTGAAATCCACATTACTTACAATGTCCACTGCCCTGCCTCATCAACCCTTTTGGTCACTTAAGTGTCTGAATATACAAATGTCAGAACAGACTTTGTTTCAGTTCTGTTCAGACCAACTCCTTCAACTTATTCTCCAGCGCATCAATAATTGCATTGGTGCTGTTTTATGCACTTGTACAGAACTTGAAAATGTCATCACTTTAGCTGTCACCTTCCACTGGCATTCAGTTTCAGGTGTTCCATCTCTGCCCTTTCCTTTCCTTTCCTTTCTGGATCTTGCCATCTCGGGATAGGCTAGCTACCAATATAGTGCCTGCAGACTCACATCATCTGTCTCCATAATGATAAATAGTAAGCCATGTTTCACAAAGGATGAGTCCTTTCGCATGTATCTGTACAGAAAATGTCATCATCAAAGCTATCTTGAGTGTACATTCTTGCACCCTGCCAATTGCAAGGACTCCATTACACTCTCACAATTTGTTTGTGTCTTTTGTATTTGTTTTATTATGAGATTTTCCCCACATACGCATTTGAAGTGACCTCTTTCTTCAACAGTCTACCATAGTGGAATTAGATATTAACCACATCTCATTTACTTCCCACATCTCTGTTCTCACTCCTCTCCTGGGCAGAGCAAGGACAGAGATCCCCTGCACCTCACTTTGAATCACATTAGCTTCCCATAGAATTGTACAGCCAAAAATAGGGCCTTTAATTTTACATTTTGACATACAGCACGGTAACAGGCCATTTTGGCCCACAAGTCTGTGCCACTTAATTTATACCCAATTAACCTACACCCCCAGTACGTTTCAAGCAGTGGGAGGAAACTGGAGCCCATGGTAAAAACCATATGGACACGGGGAGAACGTACAAACTCCTTACAGACAGCACAGGATTCAAACCTCAATCCAGATTGCTGTTTAAAGTGGTGGCCACGAGTAAAACAGGGTAGACTTTGCCAACAGACTGCAAGACACAACACTCTAAAGCTGTTTATTTATAATAGAAATTTTACATCTGGCAAACTAGTGAAACAGAGTCCATTCTATAGGCTAGTGGTTCTCAACCTTTTTCTTTCTACTAACATACCACGTTAAGTATTCCCTATGCCATAAGTGCTCTCTGATTAATAAGGGATTGCTGAAGGTGGTATGTGGGTGGTGTGACAGAGTATATGGAGGTGTTTGGGAGATAAATTGGGAGAGGTTTGTTAGAGCAGGACACACACAAACACTTTAAAACACAGAATTTTTGCAGGAGATTTTGCAAGAGTGCTCAGACACATGGACTGTTATTTTCAAAAAGAGCAACAAATGAATCAACATACAGTAGCAGCTTTGCCTGGAAAACAGAACTTGATGTCTGGAAGGTCATCTTTGCAGGCAGAGAGCAGGAAAAAAAGCAGGCTTTGCTCTCAGAGTTGGAGGGGGAGGGAGAGAGAGGAGAGAGACACAGACATTGGTTCCAGAGGGACAAGCTGGCAAGCTTTGGAAGACGGCCTGGTGAGAGGATTGGCTGTCCGGTGTTTCCCTTGGAATAGGAGAAACAGAAAGGAACTCTGTCATGACCTGATACAAGACAAACTCTCTCTGAAAACCAACAAGAAACCTTCTGAGTGGTAACCATTTAAGCACCAAAGCCTGGTGAACTTTATTAATGTTAACTTCTGTGGACAGTACAAGAATTGTCTGCAAACAGTGAGATTTGCTGAACTTACACACACGTGCTTAGAATTAGAGGGGGATTAAGTAGGTTAAGTGAGCCAATAGAGATAAGTTAAAGTTTGATTCTATTTTCATGTTCAAAGATAATTAAAAACAACTTTTGTTTAAGTTATCCTTTGACGTGGTGCATATCTATTGCTGCTGGGTTTTAGGTCCTCTGGACTTGTAACAGTGGAAAGAAAAAGTTTGAAAGCCACTGTTTTAATCGTACCTAATTGACTCATTATGTGCACGGTTTCATAACTCCAAAGGAAATGGGCCAATGACAATTTTTATGAAACAAAATACTTCAGTAACAATTGGGTCTAGAGCAGTGATTCTCAACCTTCCTTTCCCACCCACATACCACCTAAGCAATCCCTTACTAATCACAGAGTACTGATGGCATAGGGATTACTTAAAGTGGTATGTGAGTGGAAAGAGAAAGGTTGAGAACCACTGCTCTAGGCCATTGAGAGTGCAGTTATACCTGATTATGATAAACAAAAAATCAGCATAACAGACAGTTGAGGCTTTTTTCAGTCAAATGTTTGACAAGAATACATTTCTCCCTATATTTAATCTACAGAGTATTTCCAATGTATTTTTAGTTTTTATTTCAAATTCCTAGTGACTGCTTTGTATTTTCATACTTGTTGAAATCAGTCACAAATATGCACGATCTTGTTTAAGAAGTTTATACCTAAACAAGGTCCCACAAAAGCATGAACTACAAAGCAGGATCTGGTGGATGTCTCAGCTTCAGTTATGATCCTTCGGTCATCCTGACACTGGATTGTGCTGGAAGGACCATGGATATTTTGATCCTGACTATTTATTTTAGAAGCTGTATAATGTACAAGCCAGACCAGATCATAATCTAAACTATTCACATGGCTGCATTATGACAGTAGATGCAGGACTCTACATCTTTTACTTAAATGTGGTTTGAATGATTCACAGGACCCAAATGTTTAGATTTTATTACAGGTCTTTATTTTTGGTTTTGTTACATGGATATAATCGATAAAGCAGGAAGAATGGACACTAGACATTTGTACCATTCCAGATATTATATTTTATTAACTTAATTATTATTTCTTAAGGACATTTTAAAATCATTGGATAAAGCAGTATATTTTGTGAAACCTGGATACATTATTCTGTAAAAGTATACTAACAATCCTGAGACATGCATGAAGTTACTGTAGTGTCCTGGGTAAATTTATACCTCTCATTTTGTTCGTTTTAGATTGGTCACAGTGTTTGAACTACCGAATAGGCACACATACACACACACCGAGAGCAGTTCAGTTTACACAAGGCTTTATTTATTACTAAATCTAAAGCTGAATTCACACTACAATATGCAGGCCCTTCCCAATTATACTTATCAACGCCTGGACTGGTCCCAACTACTTAAGCGGGGCAACGACTGTACACTTGTAGTAGGTTGTCGGGGCACCGGTTGCAGCTTACTCTTGAAGTTCTTCTTGCTGAGAGATGTTGCCACCTCTTGGAGAGTCTCAAACTTCAGCAGTGGGACCATGGCTTATATTTCCCTTTGAACAAGGACTCCTGACAGTCTGCAACCAACAAAAGAAAACTGCATCTCTGGGCCTCATGGTGGAAGTTGGATGATGTCTACTGATTCATATGAATAGTGTAAATTAGATAATGTCTTCTGATTCAACTGCATCCTGGGCCCCATGGTGGAATTTAGGTGTGTCTACTAAATATGCATCCTGGGCCTCATGGTGTAAATTAGATTATGTCTTCCTATTCAACTGCATCCTGGGCCCCATGGTGGAATTTAGGTGTGTCTACTAAATATGCATCCTGGGCCTCTGGTGTAAATTAGATTATGTCTGCTGATTCTCAGGTTCTTAGCCTTTCAGAAGCAAAGGCTACAAAAGTAAAAAACACAGTTTAAATCTTCCATTACACGTAGTTATTAGTGAACTTAAAGAGCCAATCATTTTTCATCATGTAGTTCTCTAAACAAGCCATTCTCAACCTTTTTTTGGGCTATGGCTCCCTTAGGACTCTGCCCAAAGTTTATGGGCCTCCTTTCCTGTGAAGCAGTCAAGTTTTGATATCTTCTGTACTTCTCTCCAACCAGTTACACAATTTTTTTTAAAAATTATGTTACATGAAGTGAAAAGGAATCAAGCTTTAACTTAAATCTGCTGTGGATCCCAGGGTGGGGGGGGAGCAGTTCATAGGGCCCCGATTGAGAGTGGATGGTCTCAACCATAGTACAGACAACACAACTCAGGATTTATTTTATTAATTATTTTTTTGGATATATGCATCACAGGTCAGACCCACTTTGAATACCCATTGCTAATTGTTCTCGAGGAGATGGTGGTGATATTTCCAAGCGAGTATAGCTTATCACAGAGTGGAACTTTGAACATCTAGTCCCCTTGCCTTTCTTGGTAAAATATGTAGATTTGTGATTTTCTAAATTGTTCAAATGATTATATCCATTGATGAAAAATACTGCATAATGGGAATGTAATTGATCTTATGCAGGAAATCCAAGGACAAACTGCCCTTAGGCAACCAACCAAGCTATCCTTTTTTTTGGGAAACAATTCATCGGTGACATAATCACTTCAAGAAAATTCACTCAGTTCAGCAGCATTTCAGATGTGACATTAAATCTGCTTCACTCAATGAATATAAAAGATTCAAGGAAGACCAGACAGTTGATTTAGAAACCACTTTCAACTCAATTAGCACTAATAATAACAATGAATGGTTGTTTTGTGGCTTTAAAGAACTTCGATTCACAACTGAATGACTCTGGATGTTATGAAAGCTTTAAAGGTTCAAAATGGCATCACAGTGTGTGCACCTTTGTGGAACAGGTAGCATTGGGTATCATAGAACCATTGGTGCTTGAATAATGAGTACCCAGAGGACATCTAAAGTCCCAGGAGGTCATGTGAATAACATTGTATAATGATGATTTGAGACCAATTCTACTCGTTTGGATCCAAATGCTCTAAATAATTATCTCAATTAAGAATGTACAACAGACATGCCTTAATGAGTGTACAAAAGGAATTATTCTAGAATCGAGGGACTTTAGTGTTGTAGATAGACTGGAGAAATTGGGCTCTTCTTTGAATAGAAAAACTTAAGGCATTATCTGCTGGAGTTACTTAAAATCATGAAGTCGCTAGACAATGATGGAGTCAGATTCAATCACGATGTTTCAAAGAAAAAATATAGAGTTGCAGGGAGAGTGACTGGCCAAATTAATCTTACACAAATCTAGTAAACAGTCACGAGGCCAAATGTCCCCCTTGTAGGCTTTAATCTTTCTATGATTCTTGATAAAGAACAGGAAAATTGATGCAATCATGAAGAAAGCTCACCAACCACTATAATTTGTAAAGTATTTGAGGAGATAGATATGTCACCGAAGTCTCTCAGAAACCTCTACAAGTGTACCATGGAGCACATTCTGGCTAACACTCTGGACAAGAAAAACATCCAGTGGATTGTTAACTCAGCCAGCGACATCACAGTCACCAATCTTCACTCCATTGAGGACATCTACAAGAGGCGGTGCCTTAAGAAAGCAGCCTCTATCCTCAAGGACCCCCATAACCCATTCATTAGCAATCTGCTACCATTGGGGGAAAAGGTACAGTAGCCTAAAGACCAGCACTCAGCGGCACAAGGACAGCTTCTTCCCCACTGCCATCAGATTCCTGAATGAACAATGAACCATAGACACTACCTTACTTTGTCTAAGGTCTTTTGAGATAGTGGCTCCCAGGAATATGAATTTGTTCACTCTCTCCACTTCTGATTCCCCCAATTCATTGGGTCGTACACCTTCCATTTTCTTTCCTAAGGTATGGATGGCACATTTTCATCCAAGGTTTCACACAGTAATCGGAGGTCAATTTCTGATGGGATAGTACCTCTCCTAATACCCAATGTCTTGCTCTACAGCAATAACCCAGAAATAGAAGCCTGTTTTTGCTGTCTATCTATTGAGCATTAGCATTCATGATAATCTCAGTATATTTCCTGACTTTGTTGCTGATATTAAGGTATTGGAAGTCTTTTTATTTTTCAGACACCTCTGTGTTCAAATGTACTGTCTAAATCAGCTGTTGTTGGAAACCCTCTGCCACTGGGAATATCTGGCAGATCTGTAGACATTTACTACCTGCTTTTATCTACAAAGGGTAAAATGTTGTAGAGCTGCATTAACCAGAAGGGATAAATCTAAAGACAAAAAACTGACAGCCGCTCTGCTGTCCATTTAAGCTTGGAACATGATATTCCATGTGTACCCATATTTATCTTCATATTATGATTCTATAGGACAGAAGACTCAAGTGGGTGTGCCTACTTTGCGATAGTGGTATATTGTCACAGTAATTCTGTCTGCCTCTTAAACAATTTGAGGAATCAGTGTGGAAATGGCTCAAGTGTGTTATCTTGCAAGCACCTCATTGTTTCTTTGAATGTACGTAAATTTTCATTACATCAATTAATTGACTTGTGGGAACATAACTAGTTTGATTTTAGTATAAGGACTTTATTTGCTCACTTGTTTATTAAACCCATTAGTTTTCCTGTAAAATATTTCCACCTGAATTCCCAATTTACTCTTGAAACAATGCATTGGATTAGTGTGATTTGTTTACATCTGAGACAACTAAAATACATTATGCACTCATTTTAAAAAAGATATATTTGCCAGTTGTTCTTTATTAGGAAGTAATGACATTCAGATTTAATATTACAATATGTATATAAAAGAAATTAATTGTTTCTATTTATTTACAAATGCAGTTGTGATTCTCATGGGATTTTGATAAATTTGTTTAAATCCTATTGTACATATGGGTATTTAGATAATCTACCTTGATATTTCAGTGATGCAAAGATGAGCATCTTCAACCAACTTTTATACTTTTTTTCCTCTATCACTTTATTTTCTGTTTGGAATGGAGTCATCAAAGGTATTGGAGAGGAGTTCATGGTATCAATTTAAAATGAAAACTTTTTCATATTTTTAATACATTGCATGTGCCTGTGAAATGGATTCAAACAAGGTGTTCATTTTGGGGTGGGGGGGGGAACTTTAATGCAGAACATGCCAGAAAATGTTTTGAATCCAAATAGTCCATAATGAAAATATGAGATAAAGTATTTTCAATGGAATGGTACAGCATTCACCTAAAATTTTACACTTGAAACCATTTGAAGTTGATGGATTAACAGAGCTTGCATTGAATTAAAGCAGCATAAACAAAACAGAAGAATTAGGAATAGGGGTAAGCCATTTGGCATTTTGCGCCAGCTGCAATATTCACCAAGATGAAGGTAGAAAAATGAAAAATAGGAGGAAGAGTTGGGTATTTGTCCCTTCAAACCTGCTCAGCCATTTAATGCGATCACAGTTGGTCATCTACATTAGTACTGCATTGCCGTTCGTTACCCATCTCCTTGATATCTATTTGTGCCGAGAATGTATTTCTCCTTCAAAATACTCAGTGACATGGCCTCCACATCTTTCTGTAATAACAAGTTCCACAATTTCACCAGCTTCTGAGGGAAGAAATTCCTCCTTATCTTAGTTCTAAATCTCTTGCTTTTTAACCAGAGACTATAATCCTTAGTTCCAGAGCCACAGCCAGAAGAAACATCCTCCCATATTCAGTCTGCTTAACTCTGTCAGACTTTTGCAATTTTCATTTAGATCTCTTCATTCTTAAAAGTTTTAGTGACTTTAGCCCTTGTTAAAGTTATCAATCCTCATATAATCCATTATCCCAAGAATCAGGATGGTAAATTATAGTTACGGTGTGTTTATCTATTTTTAGATAAATGGACCAAAATTGAGCAAAACACTTGTGAAGTGTGGTCTCACCTTGTAGTAGGACATGAATGCCTTTCAACTCAGATTACATTGCTGGGAAGACCAAGAGATTAGTTGCTTTCCTAATTGGTTGCTGCACTTGAGTGTTTGCTCTACAAAGATTCCTAAGCCGCTTTGTACATTAATAGTTACCAATTTAATTCCTTTGAACAAATGTGTCACTTTTCTACTTTTCTGCCACATTTCTTCTTTTCTATAGGTAACCTAAGCACAGTTTGCATGCACTATTTTGATATTCTTTAGCTCCCTTCATATCCAGAAATCTTTCAATCACTGGACCCTCAGTTTGATGGTTATTTTTATGGCAGTATTTTTGTGTTTTCTATTATTCCCTTATTTTAAATGATCCTGACAACATTTTGTTTCACAAGCCTTTTCCTAGTTTCATAATAATTAATGTTTTTGATTCCAGAGTTTTAAAATGCTCCTGATCACCAAGCCTACTGTTATTTCTGGCAATTTTATAAGCTTCTCCCTTTGATTTAATGCTATAATTAATTTCTGCCTTGAACCATGGACAAACCACTTAACTGGCTTGGTTTTTGTGCCTTAAAGAATTTTGCAAATCAAGTTAATTTCTTTCAATGTTTATGGTAACATTACCCCTGACACAGTGAGAAGGGATTGAATCCTGGCATGCTTGTTCTTCTCCTTTGTTGTGCTTTATGCATGTGAGAGTTGACTTGCTAGAGTGTTCCCAAAATGAACTTTTCTCACTGTACCAGGTATAAAGTGAAGATAAACTTGAAATTATAGTTTGCTTTTTTAAGATTTAAAACACTTGCTTCTGATTGAATTAAATAACTTTCAAATTCAATGTTGAATTCTTATTTATGAATCTGGTAGTTCACGGCACTCCTAAGATGACTGCTTTTGAGGTTCGGCTTTTTAATTTCTTCGATAGTTCCCTGAAATCCCCTTGCAGGACTTAAAAGTTGATGTCAATGTGCACCGCAGCAGCTAATTGTTGTACAGCTGTGTAATGACATTGGTCCTGGCATCAAGTTTCAAGTTTAACTTTAATGTCATATACATAATCGTAATGCATGGATGGATTGAAAGCCAAGGAGGCAACATACATTTCAGAGTAACATCTAAAATCACAAAGTTCTCTTCTCTCCCTAAATATTGAAACTCCTACCACATTTTCTTTCTCACTCTTTCTCTTTTCTTGTGCAGTTGAGCCAGCACAGTTCCATCTCAGACAGTTATTTTCTGCCATTGCCCCTCCCAGTATTTGAGCAAGAAAGGTATAGTCGATGTCCCGCGAGGGCTTCAGCTGCTGCTCAAGCTCTGTAACCTGGAGTTCAAGCTTTTCAGCTGGAAATATCTTCTATGAATGTGACCATGTAGACAACGAGATGTGGCCTCCACATGCCACGGATTGCATATTCTACTCAGCCTGCCCTGCCATTCCATACTTTTACAGCTTATCAATTACAAAGCAAAGATTCGATATTTGAAGGCTACTCGCCTTCCATCTATATACAGTTCCTTCTCCTGAAATTAGTTTTGAACTCTAATATTGCACTTTCAGACCTCTCCCTGATTTGAATTCATGCCTGTTGCAGCTTGGGTCTTTTCCCTATGATCTCATTGACGTCTGTCTCTTTGTTTCCGCCTGCTTCCCTGGCCTTGTTGATGGCTTTTTCATTTTGGTTCTCATGGGTGTTAACCAAAGCGCTAAACAATGTTTACTTTAAACTGTATCGATGATAGTTGATCGAAAGTGATAATGAAAATAATGGAAAATGAAATATTTGCGCAGAGGCAAGTTCATTTCTTAAGTTGAGGGTAAAACATCTTGCTAAGACAGAGCAGAGAGAAGATTGACAATTACCTAACAGCTCAGTCCTAATTTTCTTAAACATCTGATGCCATTGCAAAATGGAGAAATGTTACACTTATCAGAACTAATTTGCTTGCCTTGCTAAGCACAAAATTTATCCAAGGAACTACAGAGATTCAATTACGATGATATTAAAAGTTAATTTCTGTAGTGTATTCAACTTCGACAACTGAAATGAATGCAAACTAGCTAGCATGTAAATTTCAAACTTTTTTTGTAGGTATCAGAATTTTATTTTCTTCTGATAGCTTTAACTTAAAGATTCTTATAATTTTACCAAAAAAATGGTATTTAATTATATGGATTGCATATCAGTGGCTCCAATTCTTCATCACTTTACATGTCGGACAGCTTGTGCTTTGTCACTTAAAAAAAAGCTAATTCTCTGTTATCTGGTCTTTTACAGTGGTGTTATCAAGGCGAATGTGTACCTTTTGGTACTTGGCCTCAGAGTGTAGATGGGGACTGGGGACCCTGGTCCATATGGGGAGAATGCAGTAGGACATGTGGGGGAGGAGTCTCCTCATCTCTGAGGCACTGTGACAGTCCAGCGTAAGTAACTAAAGTAAGCCAGAGCAAAAAGACATACTTGAAAACAGCAGTAACTTTGTTTCATATATATGCTATAAAGTGAATTATTAGCATACAATAGAATAAGATTATATAAAAATTCTATAATTCTAAAATAACACCTGTAATTTATATTATTTATCCCGTGACTGGTCACAAACATTGGTTAAATTGTATACATTGGATAACATGTTAATTGTCAGTATTCCTATCAGTGAAGCAGCTTGCAAGATATATTTATGTATTTTTCAGTAGCCCTTACCAAAATGGTGGGAGATCCAATCACCATCAAATATATTCATTATAAAATATCTCTGTATATATGTGTGGGAAACCTATAGTTTAACTGAATAGGTGACTCCTGTCTTTTTGAAAATTGCCATTTAAATAAAAATATTGACCTGTAGGCAAGAGCCAGTTATGCCTGTGTTAAAGATTGACCCTTTCATAACACATGTGTTGACTTGACACCAACCAAATTATCTTGGTGAAGAGATGGAAGTGGTTTTGAGGCTTGACTTCATTTGCATTGCATTTTCAATCAAATGCACCATCCAATGCTGGTCAACTGAATAATTCTGCCCACTATTGTCAGGGAGTTTTAACAGGGCTTGACTATTTAACATTAACTTAGATCATTGTTTGATCAGTATCACAACATCATTTACCTACTTTTGCTACAAATTTTAAGGTACACTAACTTTTAAAAAATTACACTGCTCAGAAAAGTTCAGTTAACCCAATATACACAGTTCTAGATTTCACTATCTTCCAATTGTTCTTCCATACACGGAACCTAGTTGTTACATTACAAGTATGCCTCTTATTCTGTATTCTCTCACCTGTGGACATAGGTTTCTATGTCTATCCTAATAAATCCATTTATGATTTGCATCATTCTTAAACTCAAGGATGCAAGCCACATTGCCCTAATTTAAACTTTAAATCTTGATACCATTCTAATGAATATTCAGCCTGAGGTAACTGGGGAAAGAGTATCAGGACAATAGAACTCCATAAGGAATGTTATAAATCTACCCCCCCCTCCCCATGGTTTTGCCAGCTTACCCAGCATATTCTGCCTGTTCTATCAGCCATGAGCTGATCAGAGGGTGCACCACCCACAGTTACAAGTCAAATGTCAAGATATTACCACCTTAAATAATGAGATTCTCTCAGCTAGACCTCTCCTATGGTAGACACTTTCAAAATGTATTTTCAATATTGTTGAAATTAACTGGATGAAGGATAAAGTTACAGCTACCAATGCTACTTTGAAATGGTTACTCCCCATTAACACCATTTGCAACAAATTAAAGTCTCCTCAATGAGCCATGACAAGAATAAAGCTCTGCTGTCAAATCTTTCAAATTCGAAGGAAATAAATCTTTCCTTTTTTTTTGTTTTCCTTTATAAATATAAAACATCTGATCTAAAATAATGTTTCTTATTAGTGATTGTATTACAGAGAGAAATTGTATTTTCAGATTTAGAGAACAAAATCACAAAATCTAATGGAACATATCCAAAGATCTTGGCAGAAAAAGCATTAATGATGACGAGAAAAATTATGAGGGTAATCTGTTTGTGTTCTACCTTCCCAAACTTGGAGAAATGATAAGAATGGCATTGGCATGCATGATTATGGCAAATATTTATGAAAATTCACTCTTTATATTTTAAGGTGGTGTTTGGGAAATTTCAGTTTTTTAGCAGTAATCCCAAGCTAACCCAAGTAAATACAGGGCAGATATATTAAAATTCTTGCCTGGGAAAAATTTGACTCTAGTTAAAGATAAAATCTTTAAATGGCTTGATAAAGTAAAACAATTTTAAGGTAGATTGTTCTTACCAAATTAGAACTTTTTGAGGAAAAGATTTATCTGGTGGAAGGCAGTGGATGTGGTATACTTGAAGTTTCTATTGGAGAAGAAGGAGGAGTACAAAAGTAAGAAAGATTCACAGACTGGTAGATAGGGTGAACTTTAAATTTTGCCTTTGTTCCTGACAGGAACATTCAAACTCTGTACTCTCAAAATTTCTCCTTTGAAGGTCCTCCATTTACCTTACACATCCTTGCTGGAAAGCAAACCTATCCCAATCCACACATTTTAGGTCCTTTATTATTTCCTCATATTGGCCTTTCTCCAATTTAGTATTTCAACCTGAGGCCCAGACCAATCCTTCTCCATAATTAACTTCAAGCAAATGGGATTATGATCACTGGACCCAAAATGTTCCCCTATACATACCTCTATCACCTGTCCTGTCTCGTTCCCCAATATAAGATCCAGTATTGCACTCTTTCTATTTGGTATCTAAATATATATATATTGATTTATAAAACTTTCCTGAACACATTTAACAAATTTCAATCATCCAGCACTTTTACAATATGAGAGTCCTAGTCAATATATGGAAAGTTAAAATCTCCTACTATCACAATTGTATGTTTCCTGCAACTGTCTGCTATTTCACTACAGATTTGCTCCTCCAATTCTCACTATTTGACGGTCATAACTTTTCCGTTCCTCACGTCTACCCATATAGCCTCAGAAGATGAGCCCTCTGTTCTGTCCTGCCTGAGCACAGCTGTGATATTTTCCCTGACGAGTAATACCACTCCTCACCCTTTCAATCCCCCCCTCCCCCGTTCTATCATGGCTTAAGCAACGGAAGCTCAGAAAATTGAGCTGCCAGTCCTGCTCCTCCTGCAACCAAGTTTCACTGATGGCCACAATGTCATAATTCTATGTGCCAATCCATGGTCTAAGCTGGTCTTCCTTTCCTACAATACTCCTTGCATTGAAATTGATGCACCTGAGAACATTTCTAGCACATTCAACCCGTTGACTTCCATCAGTGCATGCAATTTTAACAGCATATTTTTGTCCTCCACTCCTCTATCTGCTCTGGCACTCTGGTTCCACTCCCCCTTCAAATCTGGTTTAAACCCCCCAGAGCAGCACTAGCAAACCTGTCTGCAAGGATATTAATTCCCTTCCAGTTCAGATGCAAACCATCCCGTCAGAATATGTCTCATCTTCCCTGGAAGAGAGCCCAATGATCCAGAAACCTGAATCATCCCTCCTACACCATGTCTTCAGCCACATGTTAAGCTGTATTATTCTTCTATTTCAAACCTCACCAGCACGTGGCACAGGTAGCAATCCTGAGATCACTAATCTGGAGATCCTTTCCTTCAACCTAGAGCCTAACTCCCTGAACTCTCCTTGCAGGACCTCCTCACCCTTCCTACCCACATCATTGATCCCAACATGCACCATGATATCTGGAGGCTCACCCTCCCTCCTGAGAATGCCTTGAACACGATTTGAGAAACTCAGACCCTGGCACTAGGAAGGCAACATACCATCCAGGATACTTGATCTCCTCTACAGAACCTCTTATCCGTCCCCTTAACCATGGAATCCCCTGTCACTACAGCTTGCCTCTTCCCTACCCTCCCCTTCTTAGCCATAGTACTAGATTCTGTGCCAGAGACTTGATTGCCATGGCGTGTGCCTGGTAGGTCATCCATCTCAACAGTATCCAAAATGGTATACTTTTTATTGAGGGGAATGCCCACAGGGGTGCCCTGCACTGGCTACCTGTTCCCTTTCCCTCTTTTTACTGTCACCCATCTACTCTCCTCCTGCCTCCCCCTGCAACTCCTGTTATTCACACCCTCTGTCTCCTGAATGCTAAGGACCCTTAGGGATGAACTCCAGAAGGAGCTTACAATTACAAGCCCTAACACCATGCCCAATACAAGAACAGGTGTGTACGGGAACATGGCCCCCTGTTTCTGAGTCTGGGGGGCTTTGTGTGTCTGTGACAACCTGCCTATGAGTATTGGAGGGTATGTGGGATCATGCCTGCATCTGAGTTTGTGGTGGTGTTAACTGGGTGATGGGCCAGCTTGTATATATAAATTTGTGGGCCAGAGGTGGTACGATGCAGATGTGTCTACCTGTGTCTCTGTAGAGTGGAAGCCAAATAATTTTGAGGTGTTAAAACACAATGCTGCGGAAACTCAGCAGATCCAACTGTGTGCCTTATGCACCAAAGATAAAGATACATACAGTAACCAATGTTTCTGGCTTAAACCCTTCATCAGGATATGAAAATAATGTAGGCAGGGGAAGAGCACTACCACAAAGGTAGGAGGGCACATCAGCAAGCAGAGGGAGAGGGATGTTTCTGTGAATGAAGAGGGAAGGGGATGTGGAGAGCTACAGAAAAGAAGAAGGAATGAGAAGGGGGGAAGAGCAGAGAGTAGGTTAGCAGAAACTGGAGAAGTTGATGTTAATGCCATCTGGTTGGAGAGTGCCCAGATGGAAAATTAAGTGTTGCTCCTCCAATTTATGGGTAGTCTTGTTGGGACAAGACATGAGCCCATGGACAGACATGTCAGCATAGGAATTGGGCGCGGAACTGAAGTGATTGGCCACTGTGAAAAGACCTCTTTCACTGATGATGACAGAACAAAGGTGTTTAGCGAAACGATCTCCCAATCTGCGTCCAGTCTCTCCTATGTAGAGAGGGTCACATCAGGAGCACCAGTGCAGTCGATCACTCCTGTGGCTTCACATGAAACATTGCTTCACCTGAAAATACTGCCTTCGGCCCCAAACGGTGGAAAAGGAGATGTGGACACAAGTGTGGCCTGGGTATTAAGTCTAAAGTCAGCATATTTAAGGTGTTCTGTGAAATGAACGTTGTCACTGTGATGTATCTTATGAAGTCGTATGCTCCTTTAGACCTCCCTCCATGTTGTGGAGTGTATTACTCCTTGTACAAAACTCTTGCCTGCTTCACTTGGTAGAGTTACTGGAAGCCCTCCTGTTTTTTTCTGGCACAAAGGACCTCCCTCCACCATGAGCCTCATTCATTAGGATCTCTTGATTTTTATCAAACAGCAGTTATTCTCTCTCCCTCCTCCTCTTACCTCCCCCCCCCCCCACTCTTTTTCTCTCTCATCTCTCCTCCCTCCCTTTTTTACTCTGGTATTCCAGATGAAAATTTGCACATATACTTTTGGTTGATTGATGTTCAGTTTTACAAGATTTGTAATAAAAATTTGAAATGGTTCTTCTGCAAAAGTAATTTTTACTCAGTAATATTCAGTTAATATTTCCAAGTTCCTTCCAATTAAGAACATTTTACTTTTGTAGACGAGGTGGGTAAAAAATGGCATATTTTTCCAGGTTTTCTTAAAATGATTGCTTGTGTAATTGTAGTCTAAGGTCATTTTAAGCTTTTATTTGTTGACTTTTTAATCCCACATAAGAAAATAGAGTACCATTTTGCTAATCATTGCTTTTAAAATTGTAAAATAGGCCTTCTGGTGGAGGAAGGTACTGCCTTGGAGAAAGAAAACGTTATCGCTCATGTAACACTGATGTAAGTAGAACCTTCAACATTCACACACCATTGTTATGGATAAACACGAGAATCTTTATTTGTACATTTATTCAGTCCTTCAGAGGAAACAACTAAGTTAAATACAGAATACTCTCATTTATCATAATCTGCATTAGAACAATAATGTAATAGTTTCTGAAACTTTTGATGCACCTGGCGATAACCCATATAGAACTTTTAAATTCTGGCTGATCTGACATATATTTTGTGTTTGTTTCAGATTTCCTGAATTCTTTGTTTCTCATTTTGAATTTGGAATTCCATGTTCAATTTGAATTTCATTTTTTATCTTGTGTGTGGAATGTTTAGGCAAGTTGTTCTCTTCATTTTTCTTTCCACTCACATACCACCTTAGACAATCCCTTATTAACCATCCTCTGGATGGGATTATTTAAGGTGGTATGTGAGTGGGAAAAAAATGTTGAGAACCACTGGTTTATACTGTGACCTTGAAATGCTTAAGGAGCATTAAACCAGTGGTATGGTGGGGAAGAAGGCCAGAAGCCTTTCCACAGTCTAGGGAATGTGTGCAATAAATGAACAAGTAGGCCATTATTTTTTCTAGTTTTGCCATTGTGGAGTTTAGTGAGGGATCAGGATCTGGTAGTAGATCATATTGGGGATCACATAATGCTGGAATAGGGCAGAGGATCTAACATTGAGAGTCAGGACTCAGTATTCATTAGTGTGAGTCCTGATGGTATACAAAAAGAACAAGTGGAAAATAAATAAAACCTTAAGGGTATCCACTTGTAGATGGTCCAAACTCCAGACTCCATGGTCATTGATAGTTCCCTTTAAGTTGTGTGGAAACTGGTTTTGTCTGTCTTGTGAGAGACTTTTAAAAAAAAAGTTGACCCACATGAATCACAATTGGACTTTTGATTAAATTCTTTTGTATCATTCACTAAAATGTTGTGCTTTGCAGAAGATTGTTCAGTGCAATATTTTTTAGATTTTAGTTTTTTGAATTGTTCCCAAACGAAAGGCCAAACACTAAACATTAGCCAGCTGTGACCTTACATGAGATAGCCTGTTCCTGCACTTCATGATAACTAGTCAATTGTAGATTCCTTCACTGAAATATAATAGAATCCAGAAATGTTTATGACTTTATTCTTGTGAGAAGTAGAAACTAGGCTTTGTACGTGGTTGAAAATAGTTGAAGCATTGAGAAGGCCTGAAAAGCTTTGGAGAGCTTGATTTGAAACTTGTTACTGTGTTTGTCCTTTGTGACTTGGGTCAGATTAATAGACAACAATATGTAATAAAACATGAAAGTCTGCAGAAGCTGTGATTGAAGTAAAAACACATAAATGTTAGAGCAACTCAGCAGGCCTTGCAACGACAATAGGAGGTAAAGATATACTGTATTACCCTGATGTCTTTGCCTGATCCCTTCCTCAGGGTATGAGCAAAAAGCAAGTAGGCGTCTGTATTGAAATGGCAGCGGAAAGGGAAGAATGGGAGGGGGAGGAGTACAGACCAACTGACAAAAGTGTTAATTGGATATGATAAGAGCTCAGGAGAGAGGAAAGGGGAGAGGAGGGGTAGTTTTTGGCTCTGTGAAAGAAGACAGAGAAAAAAGCGAAGAGAGAAACAACAAGAGGAAAGGAGGCATAGGGAAAGATAGGTGGCTAATGGAAACTGGAGAAGTCGTTGTTAATGCCATCCAGCTGGAGGGTGCCCAATTAGAATGTGAAGTATTGTTCCCCCAATTTGCAAGTGGTCTCAGTCTGTCAGTGCATGAGACCATTGGCAGATATGTCAGCAAAGGAATGGGGTGGGGAATTGAAATAGATGGCCACTGGGAGATCCACACTATTAAGTCGGATAGAGCCAAGGTGCTCTACAAAGCAATCTTTCTTTTAGTCTGCATCCAGTCTCTCCAATGTAGAGGAGACCACATTGGGCTCACTGGATACAGTCGATGACCCCTGCAGATTCACAAGTGAAGTTTTGTGTCCTGAGAAGGTGTGTGCGTAAGTGGAGCACATCCTGCGGTCACAGGGGTAGATGCCAAGGGGCCGATTGATGTGAAGAGAGAAGTGAATGAGGGAGTCACAGAGGGAGCTGTCCCTGCGGAAGGTGGAGAGGGGAAGGAAAGGAAGGATGTGCCTGGTGGTGGGATCATGTAGAAGGTGGCAGAAATGGTAGAGTATGAGATGTTGGATGTGGAGACTGGTGGGGTGGAAGGTGAGGACAAAGGGAATCCTGTCCTTGCGTGTGGGGGAAGAAGGGGCCAGGGCAGACATTCAGGTAAGGGAGGATATGCAGGTGATGGCCAAGTTGATGTTGGTAGAGGGGAAGCACATTATTTGAAGGAGGACATCTCTGATGATCTGGTATGGAAGACTTCGTCCTGGGACAACAAGGGGTTACAAAGCGGGTAATAAGAAATGGGAAAAAGGATTATGAAAGCAAATTGGCACAAAATATAAAAACATAAAGCAAAAAATTTTATAAATATATAAAACGGAAGAGGGTGGCCAGAGTTAACATAGGACCCTTGGAGGATGAGAAAGGAAAACTGGTAGCAAAAAATGAGGAAATGGCCGAGGCATTGAACAAATATTTTGTGTCAGTCTTCACGGTGGAAGACACGTCCAGCTTGTCCAAGTGCAAAGTTAAGGATGCGAATATTGGGGAAGGCCTTGATAAAATAGTTGTTACAAAAGAAATAGTGATGGAGAAACTAATGGGACTAAAGCCAGACAAATCACCTGGTCCTGATGATATGCATCCAAGGGTTCTGAAGGAAATGGCAGAAGTTATAGTTGATGGCAGAAGTTATAGTTGATGCATTGGTGGTCATATACCAAAATTCCTTGGATTCTGGGCAGGTCCCGGCAGATTGGAAGACAGCAAATGTCACGCCACTTTTTAAGAAGGGATGTAGGGAGAAGTCTGGAAATTATCGGCCAATTAGCTTGATGTCTGTCGTTGGAAAAATGCTTGAAGCCGTCATTAAAGATAAAATAGTGAAACTTTTGGAATGTAAGGGTTCAATCAGGCAGATGCAGCATGGTTTTAGAAAGGGAAGATCTTGTTTGACAAACTTGTTAGGATTCTTAGAGGATATAATGGGTGCGGTGGATAGAGGGGAACAGGTTGATATTGTATATTTGGATTTCCAGAAAGGTTTTGATAAGGTGCCGCACAAGAGACTTCTCAGTAAGTTACAGGAAAGTGGAGTCTGGGGAAGTACATTGGCATGGGTTGAAAATTGGTTGTCTGACAGGAGGCAGAGAGTCGGGATAAGTGGGAGTTTTTCAGGTTGGCAGAGAGTGGTAAGTGGTGTGCCGCAGGGGTCGATGCTAGGCCCACAACTGTTCATCATTTACATTGATGACTTGGAGGAGGAGACAAAATGTGGTGTAGCCAAGTTTGCGGATGACACCAAATTGAGTGGAAGAGCAAATTGTAATGAGGATGTGAAGAGTCTGCAGAGGGATATAGTTAAGCTGGATGAGTGGACAAAGTTAGTAAGTTTGAGGTTATCCACTTTGGCAAGATAAATAAAAGAGCTGAATGTTATTTAAAGGGTGAAAAACTACAGCATGCTGTTGTGCAGAGGGACTTGGGAGTGCTTGTGCATGAATCGCAAAAAGTTAGGTTGCAGGTGCAGCAGGTTATTAAGATGGCAAATGGAATGTTGGCCTTCATCGCTAGAGGAATTGAATTCAAGAGTAGGGAGGTCATGTTGCAACTGTATAAGGTACTGGTGAGACCACACTTGGAGTACTGTGTCCAGTTCTGGTCTCCATATTTGAGGAAGCATATACTGGCTTTGGAGATGGTCCAGAGGAGGTTTACTAGGTTGATCCCTGGGATGAAGGGGTTGACTTATGATGAAAGATTAAATCGTCTAGGATTGTATTCGCTCGAGTTCAGAAGAATGAGAGGAGATCTTATAGAAACATATAGGATTAAGAAGGGTATGGATAGGATAGATATAGGAAGGTTTTTTGAGCTGGCCGGGGAAACTAAAATGAGAGGTCATAGTCTCAAGATTCGGGGGAGTTGATTTAGGACTGAGATGAGGAAAAATAGTTTTTCCCAGAGAGTAGTGAATGTTTGGAATTCTCTATCCAGGGAAGTGGTTGAGGCTGCTTCATTAAACATATTTAAAATTCAGTTAGATAAATTTTTACATGATAGAGGAATTAGGGGAGATGGGGAGAAGGCAGGTAGGTGGAGTTAGGTCATAAATTAGATCAGCCGTGATCTTATTGAATGGCGGAGCAGGCTCGATGGGCCATTTTTGGCCTACTCCTGTTCCTACTTCCTATGTTCCTATGGGAGCAAATGTGACAGACACAGAGAAATTAAGAGAAAGCAATGGAGATAGGGAAGCAAATTCTAGAAAGTTGCAGTAATAACAGAGCTGTCATGATGGGAAATTTTAAATATCAATTGGTATCTCCCTAGAGCAATGGGTTTAGATGGGGTGGAGTTTGTTAGGTGTGTTCAGGAAGCTTTCTTGACACAATAAATAGATAAGTCGACAAGAGTCTGGACTTGATTTGGTATTGGGAAATGCACCTAGTCAAGTTTCAGATCTCTCAGTGGGAGAACATTTTGGAGATAGTGATCATAATTCTATCTCCTTTACAATAGCATTGGAGGGAGATAGGAGAAATAAGAATTTCTTATTGGAAATTGGGAAGTTGAAATTGGGAACAGATGTTCTCATGGAAATGTACAGAAGAAATGTGGCAAATGTTCAGGGGATATTTGTGTGAAGTTCTTAATTGGTACATTCCAATGAGACAGGGAAGTTATGGTAGGGTACAGGAACCGTGGTGTACAATGGATGTAAAATAATCAAATCAAGAAAAAAAAAGCTTATGAAAGGTTCAGAGAGCTAAGTAATGTTAGAGATCTAGAAGATTATAAGGCTACCAGGAAGGATCTTAAAAAAAGGAAATTATGAGAGTCAGAAGGGGCCATGAGAAGGCTTTGGCGGGCAAGATTAAGGAAAATCCCATGGCATTCTACAAGTATGTGAAGAGCAAGAGGATAAGACCTGAAAGAATATGACTTATCAAGTGTGACAATGTACCTCAGAGTACTTTGGGAGGTGAGAGAGGAGATTGCTGAACTTCTGGTGATGATCTTTATATCATTAATGGGGACAGGAGAGGTACTGGAGGGTTGGGGATATTGTTCCTTTATTCAAAAAAGAGAATAGAGATAGCCCAGGAAATTATAGACCAGTGAGATCTATTTCAGAGGTTGGTAAGTTGATGGAGAAGATCCTGAGAGGCAGGATTTTTGAACATTTGGAGAGGTATAATATGATTAAGAATAGTCAACATGGTTCTGTCAAGGACAGGTTGTGCCTTACGAGCCTGATTGAATTTTTTTGAGGATGTGATTAAACACATTGATGAAGAAAGAGCAGTAGATATAGTGTATATGGATTTCAGCAAGGCATTTGATAAAGTAAGGAGGCAAGGGATCCAAGGGGACATTGCTTTGGATCCGGAACTGGCTTGTCCACAGAAGGCAAAGAGTGGTTATAGATGGGTCATATTCTGTATGGAGGTTGGTGACTAGTGATGTTCCTCAGGGATGTGTTCTGGGACCCTTACTCTTTGTGATTTTTATAAATGACCTGGATGAGGAAGTGGAGAGATGGGCTAGTAAGTTTGCTGATGACACAAAGGTTGGGGGTGTTGTGGAGAATGTGGAAGGCTGTCAGAGGTTACAGCGAGATATTGATAGGATGCAAAATTGGGCTGAGAAGTGGCAGATGGAGTGTTGGTAGGTCAAATATAATGGCAGGATATAGTATTAATGGTAAGTCTATTGACAATGTGGAGGAGCAGAGGGATCTTGGGGTCCGAGTTCTTCGGACGCTCAAAGCAGTTGTGCAGGTTGATTCTGTGGTTAAGAAGGCATTCATTGTATTGTCCTTCATTAATCGTGGAGTGGAATTGAATTTAGGAGCCGAGAGGTAATGTTGCAGCTATATAGGACCCTGCTCAGACCCCACTTGGAGTACTTGCTCAGTTCTGGTCACCTCACTACTGGAAAGATTTGGAAGCTATAGAAAGGATACAGAGGAGATTTACAAAGATTTTTCCTGATTTAGTGAGCATGCCTTATGAAAACAGGTTGAATGAACTCAGCCTTCTCTCCTTGGAGTGGCGGAGGATGAGAGGTGACCTAATAGAGGTGCTTAAGATGATGAGAGGCATAAATCGTGTGGATAGTCAGAAGCTTTTACTCAAGGCTGAAATGGTTGCCACAAGAGGACACGGGTTTAAGGTGCTGGGGAGTAGGTACAGAAGAAATGACAGGGGTGTGTTTTTTTACACAGAGTGGTGTGTGCATGGAGTAGGCTGCTGGCAACAGTAGTGAAGTCAGATACTTTAGGGTCCTTTAAGAGACTTTTGGATAGATACATGGAGCTTAGAAAAGTAAAGGGCTATCAGGAAATTTAGAAATTTCTAAGGTAGGGAATTTCTAAGGTAGGGGCATGTTCGGCACAACTTTGTGGGCCGAAGGGCCTGTATTGTTCTGTAAGTTTTCTATGAGTCCCTATAGGGGACAGAGAGGGAAGAGGTGTAGTCGAGGTAGCTGCAGAAGTTGGTGGGTTTATAGAAAATGTCTGTCAAGAGTTTGTCTCCTGAGATGGATTCAGAGAGATCAAGAATAGGGAGAGTGTTGCCAGAGATGAACCAAGTGAATTTGAGGTCAGGGTGGAAGTTGGCAGCAAAGTGCATGAAGTCAACAAGCTCATCATGGGTACATGAGGCAGCACCAAAGTAGTCATCGATGTAGTGGAGGAAGAGTTGAGGGGCCTTACCTGTGTAGGCTTGTAGCATGGACTGCTCCCTGTAGCCAACAAAAAGGCTGGTGTAACTGAGGCCTATGAGAGTACCCAAGGCAGTTCTTTTGTCTGTGGGTGTGTAGACCTCGTCCTCTCATTCTATTCTTTTCACCCGCCTTTTTAAAATAGGACCCTGGCTGCTTTTTGCACACTATCTTGTGGAAGGCTCAGGTGCAAAACGTCGGTAATATAGCTTTACCTTGTATGGATGCTGCGAGACCTGTTGAATCCCACCAGCTTTTTTGTGTTTTTAGACTACAACATGTACCCAGTCACTAATAAGGTTCACCATTAAACCAACAGCTCTCTCTGGAATCTTCCCTTTCTCCTGAGCTTCTTTTTAATGTTCCTTCAACCCTGTCAAACATATAATTGTCACACTATTATTCAGCCATAATGGATCTGTGGATTAGCAGCTGGTATATGATTTAAATAGAGCAAGGTAATTTTGAGTGTACCTGAAAATGCCCCAGAGTAGTTCAAAATTATATTAAAATGTCTCAGGTAATTTGAGTCTGGAATTTGAAACAACGTTAGGGATGATATTGTTGTGCCAAGTTTAATTTCATCTTCTTGGCAAAAACAGGCAGATATCAGCCAACAACTGAGCAAATGTTACCTTTGAGGGAATACCATTTCATTGGGTTTAATTCTTTTGTGCAATAATTTAAAAGCCATCTCTTCCTGCTATAGTTAAGCAGCAAAACTTAAACAGTTAAAATTAATCAGAAATAGAAACTTACAATTGAACGTGGTCATATAATACCTTTTCTTACAGAGTAATTAGATTAATTATACTGAAAGCACATCACAGAGAAAGATGTGTTATTTAGTGTTACATATTCTTTATAAATATTGAAGGTCACCCATTATAATGGTCTGTTTCTGTTTTATTTTAGTTTTTATATTTAGCTATGACCTTGTGTGGTGGAAGCATTCACATCAGGCAATCATTTTGAGAACATCTTGTTACAGATATATTACAAATGGCCAGAAAGGCAACAGTGTAATGTTTTAAAAAGTACATTAAAAACCAATGGTTTAGTTAGGGTAGTTTAAGAGAAAGTTGGATACTTTGGACACAAACAGCCCCTGGATATTTGGTGAAGACAAGTGTAATGGTTTCAATTACAAATTCAGTTCTCTCATATTCACAATAGAGAAATTATTTTTTTAATCCGAAGAGATTATTTTGAAAATTCAGAGGGATTTTAGCTGTGACTTCAGCCGGAAACCTGCCCATTGTTGGATACACCACGAAGCATTGTTCTACTGTAGGCTGTAGGTGCTATTTGATGTGTGAAGCCGCAGGCTTGTGATGAGAAGGGCTGAGTAACTCTCTACAACAGGAGATGCTGTATCTCCTTGCCTCAGATCAACTCCATTCAGGAAGCAGGAAAAAGGAAGAGCTCATGAGAAGTATATGGTAGCCAGGAAGGAGCATAAGAAAGAACTTAGATGAGCTCAAAGGGGGTACAAGAAGGCCTTGGCATGCAGAATTAAGGAGAAGCTCAAGTCGTTTTATGCGTATGTGAAGACAGAAAGATGTCGAGAATGAAGGTGGGGCCATTAAAGGTTAAGGGAGGCTACATCCACTTGGTGGCAGAGGATGTTGGGAAGGTCCTAAATGAATATTTTGCTTCAGTATTCATAAGACCTTGATCATGGTGAGGTTGAAGTTGAACAGGCCTGTGTGCTGAACAATGTGGAGATTAAGGAAATGGAAGGGTTGAATCTTCTTAAAAACATCAAGATTGAAAAATCCCTGGGGCCGGATGCGATATACCCTAGGCTGCTGTGGGAAAAGATAGCTGGAGCAGTAGCTATGATCTTTGAATCCACTTTGGCCACAGGGGAGGAGCTGGGGGATTGGAGAATGGCAAATGTAGTCCCCTTAATTCTCCCCTAATAGGGAGAATCCTGGGAATTATAGACCAGTGAGTCTTACATCAGTGGAAAGGATTCTTAAGGATAGGATCTATGAGCATTTGGAAAAGTACAGTCTACTCAATGATAGTCAGCATGGCTTTGTGAAGGGAAGGTCATGCCTCGAGTCTAATTGAGTTTTTTTGAGGAGGTAACAAAAGAAATTGTGAGGGTAGGGTGGTAGATGTGGTCAACATGGATTTCAGTGAGGCATTTGACAAGGTTCCCCTTTGTCCAGAAAGTCATGAGGCACAGGATCAGAGGAACCTTGGCTGTGTGGATTTTAAAAAATTAGCTTGTAGGAAGAAAGCAGATAGTAGTAGTGGAAGGAGGTTGGTGACTAGTGGAGTGCCATAGGATCTGTTCTGGGGCCCTGCTCTTTGTGATATTTATAAATAACCTGGATGAAAAGGCAGATGATACGAAAGTTGGAGGTGTGGTGGATAGAGGTGAAGGTTGTCGAAGGTTACAAGAGGATATAGACAAAATGCAGAGTTGGGCAGAAAAATGGCAGATGGATTTCAATCTGGATAAATGTGAGGTGATGCATTTTGGAATGACAAACCAGAAAGGCTGAGTACAAGGGTAATGGTCAGTTTCTTAAGAATGTGGATCAATAGAGGGACATTGGGGTGCAAATCCATACATCCCTCAAGGTTGCTAGGCTTCATTAATAGGGGGATTGAGATCAGGAGTAGAGAGGTCATGTTGCAACTCTACAAATCTTTGGTAAAACCACACTTTGGAGTATTGTGTTTAGTTCTGGTCACCTCATTGGAAGGGTGTGGAAACTATGGAAAGGGTGCAGAGGAGATTTACCAGGTTGTTACCTGGATTGGAAAACAAGTCTTATAAGGCAAGGTTAATTGAACTGGGACTTTTCTGAATTACAATAGCAATGTTTAAGAGGCTTCTTGATAGACGTGAATATGATGGGGATGGAGGGATATCTATCAGTTGCAAAAAGCGGACTTTTAGTTTGATTTGAACATCATATTCAGCACAGACACATGGACCAAAGGGCCTGTTCTTGTGCTGCATTCCTCTATGGTCTATTATCTAGCCATGAACTTTGGAAGTCAGCGTTGACAGTCCTAAACAGATTAATCCTGTCACTTACACCTGAATGTCAACAACTGGAATTTTCGGCCTCAATAGATTTAGAGATAGAGCATCGAAACAAGTCCTACAGCCCATCACATTAAACTGACCATCAAGCACCCATTTCAATACTGTTCTATCTTAACCCATCTTATTCTTCCCATGTTCCTCCACACTATCCTATATTCTGCCATTCATCTACCCAGGACAGTCACCAATTAACTTATTTACAGATATGAAAAGAAATTAGAGAAAACCCACAGGGGAAATTTGCAAACTGCACAGACTGGAGTAATTACTGGAGTAATTTGTCCCAGAATGGGAAGTAGGATTGCACTTCAGGTGGTGGCTGCGCTGCTTGTCAGGCCAGCAGCCCTTGATACAAGTGCTCAGGGTCCTCAAAGTTGTATCTTCAGCCATGTGCTGTCTCAGTTCATCCAACCGGGAGGAGGAGATGAAAATAATCATTATATCAAACGTCCTCTTCCTCAGCTTGCTGGATCGTGCATTTTCAGGGAGCATGAAATAGTATGAGATGCTAAGTGCATTTCTTTTCTGCACTTGTAAACTATAGTCAGGTTGTATTTATAAAGCCTGAGCATCATTCTCTGTAATCGTGCAGGGGCCGGATGGATTGGGTTCTTCAGAATTGTGACCAGAGGTAAGTGGTCTGTCTCTATGGTCATTGATCTACCATAAATGTAGTCGGTAAATTTTGAGCAGGCGAAAACTACTGCCAACAGCTCCTTCGCTATTTGGGCACATCTGGTCTCTGTGGTAGTGAGTGACCTGGATACGTAGGCCACTGGTTTTCCATCCCGAAGGCATGCTGCACACAGACCATACTGTGAACGTCACAGGTTAGCATGACTGGTCTGTACACGACGTAGTACAATAGAACAGGTGAGCATGACATATGCCTTTTTAATGCATAGAATGCATTTTGTTGGTGCCCCTGCCAGGATCATACCTTGTCTTTATGTGTCAACTGCCTTAGCAGGACAGTAATATCACTGGTGTTCGGAATGAACTTGCTCAGATAGTTGACCGTGCCCAGGAAACGTTGCAGCACTGTCACGTCTGTCAGTACCGGCATTTCACTGATTGCTCTAGTCTTTGAAGGGTCTGCTTTCAGGCCTTCTCCTGTGAAAACATGGCCTACATAACCAACCTTGTTTAGCTAAAACCTGCACTTATGGGGGTTGAGCTTAAGATTAACCTTCCGAGCTTTGTCAAGTACCTTTTTTAAATTTGCATCGTGTTTTTCGAGGTTTTTTGCCACCTATAAGTATGTCATCAACAATGATGGCACAGGGATACCCTGCAAAGATTTGGTCTATTGATCTTTGAAATACTTTGCTGGCTGGATTGATTCCTATGGCATTCGCGGGAATCTATATCGGCCGAAACTCGTGCTGAATGTGGTCAGCAGTGATGACTTGTAATCAAGTTTGATTTGCCAGATGGAATTCTTTGTGTCCAAAACCGCAAAAATGGTTGCGTTGGCCATCTGTGCGGCAACTTCCTCCACAGTACGCATTGGATGGGTGTGGTCATTTTAAAGCTGTATTGAAGTCTCTCGGGTCAATGCAGTTCCAGATCTCCTGTCCGTCTTTTTTCTTAGCAGCCACCATGGAGGACACCCACTCGGTGGGCTTGAAGACTGGAGCAATCACACCCAGGTCCTGCATCATGTCCACCTCGGCCTTAACCCTGCCCTTCATTGCTATTGGTATACGGCGTGCTAGACGAACCATGGGCCTCACTTCTAGGTCGAGCCGCATGGAGTATGTCACTGGCAATTTTCCTAGTTTTTCCGTAAAAAGGTCACTTACTCAGAAAAGATTCTGTGCATCAGATCACCTTCAGCGGGACTTATCTGGGGTACCTCTCTGTTGAATGAAACAAGGCCTATGTCCATGCTTGGGCTAAAGCCCAGCAAAGGCAGAACGTTTTCTTGGGCTAAAGCCCAGCAAAGGCAGAACGTTTTCTTGGGCTATGATAAAAGTTTTTATGTGCGGCTGTCCTTGAATGTAGCGCCACAGTTGCACTGTACCGTCGTTTCTAATTTTGCTGACCCCCGTATGCCACTAGACTTGTGGACTTGGAACACGATATAACCTGTTCTGACTTCCTCAGTAGGTTGAACGTTCTTCGTGACATGACGTTGCACTTGGCTCCAGTGTCAGCTTTCATGTCTGTTGCTTTACCATTGATCTTCATCGTTAACAAATGCTTCGTTATTCCTTTTGATTCTTATTGGGTCTCCTGCTATCTACAGAGTTAATCCATGAACATGATATTCATCATCCGAGTTGATTTGTTCTTGCTCAGGTTCCAACTGGTTAATCATCCTTCTGTATCTTGGTCTTGGGTGAGTTGCTGCCTAGCTCTGCAGCACCTGCTGAAATGGTTCCATTTCCGGCATGCTCTGTATTGCTGGCTGAATGCCAGGCACATCTCTTGTCTTCCACGTGATTGCCGCTGCAGTTGCTGCACTCCGTCTTGGGAGCGAGTGTAGCAGGGTTTGGTTGGCTTCATCTTCTTCTGGCTTCTGGCCACTGCCCATTCGCAGGTCCCGCCTGGACTACGTCTCTGCTCGCACCTTGCTGCTGTGGAGGGGCTAGCTTTCTGCTGTTCTCTTCCGTGGTTTCGTAAGCCAGACATGTGGAGGTGGCCTTTATGAGTGTTAGTTTATTATCACGCAGCAGTGCCTTTCTCATGCCTTCGTTGCAGATGCTGCAGACCATCCTGTCTTTAATCAACTCATCACAGAGCACTCCGAATTTACAGGTCCTTGCCCTGATTTTTAGGTCACTGACATACGATTGAATCAACTCACCAGGCCTCTGGTTTATGGTATTAAATCTGTAACTTTTCATCATTGTTCTTCGTGGATTGCACATTTCTTGAAATGTTCTTTTTAAACACTCGGGGTCCTCTCTTGACTCAGCAGGGGCTGCTAACAATATCCCCTTCACACACCTCGTTTGTTTATACGAATGACCTGTCCCTTTTGATGGCCTCAGAGCCTGCTAAATTTAGTAAAATGTATGCTTTGACTCAGGCAGACTCATCACTACATGCTGCCGCAATGAAAATATCATATATTTGTTCAAATACATGCCAATTCTCAGCCACATTGCCTTCAAACACAAGCGTGTCAGGCCTTCTGAATCCATCTGCTATTATGGTGCAGTCATAAATGTGTTGCAAACATTGGGTTGGTTACTCTCTTTTTACTTGAAGATGTCAGGTTCAGACTTCTGACACCATGTATGTTGATGAATCAAATAACCAGATAACACAAAGCAGCAACCTCTGATGAATGCTTTACTGTTAAATTCAACAATACAATGTACAACAGGAGCCCCTGGAAATGGCATCTGTCCGTAACCAAGCTCTGTCTTCTTTTCAACCAACGCGCTTCGCGGGGACTTGCGCATGCACGATAGCATCGTAGCGAATACTGTTGCAACAGCAGGTGCGGACAGCCAATAAAAACATCTGTCTACAGTACCCTTCCATGCTTTGCCTAATTAGGCATTTTTCTAAATGCCTCCAACATAGTCATTGCATCTGACTCCGCCTCTACCTCCTCAACATGTTTCAGACAATTGCAACCACTCATTGTGTAAAAATAACTTTCACCTCAGGTTCTCTTTTAAACACTTTCCTCTCACGTTAAACCTTTCTTTCTCTCTCGTTTTTGACACTCCTTTCATCGGGGAGAAAACAATTCTGACCCTCCACCCTATCTATCTGTACCTCTCATAATTTTATATGCCTCTATTGATTATCCCTCAGCCTCCTTCGCTCCAAGGAAAACTAGCCCAGCCTATCTTGTCTCCTTCTAACCAAAGTACTCCAATCCAGCCAACGTCCTGGTGAAACTCATTTGAACTCCTCCAGCACTACCTTCAGTCATATTCTGTTGTTGTCATCAAAGGTGAACAAATAGGTTTTGATTTAGCTTTGTCATCTGTCATTGTGATAGGTGAACTTTTATAATTCTCAGCAAGCTGTTTTTTATTTCCATAAATAGCATATTCTATGTGAACACTAAAATAATTCACTCATATTTAAAACCAACTGTTTATCACAATTGTCTGTTGTGATTTACCAAAATGCTCCTGTTTGAATGTCAGTAACAGTGGACAAACTCAAAAACTAATTTTTTTGGAAAATTTTATTTATTAAAAAGTATGCATACAATTAATAAAATTTAAAAGGCACAAAATACATACTAGATATTTTTTTTAAACTAATCCCCTACAACCCCCCCACCCCACTTTCCTAACCCAACCCACCCCCCTCTAATCTACCCCCCAAAAAAAAGAAAGAGGAGATCATATAACATCAAAAATCATCAGTTAATTACCATGGTTTGGAGCAACACCACTAACGTGCGGAAAGGGGATTTAATAATTCAATCCCATATAATCCAAATATGGGCTCCAAGTTTTACAAAAAAATAAATAATTATTGCGTAAATTATACGTTACCTTTTCCAATGGAATACAAGACCTCAACTCTAACTACTCAAATCAATCTCATTTTTCCAAGTAATTGCCAAACATTTCCTAGCCACAGCTAAAGCCAATCTCAAAAACACTGTTCCTGGAATTTTGAGTTTACAAAGAGAAGCAGAAGGGCTAAGTCAGTCAGGTAGAAATGGATAGAAATGGTCATTCACAATTTCAGGTCAGAACCCTTAAGGAATATTACCTCGTCCTACTCTGGTCCCAGTTAAAGGTCCTGACCTGAAACATTATCTGACAGTTTTTACCTATGGATGATGCCTGACCCACTGCTTCTCTCAGCAAACTAAACATTGATCCCTGCTGAAATAAATGGCATCACAAGTGGATAGGGTTGTGAAGAGAGCTTTTGGCGTATTGGGCTTCATAAATCAAAGTATTGCATTTAGGAGCTGGGATGTTATGGGAAAGTTATATGAGACATTGGTGAGGCCAAATTTGGAGTATTGTGTGCAGTTTTGGTCACCTAACTACAGGAAAGATATCAATAAGTTAGAAAGAGTGCAGAGATTTACTACAATGTTGCCTGGACTTCAGGAACTGAGTTACAGGAAAAGGTTAAACAGTTTAGGACTTTGTCAGAATCAGAATCACATTTATTGTCATGAACAAGTCATGAAATTCAGTGTTTTGTGGAAGCGTCAAAGTGTAAACATTCATATTATAACCATCTTACAACATTACTATAAAAAATAAAATAATTATAACAATAACACGGCACGAAAAGTAAGGCCGTGCCTTTGGTTCATTCAGGAATCTGATGGTAGCGGGGAAGAAGCTGTCCTTGTGCTGCTGAGTGCTCGTCTTTAGGCTCCTGTACCTTTTCCCTGATGGTAGCAGAGTGAAGAGGGCATGGCCTGGGTGGTGGGGGTCTTTGAGGAGAGAGGCTGCTTTTTTAAGACACCGCCTCATGTCAATGTCCTTGATGGAGTGAAGTCTGGTGCCTGTGATGTCACAGGCCAAGTTAACAACCCTCTGGAGTTTATTCTTGTCCTGAGAGTTGGCATTTCCATACCAGGCAATGATGCAACCAGCCAGAATACTCTCCACAGTACACTTGTAGAAGTTTATGAGAGTCTTTGCTGACATAACGAACCACCTTAGACACCTCACAAATTATAGCTGCTTGTGAGCCTTCTTTGTGATTGCATCAATGTGGAGGCTCCAGGGGAGATCCTCGGAGATGTTGACACCCAGGGATTTGAAGTTCTTGGTCCTCTCCACTGCTGACCCTCGATGAGGACTGTGTTGTGGTCTCCTGACTTCCTCCCGAAATCCACAATCATCTCCTTGGTTTTACTGACATTGAGCACGAGGTTGTTGTCCTTTCACCATTCAACGAGCTGACCTATCTCCCTCCTGTAAGCTTCCTCATTTCCATTTGTGATTCTGCCAACAACTGTGGTGTCATCGGCAAGCTTGCAGATGGAATTGGAATTGTGCCTGGCCATATAGTCATGGGCATATATCCTGGAGCATAGAAGAATGAGGGGAGATTTGATAGCGTATTTAAAATGATCGGGGATAGATAGATAGATAGATAGATAGATAGTCTTTTCCATTGAGGGTTGGTGAGATACCAACCAGAGAACATGGGTTAAGTGTGAAAGGGGAAATTTTAGGGGGAACATGAAGGACAGCTTCTTCACACAGAGAGTGGTGGGATTATGCATCGAGCTGGCAGCTGAGTTGGTAAATGAGAGCTCAATTTTAACATTTCAGAAGATTTTGGACAGGTACATGCATGGAAGAAGTATGGTGGGTTATGGGCTGGGTGCAGGTCAGTGTCACTAGGCAGAAAAAAATGGTTCTGCACAGATTAGAAGGGCTGAAGGGGCCTGTTGCTGTGCTGTAGTGTTCTTTGATTCTATGACAAGTACTCAGTCTACATTTGATATTGAAATTAGACAGTCAGGGATTTGTACTGCTTTGGTTACATGTATTTAAATCTAAATTTAAAAGTTCAATGTTAGTACTCCACCACATTTCAAGAAACTTATTGTTTAAAGATTTCTTTGTTTAAAATTTGTTCACTTGTGGTAATACCCAAGTCAGATGATGATAAAATGTTAAATTTTCTTGGGAGAAAAATTGTGTCAGGTATAAGAAATTTGTTCAAAAAAAAAGCAAAAAAAAATGTTTTTCCCTTCCACCCACTCCATTTAGCCATGTCCAATTGGATCAAGAGACTTTCGTGAAAAGCAGTGTGCAGACTTTGACAATTTACCTTTCCGTGGAAAATATTACAATTGGAAGCCATACACTGGAGGTTAGTACGATGGAGAATCGCTTGGGTTTCATGTTTACTCTTTTTCCTTTTTCCCTTAGGAATCTATTTTGACGTCCCTCAAATCAGTGGGACAGCCAATTATTAGTTCGCTGTCAATCTTACTGTGTAGTTGATCCCAGGATAAAATATGAAGGCAATTAACATTTTTCTTTCCATGGTTGCTGGATCTTGCATCTGCTCCCTGTACCAACAAAGATAAGAAGCAGAGACAAACATGCCTGACTTTGTAGCTGTAGCTTTGAAGTACTCCATCATTCTTCTTTGCTTTTACATATGTAACTACTGATGAAATCAAGGGAGCCATTCCTTAATTCTAAATTTTGTTTGCTATTAGAAACCAGTAATGTGTCATTATAACACATAAAACGTTTGATTGAGAAGAAATGTTGGAAATGTCTTTTATTGGATGTATTTAAATTCCTTTAAACTCTGAAACTTAGGCCTTTGAGTGGTGAGACACAAGCTGCCTGATGTACAGATGCCACTTCCTTGTCACCAACTGCTTATGGTTCTCCTCTAGTCAAACATTGAAATCTTTTGCTGATTGTCTTAGCTTGCAAGCGTATGAAAGGTTATTTGGATGAGAGATTAGGAAGATAACAGTGCTATTTTAGTTAGTTCCTTGCATCTCTCATGGGCTTCAAAACAGTGTGGAGAAAATTACAGGTAGAATTGGTCACTTTGTTTTATTATTGGGAACATTTATGAATTCAAAAGACTAAAGCTAAATATAATGCATGAAATGTGGTGGATCATGCACCATACATAGAAAGCAAAAGGTAGTTGACATTTTATCTATGGATTAAATCACAAAATTCTGTAGACACCGGGGTTGAAGTAAAAAAAAACACAAAATGCTGGAGAAGCTCAACGGGTCAAAAGTCTCCTCTATGTAACAAAGGCAAAGATACAGAACCAACATTTCGGGTTTGTGCCCTTCATCAAAGTATGAGAAAATGCCAGCAAGTGTCCAAACAAAAGAGTCCGCTCCATTCACGACCACAGCAACCTCCCAGTGGCAGATCACTTCACTCAGCAACTCCGCTCCATTTGCAACCACAGTGGCCAACCATTTCAATTCCGAGTCACACTCCAGCACTCACATCTGTCCTTGGCCTTATGTACTATCCCACCCTGACCACCCGCAGACTGGAATAACAACACCTTATTTTCCTTCTGGACACCCTCCATCCAGATGGCATTAACATTAGGTGTTTTTAAAGTGCCTTGTAAAATGGGGTTAACCGGGCAATTTGCCTGGTTAGCGCCCCACTCAGAAGGCAGCTTGAAAGGATCTAACTCGGTCAGCGGGCTCCAAAATCAACCAGGTCCCTGCCCTACCTCAGAGGTAGTCAGGGAACCTAGTTAAAAGTACCTAGGTCGGGTCCACCGGCAGCTTGAAAACTAAAATGGCCAACCTGGTTACTCCTGTGACGTCAGCGCTTGCATTCTGGTGTCACAGAGAAACCCTGGCTGAAGTGTCTGCCGATCAGGGGGAGAGAGGGGTCACTGCCACGGAGGGGTAGAAACAGTGCCACGATCGGCAGGGGTGGAGGGTTCAGCTGCCACGGGAGCAGAGGGATTGGCTGCTGTGGGGGCATAGGGGTTGGCTGCTGCAGGATGGGGGGGAGTGCGATTGATAGTGGGGGAGACCACTGACGGCTGGTGGTGGGGGGGACAGTGGAGACTGACCACTGATAGTTTGTGTAATGCATCGCCTACCGTGTCATCATGGGAGCAGCGGGATCCCCCTTAAATCACCGTGTTGGCAATTTACTGGGTCGATTTCCTCCTCCCCCCCCCCAGCTTGAATAGTGCTGAAAGCACCTTTAGCCCACTAATTGCACCTTGGTCCTTGGAGGGCTACCCAGATGCTGCAACATAAAAATGCCTATTGACTTTACTGCTTTCCACTAAACCTGCTCGCCTTTTCATTTCCCTTCCCCCTTTTCCTGTCTTTCCAGTTCCTCCATTCCCCCTCCCCCTCATTACTGCTGTCCCCTCCTTTCTCCACCTTTCATCTCCTGCTTTTGCCACTTCCCCTGCCCCCTTTCTTTTGTTCAGACGCTTGCCAGCATTTTATCATACTTTGATGAAGGGCTCAAGCCCAAAATGTCAGTTATGTGTCTTTACTACATAAAGACCTCTATTTGACCTGCTGAGCATCTCCAGCTTTTTTTGTTTTTTTAATTTCTATCTATGGATGATACCTGAACCACCGAGTCCCCCGAGCTTTATACACTCAAAGTTGATCCTGCTGCGGTAACAATATACGCTATGAGTTCTATCGTGGAATCATCATTGTTCGACTCTTCATTAGAGATAGATTAATCCGCATTATTTTGCTTCTTGTTTCAGCTTCAATACAGAACTGTAAAGTTTCATTTTGTATTTAACTAACTCTGTTCATTCATTAGGTGGTGTTAAGCCATGTGCTTTAAACTGCTTGGCTGAAGGATATAACTTTTACACAGAACGGTCTCCTGCAGTTATTGATGGAACTCGCTGTCATGCAGACTCCCTGGACATCTGTATCAATGGAGAATGCAAGGTTCCATACATTTTACTGTTAAACCATTCAGAAATTGTTCTTTTACTCATGCTTTTAAAACACTTTTTGAAAAGCAATGAGAATATACTATGGTCAGTGATCAACATAAAACGTTTATCTTTGTTAAAAATTACGGCCAAATAGTTAAAAACCTGAATTAAATAAAACCACCTTTAAGGGAAAACTATTTTCTTTTTGTTAAGAGGAAGCTTAATAGAACATCTGAGTGACTAATTTAAAATTATAATGTGTTTTGTGAAGATAAATTAGGAATGCTTAGAGAGAAATTCATTGATAATTCAAAAAATAATTCAAAGTTATGTAGAAATTTCGGGAGAAATAGATTGTAGCTTTACCGGAGAGAGACAAGAATGTACATTGGATTGAATGGCTCTTTTTCAATATCGTCTGCTTCTCAGAGGGTAAAATAGTAAAATATCAGCAGAATATTGCAAAAGTGCATTTCACATAACCAATAGCAGTTTTGTACAATGAGTACCCTAACTCATGAACAGGCTAATTCACCTACATAAATTTGGCCTTTTCTTCCATTCACTAAAGTCACATCCATGAAAATGAAGAATATATTAGTTTGTTTATTATTGTATCCATTTAAATACAATGTAATGACCCCCTTCTGTTATTGATATGCATGGATCTGTATGAATAACAAATTATTTTCTCAGAAAGGATAACAGGATCATATAAAAATATTTTGATCAAGAACATGCAGACAGTGATTGAATATGTAGAGAAGAATACTTTTATCTGTGCTTAATATAATCTGACACTGTAGCGTGTTGTGCGTGAACACAGTGAAAGAACTGTGAGCTCGTGTAGCACAACTGATTTACCTTGAAGTTTGCGCTGCAGCCTTTAAGGCCATCTGGAGTCTGCCCCTCATTTTCCAGAACTCATGTCATGCTGATATCTTTGCCGCGGCTGCCCCGCTGACCATGCCTGACAAGTGGGGCCTGTTCAAACACTGCAATTATGTGTGCTGCCATAACACTTGCATTGTTAGATTAATTGGAGCTCCATTGTTCATTGGACTTGTTATGAAAAAGTTGTAACTTATCCACAATTGTTTTAGAAATCTTCTTTTAATCTTCCTGAACAGTGTGGAGTTCATCAGTGTTTTATTCTTCCACATCTCCCAATAGCTCTAGCGCAGGCACCATCCTGGGAAAGAATTAAAGCAAATTAATTTGCAGTAAATTGAGCTTGACAAAGTTCATTGTCAGGTTAACAAAGAAACAACTTTATCCACTTCCAAATGGCTAGAGGAAGTAAAAGCATGGTGTTACTGGAAGTGAGCAGGTTGTTTTCTTTTTACTGCAAATTAATTTGCAAATTAAGTTGCATTAATTTTTTCCCAGGATGGTGCATGCCCTAGTGCTATCAGGAGATGCCACTTAGGTATCATTATATCATGCAAACATGCTTTAAAATTAGCATGGTCCTCAAGTTCCAGCTGGGCTAGGGTAGAATTGGCTGATATTTCTGAACCTTATTCACATCAATTTATATTTAAGTGGAATTCTGTTTCATTACAGAGATATAATGTTCCGATTTTAAAACTTTTGTTAGAGATTTGGACTGAAAGAAATTTATTGATAGATACAAAAGGTAAAATATCGGTTCAAGCTCCAATAGATCAAAATAAATTGATTCCTTTTTCGTTGAATAATAGATTTTTAAGGGAATGGCAGATTAAAGGAATAAAGTCATTGCAGGATTGTTTTGAAGAGGGTAAATTTTTATTGTTTAATCAACTTGGAGAGAAATGTGGAATTCCAGTGAATTCTTTGTTTGTGCATTATCAAATTAGAGCATTAGTGAAAGATAACTTTGGAAGAGAAATGAAAATTCCTAAGTTAATGAAATTTGAGTTTATGATTTCTCATCCATTAAATAAGGGTTTTATTTTTGAGATGTATGTGTTGTTGCAAGACACTATGGATAAAATAAATTTAGATAAATCTAGGATTAAAAGGGAAAATTATTTAATTTGTGATTTTAATCAGGCCAATTGGGAGACTATGTGTTTTGATGGTGAGACTAAATTGCTTAATGTAAGATATAGTATGGTTAATTATAATTTTTTGCATCAGTTATATCTAACCCCTGAGAAATTGAAAAAATATGGATGTAGTAATTCAGAATTATGTTTTAGATGTGGATTATGTGTAGGATCATTTTTACATTCAGTTTGGTTTTGTGATAATGTTCAATCATTTTGGCAGAGAATTAGGGAATTTCTTCAAAAATTGTTAAGATCCAATTTTTGTTTGACCCCAAAAAAATTTTGTTGGGTTGTACTGCCCCATTTATTGATTTGGGGTTAGATAAGTTTCAGACAGCATTTCTTCCTTTAGCATTGGCTGTAGCACATAAAGGTGTTGCGATTTCAAGGAATGACGAGATTGAAGTAAATGTAACTCGTTGGCATAATGAGTTAAGGGCCTGTATTTATATGGAGAAAATAACATACAACTTGCATGATAATTATGATTTTTTTTGTTAAGATTGTTATTTGAAATATATGAGTTTAGTAATATCCTAAATTGTTGTATGTGTTTCTTTTATTTTCTTAATGCTTCCCTTGGGGAGTTTGCTGAGGGAGGGTGGAGAGGGGTGGGTTAGTTGTTACCTTCATTTTTATATTATGGACTTTTAAAAAGTTTTTCTTTTGACAATATTAAATAAAGTTTTAAAAGAAAAAGTTTCAGAACACTCCACTAGTCATTGTAAGTTACAGACCCTGTCTGCCCTAGTTGCTGTCAGGGATTCATTCCACCATCAAAGAAGGCTCTGGAAGTCAGATGATTCCACATATCTGATCTCACAAGTGTGGTGGAACCACTGTACATGTATGGCTGACCCATCCCTTGCTGATTGTACCTGTGACTCCTCACCCTTGATTCCCCTAATAAAGGGACAACACCATATCCCCTCCCCCAGAAAAAGCTCCGGGTCTCGTGTCAACAACATGAGATGTGCCCTCTGTTTATGGTAATAAAAGCCCATCAGTCTGGTTACTTCTAGGCTTTGGGGTTATTGATAGCGCATCAATTTTATTACCATAATGTTTTTGGAATGGATAAGTTGCTGAGACCAGGGAGGTTAGAAATCAACTCACAGTCACCAGAAGCATCCAACAAGTTCAAAGTTTGGCTATGTTACTTCAAAGTGTTTCTGCAGGTCTCCACCGAGATCGTACAATCCGGCGCAGACAAGCTGCACCTACTGTTCTCAGGGGTCAGGCACCGTGCTTACCCAATGTTCAAAGACTGCAAGACATTCACTGAATCCATGGAAATTTTGAAAGGCCAGTATGTGGCCCAGGTGAATGAAGCCTACACCAGATACGTCCTACCCATACATAAACAGCAACCTGGGGAGTTGATTGAGGATTACTTTCAGGTTCTGCACGACCTCAGATGGGCCTGCGGCTGCAAGGCCCTATCAGCAGAGGAATACATGGAGGAGATGATCTGAGATGCCTGTGTAGCTGGCATCAGATCGGACTACATTCGCCAGTGACTGCTAGAACAGGGTGAGCTAAAACTAGCTAAAACCCTGGAAGTAGCCCTCTCAATGTGGACTCCTTCTCATCCGACAACGCGGCCACCACATGGGGAATTTGGGCCCTGCCATCTTGGGACACAGGATCGCAGACTATCCCACACCTGCCACTGACAAATACCTGCACTGCCCGCGAAGGACATGCTCTGTTCCAGCTACAGGAAGAAAGGACATTACGCGAAGGTATTCAAATCTAAGCAACCTTCTAACCTGAGCAGCACCGCGTGCAAGCAGTGGGGGCCTCCGCCATCTTGGATGACGTCTCTTCTGCCAGGGCTGCCACCATCTTGGATGACATCACTCCAGACGAACAACAGCACCATGTGTGTGCCATGCAGGCTGCCATCTTACCAGTCCACGAGCCAGTAGGGCGGGACAGACAATGCCACTACTACACCGCCATCTTACCAGACCATGAGCCGGTACAGCGGATCAGACAGCAGCGCTAGTCTGGTTTTGGTTATGCTTGACCAAAACAGCCCTCATCAGCTCGTCAGGTATATGATGGATATAGAGGTAAATGGGTGCAAGCCAGTTTGCCTGTTCAATAGCGGAAGCATGGAGAGCTTTATCCACCCCAACACAGTGCAGCGTTACTCCCTCATGGTGAGACCAGTGAGTAACAGAGTCTCCATGACCTTTAAATCCCACTCAGCAGAGATCCGCAGCTACTGCTTGGTGACGCTGACCATGCATGGCACAGAGTACAAAGGTTTTAAACTGCTTGAGTTTCAACAACTCTCTACATCCTTCCTGTTGGGTTTGGACTTCCAGTGCCACCTCAAGAGCATCAGCATGGCATATGATGGGCCCCATCCACCCCTCACAGTTTACAACCAACAGTTTTTAAACTGCCCTCCCTCCCCTCCGAACGTTTCCAACCAGCAACCCACGACCTGTGGCCTCTCCATCCTCCAGATTTTCCCCCACCTCTTTTGCCAACTCACCCCCGACTGTAAGCCCATCGCCATCAAGAAAGGGTGATTCAGTGCTGGGAACAGGGCTTTTATCAAGTTGGAGGTGAGATGGTTCCTGACGAGGGGATCATCGAACTCAGTGCCAGCCCCTGGAGAGCTCAGGTAGTGGTGGTTAAGAGAGAGAAAAAACACCGAATGGTTATCGACAACAGTCAAGCATTTAACAGGTGTATGCAACTGGACGCGTACCCCCTCCCCGCACAGCTGACATGATAAATCAAATCACCCAATATTGGGTATTTTCAACCATTGACATATCGGCAGCTCCCTGTCTGCCTGAGGACTGTCAGTACACCGCATTCTAAGTGGATGGCCACCCCTACCACTTCCTGAAGGTCCACTTCAGGGTCACTAATGGAGTCTTTGTCTTCCAGAGAGAGATAAACCAAATAGTGGACAGATACAGCTACTGGCCACATTCCCCTACCTCAACAATATTTGCCACAACCTGCAAGACCACGATGCCAATCTCCAAAAGTTCCTCCAGACAGCCAAAGCTCTTAATCTCAAATACAACAAAGATAAATGTACATTCTATACATCACGCCTGGCTATACTTGGCTGTGTCGTGGAGAATGGAGTTAGTGGCCCCGATCTTGACTGCATGCACCCCTGTTGGAGTTCCCACTTTCCCACAGCCTCAAGGCCCTGAAAAGGTGCCTGGATTTTTTCTCCTATTATGTCCAGTGGGTCCCCGAATATGTGGATAATGCCTGCCGCCTCATAAAACCTACCTCCATTCCCCTGTCGGCAGAGACCCAGGAGGCCTTCAACCGCATCAAAGGCGATATTACAAATGCCGCAATGACCCTGTGGATGAATCCACCCCATTCCAGGTGGAGAGCAATGCACCTGACTGCCTTGGCTACCCCACCTAACCAGGGAGACAGACCTGCAGCATTTTTCTCCTGCACCCTCCAAGGCCCTGAGATCCGGCACTCCTCCCTTTGAGAAGGAGACCCAGCCCATCATTGAGGCTGTATGGCATTGGAGGTACTATGATGCCGGCAAACAAGTTGCCCTGCTGACTGACCAATGTGCAGTCACTTTCATGTTCATTAACAAGCAGCGGGGTAAAATCAAGAATGAAGATTCTGAGGTGAAAAATCAAGCTCTCCATCTACGACTATGATATCTTGTACCGGCCCAGAAAGCTCAATGAGCCTCCAGATGCCCTGTCCCGAGAAACTTGCACCAGTGCACAAATAGACTGCTTACAAGCCCTCCATGCTGACCTCTGCCACTCCAGGGTCATCAGGTTCTATCATTTTATCAAAGCCCGCAACCTACCCTATTCAATTGTTGACATTAAGGCAATGACCAGGAACTGCCAGGTCTGTGTGGAGTGCAAATCACACTTTAACCAGCAGACAGGTCGCATCTGATTAACGCCACCTGCCCTTTTGAGTGCCTGAGCATAGATTTCAAGGGGCCCCTGTCTTCGAACTGCAATGTGTACTTCCTCAACATCATTGATGAATACTCATGGTTCCCCTTTGCCATTACCTGCTTGGACATGACCGCTGCCACCATCACCAAAGCCTTATGTAATCTCTTCAGCTTATTCAGATACCTCTATATTCATAACAACCGGGTGTTCTCTGTCATGAGCAATGAGCTGCACCAATATCTGCTGGCCAGAGCTATCACCACTAGCAGGACCACCAGTTACAACACCCAAGAAAACAGACAGATGGAAAGGGAGAATGTCACTGTCTGGAAGGCCATCCTCTTCATCCTGAGGTCGAAAGGCCTGCCTGTCTCCCACTGGGAAGAAGTCCTCCCAGAAGAGCTCCATGAAATCAGATCCCTCCTGTGCACCAGCCCTCATGAAAGGTTGTTTCCCTTCCCCAGGAAGACAACGTCGGGGACCACGCTGCCAATTCTGCTCTGGAAGCATGTGAGAAGCCATAAGTGCGACCCACTGGTCGGGAGGGTCCACTTTCTCCATGCCAAACCCTAATATGCCTATGGGGCGTACCCAGAAGTACGCAAGGAGACTGTGTCTGTCTGGGACCTGGCGTGCATGGGAGACCCTCGAGACTCCAGTTGACCAAAAGTACTTCTGCCTCCTCCAATAACCCCTCACATACCAGTCACCCTGCCTCAACTGCCACAGTTCAGTCGCCAAGCACTCCACCCGCCGACAATTACCAGACCATTCAGGGGCCAACAGCTAAGCCACAACCAGTCCTCCAACGGTCACAATGGCAGACAAGGCCACCAGTCAGACTGAACCTGTGATAGACATGAACCCACTTCACCCCGCCAGATTTCTTTTAAAAGAGGGGGTGAATGTGTTGGAACCACTGTTAATACTGTTCGTATGTGTCTGGCTGGCCCGCTGATTGTACCTGTGGCTCCTCACCCTTGATTCCCCTAATAAAGGCCCCAATGCCATAACCCCTCCCCCAGAAAAAGTTTGGGTATCGGGTCAACACCATGAGATATATGCCCTCTGTTTATGGTAACTTCTAGTCTTTGGAGTTATTAGCACATCAACAAGCAAGGGCTTTTCCTTTCTTGGAATAACAAGGATTCCAACCACTTCTAACTGCCCAATGTCCTCTGGCTGTCACCCATTGCCATACATGAATCAAAGGCAAACAACTGCAAATCACTCCCACTAAGTGTAGTGTCAGTTCTCAAAGTGCTCATGCTAGGAAATGATATTGTAATTTAAAGACATGAACATTCAATTTTATTGTGACAATCTGGGGCACTGCAATGTTCAAGTTAAACAAGAAAGTGTACAGATGCTGGGGTCAAGTGCAATGCATAAATGTGCTGTAGAAACTCAACTAATATCTGACAAAGGGCCCAGGTCCGAAATAGTGGTTACCCTTTATTTCAAATGGATGCTGCGTGACCTGCTGAGTTTCTCCAGCACAGTGTCTTGCAGTGTTCATGCCACTTGTATATTTTGTGTGTAAGAGAACCACTATCTGCTGTCTCAAAGGAAATTAACACAAATCCCCCTGGACAATGCTCTTTTAGCACACATTTTCAGGCATTGAATTTCTAACCCCTTACTTTTCAAGCTAGTCCATTTAAACTAACCAAGGAATTTGATTAAGAGAAAGCAATGAGATAAAACAATATAGCAATTGCAACTGTTACAAAGCAAAGAAATGCAGAAGCTGCAGGATATTTGTACATAGCGTCTCTTCCATCAACCCAAAAGGAAATCAGTGAATTCCTTGCATACCTACGAATGCCATATTCAAAGACAGACTACACCTGCACAGATGCAGCACAAAAATAAAGAAATAATATTGACATCTACATTTTATAGTGTGTTTCAAAAATGTCCCATTGTTTTTTCATTACCACAATACTTGGGATTGTTGGTATGACAGTAAAGTTCATGTAAATATTTATTTTGTTGAAAGAAATGGCACAGCAGTTGGAATTTAGAATGTTTGGCACAAGTGGGTAAAGGTCACATTTTAATTGCTGTGCAAAAAAAACAGTTCCCTTTTCCCTATCAAACCAGGAGTAAAGGGCAAAGGTTAGACCTCAACTCTGAAATTTTCAAATGATTTACATTATTATTAGGTTTAACTGATGAATGATATGATTCAAATGATGGAGGCTAAAACCTCATTTTAAAGCTTTCTAATGTAACATTCTTTGCAAAAATTAAGAATTTTATGTGTACCATAGTTACAGATGTTAAAATTTAAATTATTATGGAAGAAAATTATTCTTAATATTCTATAATATATAAACTAAAATCATAGTTATACAACATCAGAAGACCCTTTGGCCCATTTTATCCATGCCGACCAAGATGTCTACCTGATCTAGTCCCATTTGCATGCATGGACAATATTCCTCTAAATCTGTCCCATCTGTGTACCTGTCTAAATGTCTTTTGAATGTTTCATTTTACCTGCCTCTACCACTTCCTCTTGTGGCTTGTTCCAGATATGGACCAACCTTAATGTGAATAAGTTGCCTCTCATCTCCATTTATAAATCTTACCCCTCTCGCCTTAAATCTGTGCTGTCTAGTTTTTGACTTCCCCATCTTGGGAAAAAAAAACTGTGACTATTCATCTTATTATGCACCCCATAATTTCATACAGCACTGTCAAGTCACCTCTCAGCCTCCTATGCTCCAGGGGAAAATGTCTCAGCCTCTCTGGTTTGTTCTCTTAACTCAAGCTTTCCAGTCTTGCTAACATCCTCACCCTTTCCATCTTAATGGCATCCTTACTATAGCTGGGTAAACAGAACTGCACACAGTGCTCCAAGTGTGGTCCCAACATTATCTTGTATTGTACTTTCTTTAAATATGTTTTTAAATATGTAGTTTTATTTGTATGAATGATTTTTAAATGATTCTCTTTATTTCAGTTGATTTTACAATGAAAGCTGAACTGACCTGCTCTTCATGTTTCTTTCCTTTTAAAGCATGTTGGTTGCGATCATATTTTGGGTTCTGATGCAAGAGAAGACAGGTGTCGTGTTTGTGGAGGTGATGGAAGCACTTGTGAAGCAACAGAAGGTTTATTCAATGATTCCCTGCCTCGTGGAGGTAGGAGTGCATTATTTCAATTCTGCCATTACAGAAAACCCATAACAATAACATCTGTTCTTGGATAAAAGCAATAGTGATTATTTTCCTCAGACTTAAATACTATAATTGCCAGATCATTTTTTAATTAGGGAAGTTATTTAAAATGTGGTAAATTTATGTGAATTTTTTTCTGAAAAATTGACCAGTTAAACATTCAATCAAAATATTATTCCTGTTTGCTGAGAATATCATATTTTTATTTATTCAAGCATAATAAATGATGGTTTATTTGTCACATTATTACCTTGTACTCTGAAAAGGGTTATTCTGTGAGTAGTCTAAAAGGTCATCTCCAATATTTACACAGAAGTGTAAAGAATACCTTTACAGAGTATGGAGTTACAATGAAAAGAAAGATCAGTTAGTACCAATCAAGGTCAGCATGATATCAATGCTCTGGGGTTTATTCAGCAGCTTGATGCTTACAGGGAAGAAACTGATCTCAAGCCTTAGTGTGTGCTTTCACCGACATGAGTCTTCTCCCTGATGGAAGGAGGGAGAAGAGAGTGTGCCAGGGTGTGATGGGTCATTCAGTATGTTGGTTGTCTTTCCTAGATGGAGTCCATAGAGGGGAGGGAAGTCTGCATTACGTTATGAGTTTCATTCACTACCTTCTGTAGCTTCTTTCTATCTTAAGCAGAACAGCTCACATTCCATGGTGTGATGCATTTAGCAAGTGTGCTTTCAATGGTGCACCTGTAGATGTGGTTAAGGAACAAGGGGGACAAGTTGAACTTCCTTGGTCTTCTAAGAAGGTAGAGAGAGAGCTTTTTTAAAGAATCACATCAATGGCAGAGAAGAAGGTAAAGGGATAAGTACCTTATATGAAGAGCAGCTGCTGTTTGACTCCTTAGAACATAGAATACTACAGCACGGTATAGCCCTTCGGCCCTCGATGTTGTGCCGACCCATATATTCCTTTAATAGAAGTACTAAATCCACCCTACCCTGTAACCCTTTATTTTTCTTTCATCCATGTGCCTGTCTAAGAGTCTCTTAAATGCCCCTAATGTTTTGACCTCCACCATCATCCCTGGAAAGTCATTCTAGGCACCCACAACTTGCTGCGTTTTAAAAAAAAACCGTACCCCTGATGTCTCCCCTAATCTTCCCTCTCTTCACTTTGTACATATGTCCTCTGCTGTTTACTATTCCTGCCCTGGGAAACAGGTGCTGAGTTGTCCACCCTATCTATGCCTCTCATAATCTTGTAGACCTCGATCAAATCTCCTCTCACCCTTCTACACTCCAAAGAGAAAAGTCCCAGTTCTACTAACCTTGTTTTCCAATCCTGGCAACATCCTGGTAAATCTTCACCCTTTCTATAGCTTCTTCCTATAATGAGGTGACCAGAACTGAACACAATGCTTTAAGTCTGGCCTCACCAGAGATTTGTAGAGTTGCAACATGACCTCTCTACCCCTGAACTCAATCCCCTTATTAATGAAGCCCAGCATCCCATAGGCCTTCTTAACTATCCTATCAACCTGTGTGGCAACTTTAAGGGATGTATGGATTGAACCCCAAGGTCCCTCTGTTCATCCACACTCTTAAGTTACCGACCATTAACCATGTACTCAGTCTTCTGGTTTGTCCTTCCAAAATGCATCACCTCACACTCTTGTCACTTTACTTCCCAACTCTGCATCCTGTTTATATCCTCTTGTACCCTTAGACAACCTTCAGCTCTATCCACAACTCCTCCAATCCTCGTGTCATCTGCAAACTTACTGGCCCATTCTTTCACCTCTTCAACAAGGTCATCTATTATTACTTGTTCTCATTTTGAATATCTGCTGTATCTTATTGCAAAGAGCATTTGCAAGCTAACCTTCAACTGGTTCAGGTTTAAATTTTTAGCCTTGCCTTGCTACCTATACTTTATGTTTTGAAACTTATGCAAAATATCACAAGAATGGAGAAATCCTTCCTGCAAATCCAGATCACAAGCACCCTTGAGTCACCTCCTCATTGTGCCCAGTCAATTCCTTTTGGATTCCATGCATTATTTACTTTTGGTGTGAAGAACATATGTGACTCTTCTCCCTTTTTAACATTATTGTGATGCAAATAACCTACCTACTTTTACCAATATAAGTGCAGTGTTTGGCCACCTTGTCTCGTATGTATAATTTATACACCTTGTTGTAGAATAATGCACAGCAGTTCAAGTCCAGAGATCAGGACATCAGCACTGGAGTTCAAAGAATGCTGAATGCTAAGAATATTTTAGAAAATGTCACTGTACAAACAATACAGAGTTGCCACCCTGCCTACTGTAAGGATTCTATTCCTTTTTCTTAATTCCTCCACCTCTGCCACATCTGTTCCCAGGATGAAGCTTTCCATTCCAGAACATCTGAGATGTCATCCTTCAGAAAATATGTCTACTGCATTAACTCTTCTCTCACCTTCATCTCCTACATTTTCCAAACATCTGCCCTTACCCCCTTCCTCTCCGAGATCCATCAAGGACAGATTTCCCCTTGTCACTCCACCATCCTTTGCATCCAACCAATTATTTTCCACAATTACCGCCACCCACAATGAGATCCTGCAAGCAGATACAGCTTCCTCTCCCCTCCCCACCCATCTCCATCTTCCTTAGGAATCACTCCCTCTGTAACCTCCTTTGCCACTCATCCCTCCTGACCAATTGCCTGCTCAATAACTACCTCTGTGACTGCAAAAATTCCTGAACTTGCACTTACACCTCTTTGTTCACCACTATTTATGGACCCAAACAGTCTTTCCAAGTAAATCAACACTTGTGAATCTGCAGCGATCATTTACTGCATCCAGTGAATCAACTACAGATATCTTTTCTCTTGTATTTGTATCCTCTTGCAATGGAGGTCAAGATTTATTTGACTTCCTAATTATTTGCTGTACCTACATATTAATTGTTAGTGATTTGTTTCCAAGGAACCTCTGAACGCAAGTACTTTTCTATTTCTCTAAGTTGACCTGCAGGTTATGAGCCTTTGATATCTCAGCCATCAATTGAAGACAGTTTAAAATGTAAAAACAAGAGCATTAAATTAGTCAGACAAACAGTTTTATTTCCTGTCAATGCTGTACTTCTTTCTGAATTGCTCTTTTAACAGCGTTAAAATGTTAAAATGTTTCAGTGTTAACATTAGTACAGCAATGACTATTTGCACAGACTATGTGCTAATATTAACAAATATATTTTCCACTTTACACCATCAGATCTTTACAGACCTTCACTCTGTACCATAGAGAAATATGCAATCAGAGCAGGTAACAGATGGAATAGTTGGTGCTTTGGAAGGATTGAGATAAGTCTTCATAAACCTGATTAACGTATTCTAAAACAAGCACTAGAAATGCCTGATGGTAGGATGTAATGTTTATTGGCTGAGTAACTAAAAATCTTGGGTATGCAAACAACTTTGTCCTTCTATCAGATACAGTTGAACTCCTTTCATAGCAAGTTAGTGAGAAATAAAACAAAAACAACTTAAAAAATTATTACCAAAAAAAGGTACACAGAAATAGTAGCATCGGGTAGATTTATTTTTAATGATCAAGACTAATGGTGAAAGCTGGAACAATATAATCTGATTATCAGTGTTGTGCTTAGGAAATGTAAAATGCACTGAAAGGAAATCTAGTAAAATTGTTAATTAAAATTATGACTTAAATGAACATATGAAGGTCATCTTTTGAAGATATTTATCTGAAACTCATCTAGACATACAAGGTCGGCATAATCACTGTCTTTTAATGAAGTGAAGGTAAAAGCAGGTAATGATGCAGAAGTAAATGATTTTTTCAGTAAATAGTATTACAGTTGACTACCTTTATTGTTCAGTTTAGATTAGATATAAGTATATATCACTATTGTACTAATTAACTCTGATTTGGTTTTGTGATTCATAGAAGGCATTAAGGAAATGGGAAAAGAAATTCAATCAGCAGTGTATGTTCTCCCTCTTTGTAAAATACTGATATTTCAGATTATTTTCTGACTTACCCAAATTGTGTCAGCAGGCTATTTTCATCTGATTAAGTGCCTGTCTCGACAGAGCAAATGAGAAATTCATGATCAGAAGGTTGAAACTTTTTGTCTCACAGGTTCTCCTTAGTGAACTTGTTTTGACCACTCTTTTATTGGTTAGGTTACAATGCAAGACACTGTAACCTAACCAATAACAAAGTCAGTAAAAACAAGTTAATTCATACAAATATGAGTTGGAAGTTGGTGTAATGATAATGAGTTTATTGTCATATACATTGTGCAATGTACATATGCACTGAAGTTCTAACTTGCTGCAGCTGAACAGGTACCTTTGTAAAGAAAAGAAAAGCCTGCAAAAACAGCTCATGAACAACTAGAATAGTGGACTTAATTGAGTTCAAAGGAGACAATAAATATTAAAAAATATAATAAATATTCAAAGTTATCCTAGGTGAAAAAGTGATTTAGTAGTAGTTCAGATAATCTTTTTGCGATGTCAGTGAAGTCCATGATTAATGTAAAAAAAGGCTGTTGGAAAAAAACTCTTCTTGAATCTGGAGGTGCTGGTCTTCAAGCTTCTGTGCCTTCTGCCTGAAGTTAGCAGCAAGAGTAGGTTGTGACCAGGGTAATGGGGGTCTTTTTGATGTTCAAGTGTAGATCACTTGGCTCTTCAATCCTTGCTCCCCTGCTCTTGTATTCTCTTCAAGAGGAATAAAATATAAGAGCAGGGATGTGATGCTGAGGATTTGTTAGGCATGGTGAGACCTCATTTGGAGTACAGGTACTCCCCGACCTATGACCATAATTGGGATTGAAGGATTAGTCTTATCGCGAAATGGACATAAGTCAAAATGGACGTGCATACACATGGAGTGCCGAAGTCTTAAAGCAAACTTTTTAATCAAATGTTATATTTGACAAACTGTAACAGGGATACAGGGCATGTAAGAGCCAAAATGGGCATGCATACTTTGTTAGTCGGCATCCTGAGGTCCATAGACAGGGTGTGGCCATCTTGGTTCCTGTGCACATGCGCGTGTCTTTGGTTGGCGTATGTGTGGTGGGTTCACGTATCGGAGTTTGGTTGGCGCATGCGCGAGAGTTAATTGCCCGGACATTCAAAGTCGGCGAGTACCTATAATTGTGAGTAGTTTTGGTCTCTCAGAGATCTGCTGACTTTGGAGAGAAGGAGGTTCACAAAGATGATTCTAGGAATGAAAGGATTATCATATGAGGAACATTTGACACCTCTTGGGCTTTTACTCTTTGGAATCCAGGAGAATGAGGGAGGATCTCATTGAAACGTTTTGAATGTTGAAAGGCATAGACAGAGTAGCTGTAGAAAGGTGTTTCCCATGGTGGAAGAGTCTAGGACAAGAGGGCACAACTTCAGGATTGAAGGCCATCCACCTAGAACAGAGATGCGAAGGAATTTCTTTAGGCAGAGAGTGACAAATCTATGGAATTTGTTTCCACAGATGGTTGCGGAGACCAATTCATTGGGTGTATTTAAGGCAGAGAGTGATAGGTTCTTCATTAGCCAGGGCATCCAAGTTATAGGGAGAAGGCTGGGCAGTGGGGATGAGAGGTAAAATGGATCAGAATTGCAGGGCAGACTGACGGGCTGAATAGCCTATTTCTGGTCGATGGGCTGAATAGCCAATTTCTGGTCCTATGTCTTATGGTCTAATGCTTTCCCATTCCCAATTAAAAATAGATTGACATGTGAGGAATTCAATCTCAAAGCAAAGTAAACATCATATAGAAAAGCAGAACTGACAGATGCTGGAAATCTGAAATAAAAACAAAGTACTTGGGGATATCTAGCGAGTCAAGTGGTATTTTGGATAATGAACACAACCATCATGAAATCTTCCAGCCAAAGAAGTGTTTGATGCTGACACTGAATGCACAATGTAGAAAATCATACGCAATCCTTACTATGAGCACACAAATAAAAAAGAGAAATGGATGACATGTGGTTCAAATTTGAAAGAGTTAGCTTCATCACAGAGATGAAGGGCATTAGTGGGAAGAAGCTGATTGACAGTGGTTTCATGTAGATCAGCTAAGGATCTGAACGATTAGACCAGGGCTGTCACAGACTTTATCAAAACAGCTGTCAACAAGTCTGTTCCCACCAAATCATTCAGGGTTTTCCCCAACCAGAAGCCCTGGATGAACAATGAAATCCGGAACCTGGTGAGAGCCAGATCACAGGCATTTAAATTTGGAGACCTACAAAAAGCTATCTCCTGGGTGAAGTGGAGATTCTGGATGAAAATGGAAACAACAAAGGACACCTGACAGCTGTGGCAGGGCCTAAATAGCATATCCTGCCACAAAAAAAAATCTGGTGCAGCAGCAGATAGCAAACCTTCACTCCCTGAGGAACTCAATGCCTTCTACTCACATTTTGACCACAATAACAAACAAAGAATCACCTCTCCGCACCCCCTCGTCCCCGATAATTCCCATCCTGACCTTCAGGAAAGTGTATCCAGGGAAAGTATCTGGTCCAGACAGAATACTTAGCTGAGTATTAAAAACCTGTACTGACCAACTTACCAATGTATTCATGGTTATCTTCAACATCTCACTCCGGCAGGGTGTGGAACCCACTTGATTCAAACAGGCATCAATCATACTGGTGGCCAAGAAGAGCATAGAAATCTGCCTTAATAACTATTGACCAGTAGCAGTTTTGAAAAGTTGGTGTTGAAGCATATCAGCTTCTGTCTGAGCGGGGACATGGATATATTCCAGTTTGCCTAGCGTAGCAACAGGATGGCCATCTCACTGGCTCGGCACAAAGCACTGGAACACCTAGATAGCAAAGATGCATTCATCAGGATGCTCTTTATCTCCTACAGTTCAGCATTTAACACTACCATCCCCACAAAACTGATCAGCAAACTCCAAAACCAGGGAGTTAACAACGCACTGTGTAATTGGATCATAGATTTCCTCATCTCCAGACCACAATCAATGGAGATTGGTAAGAACATTTGCTCCACAATCTCCATCAATTCCGGAGCACTACAGGGCTATGTTCTTAGTCCCTTGCTCTACTCACTTTACACCTATGACTGTGTGGCTCTGTACAACAATAACACCATCTACAAATTTGCCAACAATACCATGATAGTTAGTTGTATAAAGAAAGGCGATGTGTCAACATACAGGAAAGAGATTGAAAATTTGGCCAAATGGTGCACCAACAACAATCTTGCACTCAGTGTTACTAAAACCACGGGCTGAATATTGATTTCAGGAAGGGAAAACCAGAGATTTATAATCCTGTGATCATTGGGGGAATCAGAAGTGGAGAGGATTAGCAAATTTAAGTTCTTGAGAATCACTATCTTGGGGAATCTTTCTTGGAACCACATACTAATGGCATCATGAAGAAAGCACATCAGTGCCTATACTTCCTCAGGAGTTTGCGGAGGTTTGGTATGACACCAGAAACCCTGGGAATTTTCTACAAATATGTGGTGGAAACACCAATACCAATACCCCTGAGTGTAAAGCCCTCCAAAAGGTAATGGACACAACCCAGGGCATCACAGGCAAAACCCTCCCAATTATCAAGAACATTGCAGGGAACGCTGCCGTCGGAGAGTAGCAGCAATCCTTAAGGATCAACACCACCCAGCACATGTTCTGTTCTTGCTGCTGACATCTGGAAAGAGGTATAGATGCCACAAGACTCACACACCAGGTTCAGGAACAGCTGCTACCCCTCTACCATCAGATTCCTCAACAACAAACTCAATCAGAGACTCATTTAAGTGCTCTTACTTCTGCACTTTATTGATTTTCTTATTCTCTCTGTTTTGTACAGTCAATTTGCTTACATTCATTATCTGTTTATAGTTCTTTATTTGTTTACATGTATTCGCTGTGTACAGTTTTTTTTGCACTTCCAATAAGTGGTAATTCTGCCTCACCTGCAGAGAAAGGAATCTTATGATGTCGTTACTCTGACAATAAATCTGAAATCTGATTTAGGTATTCATTTGCATGAAAGGATATGACCCCTCACTACATAAAAATAATAAATGTAATTTTTACAAAGGATATTTGAGGTGTCCCTGTTCTCAGCTATTTTACATTAGGACATTTCACAGATCATATCCTACTGAGGTAAGTTACAACAATGATTGGAATTTCTTTTGATTTGGCATATGTGAAAATATAATATTAAAGTAGTTTTCAATTAAAATAATATGAAATAGCAATTATCAGTCTTTCCACAAACATGAAAAAATTTAGGATACAAATTTTGTGTTTTCAGGATACATGGAAGTAGTTCAGATTCCAAGAGGATCAGTCCATATTGAAATTCATGAACTGGCAATGTCAAAAAACTATATTGGTGAGTATTATATAGAGATAGGTTGATTGCTTCATTTTTCAAGTTTTTCTCCTCAAGGATTAAAACTATATCAATCTTAAATAAACTAGCTTTTTTAAAGCTTAAACTAATCTGGTGATACAATTCAAAAGAGTAAACTAAATGCAAAAATCAGAGATATTGAAAAATTGATATATAAATCGAAAGTGCTGGAAACTCTCAGAAGGGCAGCCAGAAATGACTAAATCCCATCTCTCTCTCTCTCTCTCTCTCTCTCTCTCTCTCTCTCTCTCTCTGTGTCACACACAACATATATATCTCTGATTATCCGAAATGGTCAGGACAAGGCCTGTTTCAGATAAATAATATTTTTGGATTACTGGTTATTTTTTTAAAAGCAGCCCAGTAGCAACAGCAAATTACTTTTACCAGTGTCTAAACAACAACAAAGGAAGGCTTTTAAAGCATGACATAATGTTTAATTCTTATCTAAAAACAACCTGAACAAACTAAGATAAATCCAACACCAAAAACTGAAAATTCTACTTGGAGGTCTTTCCAAAATTCCAACATTTTTTCTACCTGTGACATCAGTTCGGCTCCAAAAAATTTTTTGGATAACTGAGGATTCCTCATTTATCCAAAATTTTTTGTTGGCAAAATGACATTTGATCTTTTTGAAATCCTCAATTATCTGAAAAGAATTTCAGAGCCGAACACACGTCACTTCTGGGTCCAAAAAAATCTCGGATAACTGAGGATTTCAGATAATCGGAGTGTGTGTGTGTGTGTCTTTGTGTGTATATATTATATCATCTCTCTCCCTCCTTCCCTCTCCCTCTCTTTCTCTCTCCCTTTGTCTCACTTTACTCTTGCTCCATCACACACTTGTTTCTCTCTCCCTTGCTCCCTCCTTCCCTTTCTCTCTTGCTCCATCTCAATCTCTCTCTGACTCCTTAGATGCTCTCTGATCTGCTGAACTCTGAGCATTTTGTTGCAATTTGAAGTTGATCATTTGTATATTGCATACACACTACTTGCATTTGTTTTTTCCTGTTTTGATTTTGAAGTTGCTAAGGTTTGCTTTAAGAATAATTTGAAACATTTTTACTTGTAGCTTTGAAATCTGAAGGTGAGGAATATTACATAAACGGTGCCTGGACTATTGACTGGCCAAGAAAATTTGACGTTGCTGGCACAGCTTTCCATTACAGGAGACCTACAGACGAGCCAGAGTCTTTGGAGGCATTAGGGCCCACCACAGAAAATTTAGTTGTCATGGTAATTTATCTAAAAAGTCCTGCATTGATTTACAATAATTTTTCTGCCTATTTTCACCCTCTCCTCTTTCAATTGTGTTACTATAGACAACATAGTTGTGCAGAAGGTAATGTTGATGCCTCACACCTCCATTGGCTTGGATTCATCCTGCCTTTCAGTGTTGTCTGTGTGGAGTTTGTTGTATCTCCCTGTGCCAACATGGTCTCATTCTCCTCCCACATTTCACAGATATGCTGGTCAGGAAGTTAATTGGCCACTGTTAATTGATGATCGCATATCCGTGAGTTATAGGAAATAGGGGTAGTGTGAACATGATGGGCCAAATGGTCTCATTATAGTTAAACAAAATGGTCCAAAACTCCTGGTATCTATTTGATGGGCTGAGTACTGCCCACTCTTTGCATCACAGCCTTGAGAACAAATAGCTGCAGGCAGCAATTTTAGCCTGTCCCTATCCAGATGGAGCATTTAATTATTATTAATTTAGAGGCCTTTCTTGCTCATGAATCCATGCTGCCCAAATACACAAATGTGAACAATTAAGCCATGTACGTCTTTAGAAAGTGGGAAGAAACTGGAGCACCTGGAGGAAACCCACATGAACAATGTACAAACTCCTTACAGCACCTGATTCGAACTTGGATTGCTGACTGTAATAGGATTGTGCTAACCACTATGGTACTTCCCCATGACTGCTTTTAAGAGCCTTCTTTTAAATATTTAGTGAGTTATTTTACCAAGTTCACCAAAGTTTGGAAAAGCTGTTTGTGAACTGATTGGCAGTTGTTTCTGCAGTGTTGAGAAAGACTCTAAGCCCTTTTAGTACCATTCCTTCTAGAAAAATTGCATCAATAACTTGCTGTCAATATCATTTCCGTCCAATTGTTTGGATACTACAATGTAGTCAGAGCAAGTCAGGACAAAATTTCTTCTAAATCACGCACACAAATTCAAATTGTGTTGCTCTTACCAGTATCCCAGCTGAAATCAGGCTGAGTTCAACCCATTGCCCGCTAGATTTGTATAGTTTATTGACTCGTTTGTCAGTACTCTCTTGCTATTACTTGATAATCCAACTGTTTAATTAGTTTTGCCAACCTTTGATTTGCTTAACTTTATTTTTTTATTACTTCTTTATATTTTTACTTTAAATAATTTTTACTCTTTAAATTAGAAATTTGATTACTTTTTAAATATCTCTCCTATCAGAAGCATTTTGAAATTGTTACATTCTTTGGCAGTTTGCAAGTTCAGAAAGGCCAGGCAACATGAATTTTTCAGGGTAGAATTACTTTATATTATGCAAGAACAGTTCATAAATTTCATAATGTAAAATATTTGTACGCATTTTACAGGAGTATTAGCAAGCAAAATTTTGCCATATGTACACAGTGTTCTTTTCTGTGCTCTTGAATACCAGCTCAGTTTGGCAAAAGAACTCTGCCTAGCATTGATTGATGCTCACAATGTGTTAACTTTGAGATGCAAAAAAAAAAGCATGGCTTTAATTACTGAAGATCTTTATTGCTAATGCTTGCTAATAAAAAAAACTTCTATTTTGAATGAAAGTTAAAAACTTTTAAAAGAAAGGGATTGTGTAGGAATCCATATCAAATCCCTTTCCTCGTCATTTCAGTTTTGCAAAAGAATTAATAACAGAAAGACCTAAAATGCTTGCCTATATCTTGTTGCAGAATCTAAAAATTGAAGTGGGGAATAGATCAGACTTCACTATCAGTTTTATAGCTCTTAATTAACATTTTTCTAAGAAATGCCTGAGTATTCTACTGGGTTCCATCCACCTTATCTTTTATTCAGCATTCTCCTTTCCCAGTTCCCAACCTCATGTGGAAAAGATCAGCTAAATCCCATGAGGAGAGAGTGTGACAAATCCTATAGTGTGACACTACGGAGAATGTCAGTGAAGGGGAGCATACTGGTTCAGGAAGCCTCCTTTTCTTCCTTTGTGGGCACTCCCTGATTCATATTATAAAATCTGTTGCTCCTTCAGCCAAAACTAACACAAGCTCTGTTTTTCAGACAGCCCCTCAGCGACATCCAGCTCAGAAGACTTAGATAGTGAGCTAGAGATGAGTGGAGTGGTGACACACCAAACCAGCAGGGACCTGTCATTTGTGGAAGATGTACTGCTGACTGGAAGTCAGAACACATTATCTCTTGTTGACAGATTCAATCAATATAGATCTTACTAGTCCTGTTACAAAGGAACACTCGGCATTTTTCATTAGGAGTGATACCAGATGCTTGCTGGAATGGAGGATTTCATCAGCTTAATGTACGGTTATTAGAGAATGGTTACATAACAGCATGGCAGCTCCAGAGATTCTTGCAGCTCCACTGCCTCAGATAGAGTGTATTGGAGAATTTTGTCCCTTTCCTATAATGCTAAAACTATTGTGATAATAGCACAGGGTACGAAATTGAAAAGCTTGTTTGGAGGCAGATACCATAAGTCTGGGCATCACTAATTTATTTGGAAGAATTAGGTCCATTTTATAATAGTCGTGCTGCATTGGTGGGCACATCAGTTGTGACAAGCTGAAGAGAAGAGATTGTAGTTGAAGTTGGTGCTGGGACCATTGTGGTTTATCATCTAAATCAATGATCTGATGATAATGTAGTAAATTGAATCAGCAAGTTTGCAGATGACACTATTTGGAAGCATTGTGGACAGCAAAGAAGATTTTCAAAGCTTGCAGAGGGATCTAAACCAGCTGGAAAAATGGACTGAAAAATGGCAGATGGAATTTAATTCAGACAAATGTGAGATATTACATTTTGGAAGGACAAACCAAGAAAGGGCAAAAACAGTCAATGGTAGGGTATGGAGGAGTGCAGTGAAACAAAGGGATCTGGGTATATAGATACATAATTTACTGAAATTGGTGTCACAGGTAGACAGAGTTGTGAAGAAAGCTTTTGGCATTTTGGTTCACAAATCAAAGTATTCGTGGACAAATGTTGAGTCAACTTGTAATCTGGCAAAGAATTAGCAAAGGTTAATGCATCATGAGTCTTTTGAAAAAATTGAGACTGGTATTATCCATAGAACACCTTCAATATCGCCGGATATCGAAAGGCAAATTTGTACCCCTTCTTCCACAAAACTGCCTTAGCTGGATTAAACTCCTTGCATTTCTGAATAACCTCTTGGCTTAAATCCACATAGAAAAAAACCCTTTTACCCTGAACCATCATCAGGCTCTGAGTCATACGAGCTTTTTGAACTGCCAAATAGAAAATCATCTCCCAATCTTGGTATCTGAGACATCTAATCAATACCACTCTTGGAGGTTGACCCGGGAAAGGTTTCTTTCTTAACGCATGATGCGCTCTATCCAATTCCAAACCTTCTGGAAAAAATTTAGCCCCCAACATATCTGGAATCCCATCCCAGAAAAATTTTGTGGGGTTCATTCCTTCAATATCCTCCGGAAGACCAACTATTTTAATATTATTTCAATGACTCTAGTTATCCATTGAATCAATTTTCTGCAAAAAGTCTCTCTTCTGAACTTCCCATCCAGTAAACGACTCTTCAATTTGATCAACTCTGTCTTCAACATTCTTGACTCTCTCTTGTACAACATCAACAGCTGTCAAGCACTTATTGACATCTATTTTCATGGAGGCAATTTCCCCTGACATATGGTAAAGTTTTAAAGACATTGGTTAGGCCAAATTTGGAGTATTGTCTGCAGTTTTGGTCACGACCAGGAAAGATATCAATAACATAGAAAGAGTGCTGAGAAGATTTACTAGGATGTTGCCCAGACTTCAGGAACTGAGTTACAGGGAAAGGTTAAACAGGTTAGGACTTTATTCCCTCGGGCAAAGAAGAATGAGGGGACATTTGATAGAGGTATTTAAAATTGAGGGAGATAGACAAAATAAATGTAGGTAAGCTTTTTCCACTGAGGTTTTGGTGAAATACAAACTAAAGGACATGGGTTAAGGGTGAAAGGGGAAAGGTTTGGGGGAACATGAGAGAGAATTTCTTCATCCTCAGAGAGTGGTGGGAGTGTGGAATGAGCTGTCAGCTGAAGTGATGATTGTGAGCTTAATTTTAACTTTTAAGATGAATTTGGACAGTTACATAGATGGGAGAGGTATGGAGGGCTATAGACTGGGTGCAGATCAGTGGGACTAGGCAAAAATAAATCTGAATGGCTACTTCTGGCATCATATTGATCTAATTTCAAGAATCAGTTTATTGTCATAGTAATAAAATAGTATCATATTACATGAAATTTCTTTTTGCCTGCTGCAAAGCAGACAGATTCGCCACCGGAAGGAATTGCATAAGTGCCTCTTACAGTCTTACATTCAGACATAATGTCAGAGACAAAGAAGAAAAAGAGAGCCCCTCCCCAGAGTCATTGAGTGCTCGTAGATTCATCCTCAGCGCTTCCGCAGCCCCCGCACCCACACAGAGTCCAGTCCAACCCATTGGCTGGCGCCCCTCCAGCCTGTTTGAACCAGTCTCGAGCAGTCCGCAGCCTGGCGTGCCTCCTGACAGCAGTCTCCAGCAGCCCACAGCTTCCCCTGGTTCCTCACCTCGAGTTTTTAAGGAGAATTAGCAGTGCCATCTCACAGCTTAGCTAAAAGGAGATGAGACTAGTGTAGTTAAAGAGGAAAGTCTGCAGACTATAATTCTAGTTAATATATAAAAGTGTTGGAGAAATTCAGCAGGTCAAACAGCATTCTTATGTAGCAGGTACATGACCAATGTTTCATGCTGAGCCCTTCATCAAGGGATGCGCCTGAATAAAATGGTAGGGGGTGGGGCGGGGGAGGAGCACAAGTCCACAGGCACCTGTGGGAATATGAGGCGACACCACCTCCTTCAGCAACATTCAGGGTTTCAAACAGTCCTTCCAAGTGAAGGAACACTTGTGAATCTGCAGGGGCCATCTACTGCATCCGATGCTCTTATTGTGATCTTCTCTGCATCAGAGAAACAACACAATCTGGGAGATCATTTCATAGAGAACCTTTGTTATGTCCGCTGCAATAACATTGATCTCTCAGTGGCCAACCATTTCAATTCCATCCCCCACTCCCGCACTGACATGGCTTCATACACTGCCAAACCAAGGCCATATGCAAATTGGAGGAGCAAAACCTAATTTTCCATCTAGCCACTCTCCATTAACATTGATTTCCATTAGGCTCTTCCTCTGTCTCGCTCTCTCGTTCCCTTTCCCTTCGTCTCCTTTCCTCCAGCTCTCCACCCCTTCCCTCTATATTCAGAGAGCTATCCCCTCCCCCTAGCACTTTCCAGCTTTTTTCTCCTGCCCTCTCATCCGTATCTTCCCATGACCTCTTGTCTGTGGGCCTGTGATCCTCTCACTGCCCTTCCCCCCACTATTTTAGGGGTGGAAAGGTTAGCGTAGTGTTTAGTGCAATGCTGGTTACTGCATCAGCGATCAGGACCAGGGTTCGAATCCAGTTTGCATATTCTCCATGTGTTTTCATGGGTTTTCCCCGGGAGCTCCAGTTTCCTCCCACCATTCAAAACATACCATGGGTTGTAGGTCAAATGGGTGTTTAAAATTTTTATTCAGGCTACTGCCTGCTTTTTGCCCAGACTCAAGTCCGAAACGTTGGTTTGTATCTTTGCTACATAAAGAACATTATGTGACCTGCTGTATTTCTCCAGCACTTTTGTGTATGAAACTTGTGTTGATCTTTTCAAAGGTGACTGACTGTTTCTCTTCAACTACCAACCTACAAAATTTTAGGCAAGACTGCCTAGCTAAAAAAAAAGGCCATTGCTGTCATAAGATTTACTTGGAGTAGATGTATCATTCTACTCAGAATTTTCTATTCATGCACATATTTTCCAAGAAAACTAGAAGTTGTTGAGGATTACAGGAATGAAAAAGGTTTGTGGTTATGGATATTTGCAGAGGGAAGTAGAAAGATACACACGGGATTGCTAATGCATCTTTCAGTGCCCTGTATTGGATTGCTTGAAATTTGTTTTGGCAATGTTTTATATCACTTATCCTCTTGAATACCAGCCTGCCCCACTAATCTAAGGACACTAATTTCACCAGATGCCAAAAAATATTTTTTTAGTTTACTAGCATCCAATATGATGACAGCAATATGTCAGAATGCATCACTGTGTCAATTTTCAAGCCATCATTGGGAACACACAGCTCTTCTGGCTATTCTCCCTTGCTAAATAAAAAAAATTCTTATCAAAGATAAACATGTCTTGAAAACAAAAAAGACTACAGATGCTGGTAATCAGAAACAAAAACAGAAAATACTGGACACGCATACTAGGTCAGGTAACATCTTTGGAAAGAGAAACCGTGTTAATGATTTATGCCAAAGAGTCTTCATCAAAATTGATGGAAGGTCATAAACACATCTTTTTCATTTACATATTTACTCAGTGACTCATTTGAAGTTATATGAGCTGGAATCTGTCCAAGGAAGTGTATTCATGCCCATATAAGAACCTTAAAAAATCTTGTTCTGAGGATTGAGATTTATCTACTGAGAGCACATTTGGACATATTGATCAACATGTCATGTAGTGCTTTATGATCGTAACGTCAACTAATTCTGTTCCTTTATTTACTGGGATGTGGTTGTGACTTTTAATTCTGTGGTAGTTGCTCACCATTTTTTAAAAAATTCTTGAAAATGGTCGGCTATGGCAAGACCATTTTTAGAATTCTAGGAAGTTAAATAAATAACATTGAAAGAATTACAACTTATGTGACTAAATCAGGTTAGTATATGAATTGGAGTGAATGGCATTATTTCTTTTCTCTCGGTCACAAAGATTGCAGAAAAGAGGGATGATATCCTTGTAATATTGATGAGTTTTGCAATGTATCATGTAGATAGTCAATACTGTAGACACATTATGCTGGTGGTACTACAGAATTAATATTGGGTCTCATTGCGAAGGCACCAACCAAGAGAACAGATACATCTTGATGTTGAACTTTTGAACATTGCTGTAGTTACTTCCATCTAAACGTGAAGCTTGATTATGATAGAGAAACTTTGACGTTTAGAAGGTGAGCAGTTTATTGTTAGGTACTGCCCTCTGCCCTGCTGTTATAGGCATCATAACGTATTAACCTCTGGCCAGAATTAAAATATCAAATTCTACATAGCATCAAACAAATTTGCCCAGATATGTCCTGTTTACTAAAGCAGGACAAATCCAGTCCAGCTAATTATATCATGTTCTGCCTATTCTCATTTATCAGCAGAGTGATGGAAGGTAATGCCAACAGTACTATCAAGTGGCACATTCCCCAGTATTCTATTCACCAAACCCAGTTGGGGTTGTCGAAGGATCACGTGGTTCCAGACTTTATCCCAACCATGGTCTGAAAAGAGATCACCATAGAGTTGAATTCCAGAGATAAGGTGAGAGTGACTGCCCTTAGCAACAAGGCAGAATTTGAACAAGTGCAGCAAGAAGCCTTATTAAAACTGAAATGAATTGTCATAAAAGGACAACGTGTAGCGGCTGCTACACACACAGAAACACACCACAGGACACAGTGGAGGTTTCAGTTGAACTGTTTATTTGAATTTCGCACGTGCTTCTTTAAGGCCAACGGGAGTTCTGCTCCACGTGGCGGTGACATCGTCATGTTGCCCGGGGAGCAAGCTGTAGCCGAAGCCATAAGGCAATCAGCAGGCACTAACGGCGCCATCTTCCTGCAGCTCCCCCACCAGCGCGGTGATACAAGCAGGGCAGGTTCGCTCCAAGAGATGTGCGTCACCACACAACCCCTCGCCCCAGAACTGGCTTACGCATCTTGCCGCTTGTGTGGCCAACCCCTTCGCTTAGGTTAGGCCATCCTCATGGGTTGGTCTAAGTCCATATGTGCCGGTTTCAGTCTGTCGATCGTGAATAACTCCTCCCTGGCTCCATTTTCTAGGGTAAAAATTTTTCCTGACCGGCGTAGGACCTTGTACGGGCCCTCCTATGGGTGCTGCAGTGGGGTAGAGTGCGGCCACGCCGGATGAAAACTAAATCCGATGAGGCCAGCTCCTTGGAAGCATTCATCAGGTGTTTGCCGTGGTGGGTTGGCGGTGGGGGTGCCAGCAAGGCGAGCCTTTTGTGGAGGTCTGTGAGGAGGGTTGGGTTCTCACATCCAGATTCTACGCCTGTCCCGAAGAACTCTCCTGGCAGTGACAAGAGTGAACCATAGACAAGTTCTGCAGACGAAACCTGGAGATCCTCCTTCGGGGACGTTCGAATGCCAAGCAGGACCCACAGCAGTTCGTCTGTCCAATTGGGTCCTTTGAGCCGTGCCATGAGAGCCGCCTTGAGGTGCCGATGGAAGCGCTCCGCAAGTCCGTTGGCCTGGGGATGAAAAACTGTGGTGTGATGGAGCTTGATCCCCAGGTGATTTGCCAGTGGAGGTGAACTGGGCGCCCCTGTCGCTGGTCATATGAGCTGGAATGCCAAACTAGGCGACCCAGTTAGTGAGCTGAGCTCTGGTGCAGGACTCAGCAGAAGTATCTCTGATGGGGATAGCTTCCGGCCACCCCATCATCCGGTCGACCACAGTCAGGAGATAGCGGGCACTCCTGGACACTGTTAAGGGGCACTATATCAATGTGGATATGGTCGAACCTTCTGGCTGGCGGGTCGAATTGTTGCATGGGGGCTCTGACATGGCACTGGTCTTTAGAGGTGTGTACAATTCCTCGCCATCTGGGCCACTTTTTTTAATCTGTGCCAGATGAAACGTTCCGCCACCATGCAAACGACCAGGTCAGGTCAGGTCCTGGACCATTTGGAATGCCTCTTGCCTCCATTTTGGGGGACTACAGGGTACAGTAAGCCAGTTGAGACATCGCACGGTAGCGTGTCGTGGCTGCCCAGTAGCTTCAGGTCCTCGAGGTGCAGGCCATTGATGGCGGTTCGAAAGGCCTGCGCCTCTTCATCCCCTCTTTGGGCCTGAGCTAACTGAGCGTAGTTCAGGCCGAGGGATAAATTGTGGATGGTGGGTCTGGAGAGCGCATCAGCAATGACATTGTCCTTATCCACCCGGTGCCGGATGTCAGTGGTGAACTCCGAGACAGAGGAAAGGTGCCGCTGCTGGCGCACCGACCAAGGGTCCTTTGCCATGGAGAGGGCCTGGGTGAGTGGCTTATGGTCCATGAAGGCGGTGAAAGGCCTGCCCTCAAGAAGTAGCAGAAGTGCCTGATAGAGAGGTACAGGGCCAGGAGCTCCCTGTCAAAGGCACTGTATTGCAGCTTGGGAAGTCGGAGGTGCCAGCTGAAGAGCACTAGCAGGCACCACTGTCCATTGACCGATTGCTCAAGGATGCCCCCGATGGCTATGGCAGACTGTGTGGGATTCGGGCCGTGGGTCGACCAGTAAGGTGGCGCTATTGAGGGCATCTTTGGTTTGGGCAAAAGCTGTTTCAACCTCCTTCATCCACTCGAGAGTCATTTGTTTCGCCAAGATTAGGGCAAACAGTGGGCGCATTATGCGGGCGGCCCCCTGGATGAAGTGGTGGTAAAAATTAACCATCCCAGTGAACTCCTGCAGGCCCTTGAGGATGTCCAGCTTGGGGAACTGCTGAATAGCCTTGACCTTGTCCTGTGATGGTGCTTCCCCATCCGCAGTGATGGTATGGCCTAGAAACTGTAACAACTCCTTCCCGAATTGGCATTTGGCCACATTGATGGCGAGGCCAAATTCTCCCTGACAGGCGAACAGTGTGCGGAGATGGGTTTTGTGCTCATTGTGATCTTGACTAGCGATGAGAATATCGTCAAGATAAATGAACACGAAATCCAGGTCTTTACCCACTGCGACCATGAACCACTGGAATGTTTGGGCCACCTTCTTCAGACCAAAATGCATCTGCAGGAATTTGAAAAAGCTGAACAGGGTGATGATGGCGGTTTTGCCAATATCATCCAGGTGGACGGGGATTTGGTGGTAGCCCCTTACCAAGTCGACCTTGGAGAAAACCCTGGCACCATGCAAGTTGGCAGTGAAGTTCTGTATATGGGGGATGCGGTATCAGTCAGATATGGCCACATCGTTGAGTCGGCAGTATTCCCCACATGGGCACCAACCCCCAGAGGCCTTTAGGACCATATGCAGGGGAAAGGCTGAGGAGCTGTCCGACCTGTAGTCTATGCCGAGTTCTTGGAGGCAGGAGAACTCCTCTTTCACAAGCTGCAGCTTCTCCAGCGGCAGTCGTCTAACCTTGGAGTGAAGTGGGGGGCCCTGTGTGGTGATGTGGTAGCGGACGCTGTGCTGAGGCATAGTGGCAGTGAATTGTGTCCATAAGATAGCGGGGAACTCATCCAGGATCTGGGAGTACTTGTTTTTGGGTGTACAGACGGTGACTATCCCTGGGCCATGTGTGCTGGAAGACTTGAGTCGGAGGGTCTGGAAGGTGCGGGTGTGCACGAGTCTCTTGCCTTTAAGGTCTACCAGCAGGCTGTGTGCCCGAAGGAAGTCAACTCCCAGCAGTGCAGTACCCACAGTAGCCAGCAGGAACTTTCAGTGGTACTTGTTTGGCCTGAGGTGTACCTGAATGTTTCAAGTGCCGAAGATCTTTATGTCGGTGCCATTCGCTGCCGCATGGTTGGGCCTCGTGTTCTTGTGCAGGAATGGAGGGTGGTCAGGGGAAGCACACTCAACTCCGCTCCGGTATCCTCGAGGAAATGCTGTCCACTGGTCTTGTCGACCATATGCAGGAGGCTATTCGCGTGACCAGCCGTCGCAGCCATCAGCGGCGGCTGGCCTGGTTGTTTCCCTGGTATGAGCAGGGCTGTCGGCACTTGCAGGCTTGGGCTCCCCAGCATCAGTGGTAGAAACACCAGGTGGTTTGGTGCTCTTCCGGCTTCTGCATGGGGGAGGTCTGTGGTCGGCTGGGTCCAGGGCGCATGAGCTGATTCATGGCAGCCTTGTTCTCCCGTTTGGTTCTCCACAGCTCATCGGCGCAGGTTGTGACCTTCCAGGATTCCGAGAAATGCTCATCCGTCAGTAGGAGTTGGATGTCTTCCGACATTTGTTCCAGGAAGGCCTGCTGAAACATCAGGCAGGGTTGCTCAAACATCAGGCAGGGTTTGTGACCCTCTGCCAGTGCGGGCATCTCAACCATTTGAGCGGACGGAGCTCTGTCCCCCAGGCCATCGAGGTGCATAAGCCTGGCCACGCGCTGCCGACGGGAGAGACCGAAGGTGGCGAGGAGGAGGTCTTTGAGGGCAACATACTTGGCCTCCTCTGGTGGATCATGGATCTGGTCATCCGCTCTGGCCACAGTTTCTTCGTCGAGGGCGCTCACATGATAAAACATGATAGAGTCAGAGATGATGTCTGAGATGAAACTGTGCCTCTGCCTGCCCGAACCAAGTGTGAGGTTGATGGGTCCAAAAGTGGGGGACTTTCACTGCCACAGTGCTGATCGCCGTCAAATCCATAGTTGGAGACCAGATAACATCTGGGCTCTGCGGGGTCACCAATGTAGCGGCTGCTACGAACACAGAAACACATCACAGGACACAGTGGACGTTTCAGTTGAACTGTTTATTTGAATTTTGCACGTGCCCCTTTAAGGTCAACGGGAGTTCTGCCCCGCTGGGCAGTGACATCATCATTTTTCCCGGGACGCCAGCTGTGGCCTAAGCCATGAGGCAATAAGCAGGTCCCGACAGTGCCATCTTCCTGTAGCTGCCCTGCCAGTGCGGCAATACAAGTGGGGCTGGTTCGCTACAAGAGATGTACGCTGCCACAAACATTACATTAATTGGAACCATGCCAAACACAGAGGAAGATTATTGTGGTTATTGATGGTCAATCAGCCTAGTCACAGGGCATCACTGCATGAATTCCTGAGGATAATGTCTTAGATCCAACCATCTTCAGCCACTTCATTACCAACTTTCTTTTCAACATGACATAAGTGGGATGTTCACTGATAATTGCATAGTATTTAATTCCATTTACAACTCCTCACCAAATGAAGCAGCATCTAACTTCCTGCAGCCAGACAGACACTGTATTTGGCTGATGAGTGGCAAGTAACATTCTCACTACAAAAATTGAAGCCAATGACCATCCCCAAAAAGAGAGAATCCATCTACCTATCCTTGACATTCAATGACAATATCATCTCAGACCCTGCAACCATCAACACCACAAAATTGAATCATCCACAAAAATAGTTTGCCTGCAACTTTAGCTCAGAGGCTGGATTTCCAGTGAATGACTTGCCTCCTTGAACCTCAAAACCATTATATCATCAACAGGAACATAAGAGATGTGATATTCTCCTTTTGCCTGGATGGGTGCAGAGCTGACAACACACAGGAAGCTCAACCATCCATCACAAAGTAACCCAACACTGACAGCAGCACCCAAACCAATGAAGTCCGTCACCAAGAAGAACCACATATGAGAACAGCATATTCTCTTTCTAGTCTATTCCATGATATCTTGGAGACATTTTTTTTGTTTCTTCATTATTGCTGGGTCAGAACCCTGGAAGCCTCTCCCTACCAGCACGGTGGTAATTCTTTTAGAAAAAGCTTCACTTTTACAAGTGAATTTGAGATGGACTGTGAATAGCGGTCAGGGCAAATGATTTCAAAAATGTAATCAATGAAAGAAAATGAAATAGCTGATCAATAACACCTCTCAAGATTTTGATTGGGCTCAGTCATCGTGATAAGGTCAATTGGCTCAGCTACTTCTTGACTGAGATGGTATATGAGAGGGACAAATATTAACTGTCAGAGGTCCAGCAAGGCTTCAGTGTTACAATATCAGAGGATATCAGAGGATGAGCAGTTTGTATCATCATCCAAGCAAAGACAGTAATGAAACTACAGAAAATGTTAGACTGAGTGTGATTCCCTGAGGACTCGTGCTTTAAATATAGACCTCAGACAGTCACAAGCAATACCATTAATGTCAGTATGCGTTTATAGACGGGTAGCTGTCCCTTAGATTACATTAACATCAATCTTACAAGCAGTAGAGGATAACATCTAATGATAATTGACAAATTATCCAATTGCATCCCTCATGATGTGGTTAAAAGCATTTGGATTGTGTTTAAAATTTCAAAGTTGATGATTATAATGCAATTGATGGTGATATGAAAACCAGAACTGTCTCACTTAAATATGGTCAAATGCAACATAAGTAAACAATAACACAGATAACATTAAATAAAATCCACCATTTTACAACCATTGTGGGCAAGGGTGAGGATTCTAAAGCTGACTTCATGTCTCTCTTATATGTGCCCTATTCTCTAACCCTACATATTTAATTCCTGAAATTTTCAAACTGGCCTCAAATTGCATTGAGATTTTTTTCCTTACTAGCTGAACATGAAGGCTCAAGAAATTTCATTTAGCCTATGACAATGGAAACGGTTGAATTCTTTAGCAATTAAAAAAAAAATTTTGCAGCACTTTTAGTGTGGAACCACAAGGAGTGGGTTTGGCCATGCCGGCCATTGTTCCAACCTCCTCCCGATTGTATTTCCTTAACTTCCCAGATTATCTTGAGTCCCTTTATTAAAATTTAAGCCAGCACTGGCAGTTGTTAAGGTAAACTGTAGTCTAGTCATATTCCGCTATAAGTTGCTCCTGGAAGCGTAATCCAATTTCTAGGCTATTTTGCTTACCATTTAAATTGTGCATCTCTCATCTTTACAGAAACTAAAATATCCCACTTTGACCACCACACTGTATTTTGCAGCATGCTGCTTTGATATCTGTATTGACATATACTCCCTGGTCTACTGATGGCTTCTACAAGAATTTTCATGTTTTCTTATTTCAACATGCACCCCCACATTTTCACTGTCTGATTTCTCTCCCCAAAATTCTTTTATTTTTTCTTCTGCACCACTAATGTTTTCTAAATCAATATTGCTGCTTCCAAAGTTTCATGTGCCTTCCAAAAATAAGAGGCAGGATTGTGTGGAATCCTACAGGAAGTTGCTACCCTTTCATCAGTTTGGTGGGTTGGACTCGAAACTTGTCTACTCTCACTCTTCTGTAAACCTAGAAATGACTAAAAAGAAGCAGAGAGCATGTGTAAATTGTTTTCACAGCCATTTTCTGACTGTTAGCAACATCTGTCCCATTATTGATCTAGGTCGCCAGAAATTCTGAGCAATTGCAGACCCCTATCTGGGAAATCTCATTGATAATAATGGTTTGGAAATATGGCTAAAGTATTCAATCCTGTGGAACTGACATCGTTAGGCTTAATTAGCACAGAGGAAGTTGCTATTTTTTTTCTTTGTGCGGTGGAATAAACAAAATAAAGATGCTCTTATATTATGTGATATGGAAGAGCAATATATGCATTTATATGTATATGAACCTGTAAAACAGGGTTAAACAATCAATTTTGCTTTGTTTTGACATAGGTGCTTCTACAAGAACCAAATCAGGGGATTCGGTACAAGTTTAACATTCCAATCACTCGTACTGGTAGTGGTGATGCAGAAGTGGGATTTGCTTGGCACCATCAGCCTTGGTCTGAATGCTCAGCTACCTGTGCAGGAGGTAGGATCACATGAATACTGCAGAAGCATTGATAATCCTTAACTGGGAGTTTTTAGGCCTTGAGAAACCATGTTTCTTGGATATATTTAAATCCACCATTATAATAATTTACCCAAATATAGGTGAGTTTTATTATAGTGTAGTTTGCAATATTTGGAATCTCAAGATTTACCAGCTGTGAAGGAAGCTATTTGGTCCAGTGAAGGAATATTTTAATTAGTCCTACTTCACTCCTTTCCCACTTTGGGAGCTGACAATCATACAAAGCTGAGTTTGAAGTTACATAGAGTCATATAGATGTACAGCAAGGAAAATGGCCATTTAATCCACTGAGTCTGCACTGACCATTAACCACTCTCTTACTCTAATCCTATGTAAATCTCATTTTTTTATTCTCCCAACATTCTCATCAGCTCCCTCCAGATGCCACCACTTTAACAAAACACGATGAACAATTTACAATGGCTAATTACCTTATGAGTCCTCACATCTTCGGTGAAGGGGGAGGAAATCAGTACACCTGGAGGAAAAACATGTGGTCACGGAGAGAATGTACAAACTCTGCAGAGAAGCACCCGAGGTCAGCATTGAACCCTGACCTCAGGCACTGTGAGGCAGATGGTCCACGAACTGTGCCATTGAGCTGCCCTATAATTTAAGCCACATTTAAGAAGAAATAAAAGGCCTCATAGGATCACAAGGGCCAAATATAATTTATCAAATGGACTAATGTAGACAAAGGTGAGCCGTGCACGTCAGATGTAATAAAAACAGAAAATGTGGGAAATACTTTGCTGCTCAGACAGTATCTGTGAGAAACTGTAAGCACTTCCATTCAAAGACCCTTCACCAGATCTGGGAAAGAGCAAAATTCAATTAGTTTAAAATGCAAAGAGGATTTTGGAGGGGTGCACAGGGCAAAGAAACATTGTTCTGAAAAAGTGAGGCCACACTAGCCTGTTCATGGTGTAACTGAATGATACTAAATTAATACTGTTGAATTTGGTGACCTGGGTAGGAGTAGAAATTCAACCATGCTCCAAGTCCTGACTTTGACGAGAAAATCTGGCAGTCAGGTGACAGCAGAATCAGACTCAGGCCTGACACAATTCACCCAGAACTGAACAATTTCCTGCTGCTCCCTGTCTGGTCTCATACTTAAAGTGCTATTACACCGTTGAAATTGACCCCTGATATTTTGAAAAGAAGAGATCTAATGTTCTTTTTTCCTCGAAAGTGTTCATTTTATTTTAAGCATGCTGCATTCGTAAGTTACTTACTCAGGTGGTATCAGTAATCAGATTATAATAACTAAATTTCTGATTAATAATTAATAAAATTGAGACAACTGAATATAATCAGACTATGTATCCTAACATGCACTGGTCCTGGATTTCCAAAGGATTGGCCTAATAACTAGTTATTGCTTCAGCAGAAATTTGCCAGAACTCCTGGTAGGTGACGTAATGGTTTCTTCAGCACTTCTCTTGTCACTGACTCTATTGAAGTTGAAACAAGTGATAAAAATTCCAAAATATAAATACTAATTTGGAAACATGATCAAAAATCAAAATAATATGGGATAGGATAACATCAATATTGTAATGCTGCTTAAAGCTGAAGGAAAATTGAAATTTGCAAACTTTTATTTAAAGTGAATTTCTTCCATGCAGTTATCCCTCACACAATGAACTGGGATTCATTGGTAGTGGGTGGTGCTGATGGCTGGCTCCACCCCAGTCTGCTCACATATAACCTTGGTTTCCCGTCTAAACCCAGAACCCTTCTGAAGACTACTGTGAAACCCTACCCATAGTATAAGCTAATAAAAGTGTTGGTTCTGCCTTCAGTTGTGAGTCCTTTTACTTGCACTACAATTTTATTAGCTTATAACTATGGGTAGGGTTTTACAGTACTCTTCGGAAGGGTTCTGGGTTTAGGCAGTTAACCAAGGTGATAAGTGAGCTGTTGGGGATGGACCGGGAGACAGAGGCATTGTAGAAGCAGTGAGGCACTGGACACACTACCTTGTTCGGGTATCCCAGCTATATTCATAGTGACCAGGGCTCAGCCTTTATGAGTGACAAGCTACGTCAGTATCTGCTAGCGAGGGGCATGCATCAGCAGGACCACTAGCTACAAGCCCCACCGGGGGAACAGGCAGGTTGAAAAGGAGAACGCCACAGTCTGAAAGGCTGTCAAACTGGTCCTGAAGTCAAAAGGTCTTCCAGACTCATGCTGGCAGGAAATCCTCCCTATGGCGCTCCACACCATCTGGTCGCTACCATGTACCGTGACCAGCGCTACTCCTCACAAGCTCCTATTTAATTTCAAAAGAAGGTTGGCATCAGGAGCTACACTGCCAATCTGGCCCACCACTCCCGGTCCAGTCTTTCTCAGGAGGCACTTGAGGAGAAGTAAGACCGACCCCCTGATGGAAAGGGTGAAACTGCCCCATGCCAATCCCATGTACGCCTATATGGAGTACCCGGATGGCAGAGAGTACACTATCTCCATCAGGGACCTGGCACCTACCATATCAGAAGTCTGTCGCCTCAAGTGCCCTGTGAGCCATGGACCTCATTCTCGCCACCACCAGTCAGGGCCTTAGGGATCTGGTTCAGGAGGAAAGTGCATCCCCCTCCACCGTTGAGCCGGAGACCCAGCCTGCCGCTCCTCCTTCACAAGGGGACCAGGAGACCCAAGGAGTCCAATGCCCCCCGGTGCTTAGGCATTCCACCGGGATCTCCAGACCACCCCCCGGACTGCTTAAATCTGTAAATAACTATATTTTTCAACTTTTTTTCTGAACCCATGTTCTCTGCCTTCATTCACAAACCCTAAATTCTGCAGGAAGGGATGAATGCAGTGAACTGGGATTCACTTGTGGTGCTGATGGCTGTCTGCGCCCCCGTCTGCTCACATATAACCTTGGTTTCCCGCCTAAACCCAGAACCCTTCTGAAGACCACTGTGAAACCCTACCCATTGTCATAAGCTAATAAAAGCATTTATTCTCCCTTCAGTCGTGAGAGCTTTTATTCGCGCTACACCTCACTTTTGTTCATTGTCTATCATAAATTTAGCTGATCAAGACAATTCTCCTCATTTGAAAAATTAATCTGTCCTTTCTCTGGCAGTTGGGATGCTTACTTGGGTATCTATTTTTGTTGGGGTCAGTTTTTACATGTGCAAGTCATTGGAGCATCTTATGCTTTCAGACATCCACAAACCAACTATTACTTTCAGTATAATCATGGGCTCTTACAGGATAGAAGGTCACATGCATGTGACAGCCTGGTTCTTTGGAAGACTCTCCTATTAGTCAGACACTCCAGCATTCAACCAATGCACTGTGAATTTATCCTTCTCGATCATATGCACACAATTCCATTTTAAAAGTTACAATTACATTTGCCATCCTTCAAAATTGTCGCAGGTAATTCACCCCAAAAAATAAATTCTGCTATTTCCACGTGTATTGATTGCTTTGTCTTATAGGTATATGTCCCGAATCTTCTGCCAGTGGAAACAGTTTGCTCAAGTGCATTCTGTCAGAATTGTACATAGTATTGAGTACCACAATTCAATCTCCATTGATCCTTACATGCATTTAGCAGAATAATCCTAGATTTACAAATCTTTATATAAGTGATGTCCTTCCTCTCTTGTTACATTTTGGTAAATCTCCTCCTTTTGACCTAACAGCCACTTTCTCCAAAATCTTGATATCCTTTATATTGTCTGGTGTCCTGAATGAGATTATAATCTCCAGCTAAAACTGAACTAAGAGTTGATATTAGATTGAATAACTCTTATGTTTGAACTCGCTGTCTTCTTTATAATGCCAAGAATCCATTTTTTTTTCAATTGTTCTGATGTCTCTAAAGTTGTGTGCAGGTCTTATTTTTGTGAAGGCTTTTAAAATTTTATGCTATAGTTTGGAATGTATTTTTTAATTTTTCTTTCTAAAAAGCATCATTAGTTTGCACACATATGCATAAATGTATCTGTTGAAAATCATATCAAAATCTAATGGTAGAACATTAGAATTCCTTTGCCTCTGGTTTGCTGGTGAATAGTGGGTGATACAAGGTCTTTTGTCATGCAAAAAGTTGGATCCTTTTGGTGAATAAAGATTTTCATGGTCTGGCAAATTCAGAACATCATATGGCAAATATTTTTAAAGGATTCCAATAAATCTTTAAATATTCCCATTTCTTTCATTGCAAAATATTAATAAAGATTTTACTAATAAATTATGATTTAAATAATGTTCCATTCATAATAAGTAATAAAAACATTTCTTTTTTACAGGTGCACAGAAACAAGAAGTCGTTTGTAAAAGACTAGATGACAATTCCATTGTCCAGAATAGTTACTGTGATCCTGACAGTAAACCACCAGAAACTCAGAGAGCTTGCAACACAGAGCCGTGTCCACCAGAGTAAGTTTTCAGATGTTTTTCCTTGTACTTTTGTCCACTCTAGAGGCAGTAATGTTTTTATTTTTATTTTTCTGCTTTGAAATTTAAATCAATGGAACACACAGCATAGGGTAAATTAACCTTACATCTCCATCGGTGGCTCTTCTTTCAACTGCATAAAACTTAACTTCCAGAACTTCTTTCCAAAAACTTTACTGTTTCATTTCTCGCTATCCTTTTTAGCAAAGCTTTTTGTCACTATGTTAAAATCATCTTCTGTTGCTCTGTCAGATTTTGCCTGAGAATGCTTTTGTCCAACCACCATCAGATGTTTGATTCTTTTAAAAGTTATCAGAAAATGTATTATTTTATCATTTTTGATCAAAAAGAAAATGCCAGTTCATTTCGTAGCAGGTAGTTATTCAGCATGGACTGCATACCCTTGGATCAGCTCTATAATCCATCTGGTGCAGGAACTCCCTTCTTAGGAATGTGGAATTTCTGGTGCACCCTGAGGACAGTAACTAAAGAATGATGGCTTGTTTATCTGAAGTTAAGGCAAAGAACATTGAAGACATTAACTCAAGTGCACAGGAAGGGACCAGTGGTGTTAATTTATGTTCAATAAACATAGAGCTTAAAAGAATATACTGCTCTTAAAGCCGCCTGAGGATTGTTTTAGAAGTCAAAGAATAGGAATTTAGAGTAATGTTATTTTGTATTTAGCATTTCCGCAAAATAAAGCTTTGACCAAGGAATTTAAGGATATAAATAAATAAATATAATTTAAAGGATATAAATGGCAGATATCAAAAGTGAAAATATTTCTTTATGTTTAATTGTGAATATTTTGAAGAAAATAAGGTCAGGTGCAGGACCAAAATAAGCAGGATTATGAGATTTCTACAGAATGTGGGAGACAGCTAGCAAGAATAATTTAAACCAGATAGGCAGAGAGGAAATTAGATTCCTGTCAGGACTGATCACAGGAGGGGGGGGGTTAAGGTAGTCAATGCTCACATACAGGCTCAGAAACCTAGCGAGAAATAGGAGGTAAATGCAAGGACCAGGCAGGCACAAGCCTGAGAAAGGAGGCAAATCCACATTTAAAGTGTTCGCAATGTGAATTATCAGAAGTATTAGTTATGCTGGAAATGGAGGCTTTTGTAGCAGTGAGGAATGCAATATGAAAAGCAAATCAGAGACATGATTGACTCTAGAGGATTGTAATGAATACAACATACAGAAGTTTATAGTACTCAGAAAATGTATTAACAGACAGGAAATGGGGTAATGCAGTTGTACATGTCAGAGACACATGGGAGGAGATACATAGGAGGTCAATCCTATGGGAGCAAACAAATTAAAATGTATTCCTTTGGTTAAATATTTTAAAGATACAAGCAAGATACACTAGTGGGGTATTGCAGATTACTAGGTTTGAAAAAAATGGAAGACAATCTGATTTGTTTAGAGATATAAGAAGGGCATTTATAAACAGGAAGGTTATTTTCTCTGCAATTTCATTAATTTGGGAATGGCCAAGCAATTTGGAGTCTGAAGTGCATAACTTCTTGATGATCAAGTGTCAATGCATTTTTGAGAGAAGTTGTATGTTTGTCTCTGTAATGGAATGTTAAATCACACATAGAAAGTGCAGGAAAGGAAATTGGTTTTATCATAAGGAGTCTGTGATTTTGAACTTACCAAGTTCAGCATAATATAATGTTTAGAACTTAAAAGGACCAAGAAATAGATAAACCATTTTGATCAGTAGGGCTTGTTCCATAATGTTTTAGAAGATAAGTAAAACATACTGCTGAACATGCAAGATAATTGGATACTTAATGTCAAGAAGCCTTAGACTAAACAAGCATGACTCAAATCAAAAGCAAAATAAAGAGGAAGAACAACCTGTATAAATAATTCAGGGAGGAAAGAGTGGCCAGGAATGAATGGAGAGACCTGAAGAAACACATTAAAGAGATGATGAGACCAGAGAGGGACATGGGGGAAAGCAAAACCACCAATCATAACAGTAGGATTTTTTAATTAAAACTTTGTACTGTTGACATTTTAATAGAAGTGGTTATAGGCAATTTGGAAATAAACAATCTAACCTAAAACAGAGAAATTTAAAAAATGATAGTTCTTTCTATAAACAGAATCATCTCCCTAACTAGCTGCAACTATGTAGAATCGATGATTTCAAATAATATGAATGAAATTAGAGTTCCAAAATTATAAATAGGTTCAAAGGAACTTATTAGATAAGTTATATTTATTCCAGAAAATGCTTGGTGAAGCTTCAATGGCTATCAGAGAGTTGAACACTGAGGAGGAACACAGCAGAAACAGATTAACGTGGTGGAAATGTTGAAAGATTCAATTCGCCTTTACTTCACTGCCAAGCAAACAATTGGAATAGTTGATCAGAAATAAATAAGAATGTAAAATAATTGTCTTGAAAGCAGTATTCACTCATATTTAGAATACAGAAATCCTACCAAACAACTCATTTGGAGGAAGTGACCCTTAGGTGGATTTTTGAATAGGTTTGATATGGTTTACCTGAGACTTCTTACAAAAGCTTCCAGCTCAAAGTTCAGGGCATTCTGATTCAGTCTTGGCAATGATAAAGGAGTAGCTGGCTTCCAAACTGGAAGGAGTTCTGATAGAGTAGGAGGAAGCATTGCATTTGCTGCCGAATACGTGGGCAGCTCTCAGCTAACATTTTGAATTTGGGGATTGTGCTACATCGGGTAACGTCATGAAATTTGTTAAACTGTAATGATCTTCGTGATAACCTTATGGATGCTGTATGGATTTCTTGGATAATGTGTTTGTGGTCCATGGACAGCTTATTGGTATGAGCTGTTTCTGCCATCAGAAAGACTGGCCTACACATTTATGCAAACTTCCAAACTAATTTTTAGATTATATTTTTAATCATGCTGTTTAAATACACAAAAGGTTTTGACATTTGTATCAGATTCAGTTGCAACTTCCAAATAGAATTGGGCATATACACGAAAAGAAATAGGACTTATTGGATGGCTCTAACAAAGAGACAGCTTGGCCTCTGGATTTATGATTCTATAATGCTATAAGTTTATGTTCTGTAATTTTCAGGTGGTTTATTGGAGATTGGTCAGAATGCAGCAAAACATGCGATGGTGGAATGCGTATACGAACTGTATTGTGCATTAGAAAAATTGGACCTTCTGAGGAAGAAACTTTAGATGACAGCCACTGTCTCACTCACAGGCCTATTGAGAAAGAGCCTTGTAATAATCAATCCTGCCCTCCACAGTGGGTTGCACTGGATTGGTCTGAGGTACAGATACCAATATGTTTCTCGACTTTTGCTACTCGTGTTTACTCTGTTTAAATCACAATTCTACTACATTTATTATAAGTACAAACTCCTGCTAGGTTAAGAAAAATGGAAAACAAGAATCACCATTTTGGTATCATTACTGAGTAATGAGTCTCACATGTGCTTATTTTATACCTTAAACATTCTCTGCAGGGTGCATAGCAAAAAGAACGATTTATGACTAAACTTTCTATAGCTAAAAAACATACTGTCATCTGATATTTTGAAAAACATTTCGGGGTACAGTTTCATGACTTGCATAGTTGCAATGTCATTTACAGATTTTTATGATACAATTTTAATACTTTTTAATTACATGTCAAGTTGTTTGAAAATTGATTTTGACCAAGTTTAACATGTTTACTGAACAGTTTTTCATTGGCATTACAAAAGATATGATTGCCCTTTTGGTTGTTTATCAAGACAAGGCTGTTCACTGGAGTCCAAGCAGTTGTTTCAGTCTCTTCAGACTGCACTAGTAATTATCCATTTCCTTCAGGAAATGTTTAGTTTTAAGATACAGATCAGTGCACAGATTCTAGTTTCCTCAGGCCACCTGCTCTACTTTAGGGATCATTTGAAAGTTGGAGGGGCCTCGTTGAGAAGAAATTGAGGGGTGCCACTGGTTTTTTTTGTACCATTTCATTTGAATAAAAGATTGGATGAGAAGGAGTAAGTACCTCTTTTATTTTCCCCTTTTAAATGTGAAGTCATAAATGGTGGAGCCACAACAGACCCATAGTTGATGGAAATACCCTAATGTACTAATGTAAGAGAAGGAGGAACACCAAAGAGAAGGGGCCAAATATTTTTTGTCTTCTAACCGCAAAGGCTGGTTATCAACCTCTTGACGAAGTGTTCTGACGTGAAAGCTCAGCCATTCTTCCTCTTCAACTGATGCTGCTTGTCCTGTTGAGTCTGTCCAATAGATTTTTTTTTTGCTCCAGATTCCAGCATCTCTCATTCGTCCTCTGTTATCAATCTCTGTCCAGGAAACAGATTCCAAATTTGCAGATGATGAAAACATGGAGATTTGGTGAAATGTGAGAAACCTGAGGATATAATTAGAAGAATACAGGAAAAAGATAAAATTCAAGGAGAAATGCACGATAAGTGGTAGACAAAATTTAATGCTGAGATGTACAAAGTTGTATTTTGATAGGAAGATTGAAATGAAGCAATATAAAGTAAATTCTAAAAATAGCAAGTTGGATCCTGGACTCTATAAGTAGAGGCATGAAGAGCAATGAAATCTTGATGTACATTCATAAAACATTAGTTTGGTCTCCAGTTTTGGATATTATACTTTATGGAAAATATATTTTTATTAGAGATTGCAGAAGAGATTTACCAAAAGCATTGTAGGGATGAGGGAGATTAGTTATGTAGATAGATGTAGCTAGGGTCTGACAGCAATTTACAATAGGGTAGGTAGGAAATATTTCCACTAGCAGTGGAATTAAAGCAACATAAATTTAAAGCAATTGGCAAAAGAACCAACTATGAATGGTTACGATCTGGAATGTTCAGAAGGAAACTGGGTGAGTTTCTGAAAGAGCAGAACTTGAAGGATTCTGGAGAAAGGATGAGGAGTGGGTCAAGCTGTATTACTCTAACTGGAGAACTTGGCTGGCTGAATATCCCCCTTTTATGACTCTGTTACCAGCCTAGTGTGTCAGCAGGTAGGGAGTGACGCATACTTTTCTTGTCCCATCTAGTTAGTTCTCCCACCTTACTGAGCTCTAGATCCTTATCCTCTGACAAGATTTTACATTTCTGGTGCACAAAAAGTCTTGTTTCACTAGCGGACAGTGAATGGAATTGGCACCCAAACATGCAGCTCTGCCAAGTTGCATGTAGTTTTCAAGAGAGGTTATATTTCTAAACTTAAATTATTGTCCCTGAACAGGTTTGACATATTTTCCAGCTGGTCATGATTCTATTCTCCAAGTAAGTCTGAACTCAGTTGTCATAAATGAGTTCAGATTGATTTCTGAGTTGTATAGTTCTGGGATCTCTAGCTCTATTTTGTTTATCTATTCATTAATGATTAAGGGACTGTTTTAAAAATTAAAAAGAAACTGTAGGTTAGATATTTAAACGATTTTACATTTCCCTATGTGATAGTACAGATCTATCACCAATGTATATAGTGTATAGAGTTACAGTATCTAGACTGTGCTTACAGCGATTGGCTGAGAGCTAAGCCAAGCCTACTGTCTGGGCCTTAAAGGGTTTTGTCCCTAGCCAGGTCGGATCATTCCAGACTGGTCGGCCACCTGTGAAGAGCTCCTGTCTTTTGCTAATAAAAGCCTTGGTTTAGATCAACAAGTCTTTGGTTCTTTTGACGAGCTCTACACCTTACCAGTGATGAAACCTTTTATTACAAGGATGCTAAGGGAAGTGTTAAGGTCATGAAAAGTGCTATACAAATGTCAGCATGTTCCTTCTTCCTAAAGACAGATTCTCAGACATGCAAGCTGGGCTGTGTCAGTTTAGGGTGTATCTCCCTTGGGTCTCATCAATGTTGGATATTGTTCAGGTTAAAACAGGGCCCAGAGCCTGGGGATACAGTTCAGAAAATGAGATTTTAAAGCTTTTCTCTTCTCTTGTAGTTTCACTTGATCAAAGATTAGAGAACTTGATCCATGGTACTCTGTTTTCTCCACACAGAGGAAGAGTCCCATGCTGAGGATTCCTGTTCTCCACACAGAGGAGTCCCATGCTGAGGATTCCTGTTCTCCACACAGAGGAGGAGTCCCATGCTGAGGATTCCTGTTCTCCACACAGAGGAGGAGTCCCATGCTGAGGATTCCTGTTCTCCACACAGAGGAGTCCCATGCTGAGGATTCCTGTTCTCCACACAGAGGAGGAGTCCCATGCTGAGAATTCCTGTTGTCCACACAGAGGAGGAGTCCCATGCTGAGGATTCCTGTTGTCCACACAGAGGAGGAGTCCCATGCTGAGGATTCCTGTTGTCCACACAGAGGAGGAGTCCCATGCTGAGGATTCCTGTTGTCCCATAATGATCTCAGCAGAGAATCATCAAAGCCCTGGGAAAAGATTATAAACACTCGATCATAGTGTTTTCTCTGAGGATTCAGTTGTTTTTTTGCTGAGGTTCAGGATCAGTTGCTGTCTCTCAACCATCAGACTCTGAAACAACAGACTCAAACACTACAGCATAAAATACAGACCATTCAGCCCTTCTAGTCTCTGCTGAAACTCGGCTAGTCCCACTGAGTTCCACCCATTCCATAACCCTCCAGACCTTTCCCATCCATGTATCTATCCATTTTATTCTTAATACTTAAGAGTGAGCCCACATTTATCATGTCAGGTGGCAGCTCATTCCACACTCCCACCACTCTCTGTCAGAGGTTCCGCCTAATATTCCCCCTAAACCTTTCCCCTTTCTCCCTAAAGCCACGTCCTCTTGTATTTATCTCCCTAATCTAAATGGAAAGAACCTACTCACATTTATTCTGTCTATACCCCTCATAATTTTGTAAACCTCTATCAAATCTCCCCTCATTCTTCTATGCTCTAAGGAATGAAGTCCTAACTTGTTTAATCTTTAACATCCCCGTAAATCTTCTCTGCACTTTTTAAATCTTACCGATATCCTTCCTTTAGTTAGGCGATCGGAATTGTACACAATACTCCATATTTGGCCTCACTAATGTCTTATACAACCTCATCATAAAATCCCAACACCATAACATCTCAGTACTTTGATTTTTGAAGGCTAAGATGACAAAAGCTTTCTTTACAACCCTGTCTACTCATGATGCCATTTCAAGGAATTATGTATCTGTATTCCCAGATCCCTTTGTTCCTCAGTGCCCGACTCTTTACTGTGTATGTCCTACTTTGATTTGTCCTTCCAAAGTGCAACATCTCACACTTGTCTGCATTAAATTACATCTGCACTTTTCTGTCCTATTTTTCCAATTGGTCCAGATCCCTCTACGAACTTTAAAAGACTTCCTCACTGTCCACAACACCTCCAAACTTAGTGTCATCAGCAAACTTGCTGATTTAATTTTCCACATTATCATCCAGATCATTGATATAGACAACAAACAACAATGGGCCCAGCACTGATCCCTGAAGTTCATCACTAATCACAGACTGGGATGGGATGCAATCATCCACTACCACATTCTGTCTTCTCCCATTCAGCCAATTTTAAATACAGCTTACAACCCCTCCATGGATACCTAGTGTCTGAACATTCTGAACTAACCTCCCATGTGGGACCTTGTCAAAGACCTTATTAAAATCCATGTAGACAATATTCACAGCCTTTCCTTCATCTACTTTTCTTGGCAACCTCCTCGAAAATCTCTACAAGATTCATTTAACACGATCTGCCGCGCACAAAGCCACTTTGACTATCCTTAATCAGCCCTTGTATTTTCATTCTCTTTCTTTGCACATTATTTATTCCTGAATATTTTTTTCTGTATTTGCACAGTTAGTTTACATTTCTCTCTTTGTATACTTATTTTTTCTCGAGTACAGTCTACAGTTACTGATCAGTAGAAATTCTTCCTTTCCCATAAGAAAAAGAATCTCAGGGTTGTATGTGATGACATGTAGCTACTCTAATAATAAATTTTAACTTTGACTTTGGTGACAAATTTAAAGATGTATTTCCTTTTGTCATCTTTATTGGAATCAGGAACAGTTGCCTTCTGGGCAGTTTTTGCCTATATTAAGTTGAAAGCTCTGATTAATTTAGGATTAATAGTCTACAAGAACTCTCTTCCATCTGGCATCTTTTGTTTGCTGAAATTGTGAATGACAGTAACTATTTCACTTTGAAAAACTGTTGTTGAATTCTAACCTATCATCATCTGAGATCCATACATAAGTACCTACTAGACAGGGATGAGGCTTGATGAATGGTCTGGCCCATTTTGTTGGCCATTCTTTTTCTTTGATTAATTCCATTTAGCCTGCTGAGTTCCTTCAGTAGACAGTGCTTAGCTTTAGGTCCAGCATCTACTGTCTCCTGTATGGCCAGTAATCTCATTTGATTTCCTTCCCTAGCATTGGAGTACTTAAGCAATTGTGACATGCTACTGGTATCTAGGTTTACAAGAGGTTATACGGATAGGACGAAGAATCAAAATTGGGCAATTCCTCTTTCGCTTAATCCCAAAACAAATCAGTCCCAGTATAGACACTTTCTCTGTGTTTTGTTTTTTCATTTGTTGGATGAACAGTGTAATGACTACAGTACCAAATTTGGTCATTTTGTGAATGTGGAAAGTATGTTTTGCATTTAGTATCTCACTTCAACAAAACCACTCTAATTCTATAAATATTTATCCCAAATACTAACAAACAAAAATAAAGTTTTTTTTCCAAATTCCTGAAAACTATCATTGCTACATCACTATATTTTACTGATATAATTTGAATTTTAAGTAAAATCATTGTAAAATCCGACATAACTGGAAAACCTGAATAGGCTTCAATGTTTTTGAATACCCTAACCAATAAAATATTAAGTGTAAAACCATCTTATTTTGCAGTGTACTCCAAAATGTGGTCCAGGATTTAAGCATCGTATTGTTCTGTGTAAGAGCAGTGACTTAAGCAAGATTTTCCCACCCTCCCATTGCTCTAATGAAAGCAAACCTCCAGCCCGGATTCGCTGCAGCCTTGGGCGATGCCCACCTCCTCGATGGGTCACAGGAGAATGGGGCTTGGTAAGTTGGCACAAATTCAAAGTTACGAGACTCTGCTTTTGTAACATTCATTTATTTGATTATTTCAGGTGGATTCACTTGAAGCATGAGCTTCACTTGATGCAAGAACACTTGCATTACTTCACTAGTATTACTTCACAAATACATTGAGAAAGGTACATTGAGAAAGTTTGTTTTGCAAGCTGTCCAAGGTAAAGCGCTAAAAACACAGCAAAGGCAATATTATTATTATTTGTGTCAGGTTTATTCAGGAGTCTGATAATGACAGCAAATAAACTGTCCTTGAATTTAGTGATGTATGATATCGTGCTCATGAGTAGTCTTCCCAACAGAAAGAGGGTGAAGAGAGTGCGACGGACTGAGATGAATCTTTCAAAACAAGGCAGAAAGTAGTGTAGATTGAGTCAATGGAGGGGAGAGGCATTGTGTGATGGACTGACACTCTCCATGGTTTCTTGTTGTCTTGGGTGGAGCAGTTCCCATACTATGCAGCGATGCACTTCCAGTGGAGCACTGCTAGAAGTGTTCAGAGACACAGATGACGTGCTGAATTTTCTCAGGCTTCTGAGAATATAAAGGTGCTGGTGTGGATTCTTGGTCATCACATCAATGTCGTGGAAAAGTCACTGGAGATATTTACTTCTCAGAACTCAAAGCTGTCTACTATCTCCACTTCACCACATTGATGGAGTCTGGGGAGTGAGGTACTCCCCTCTATTGGAAATCTATGACCAATTTCTTAGTCTTCCTGACATTGAGAGAGAACTTGTTATCCTGGCATCATTAGCTTCTCTTCCTTCCCCATTTTGATTCATTGTTGTTTGAGATCCGCCCTACAATAATGGTGTCATCTGTGCTTTTATAGATAGAGTTGGGACTGTGTTTGGCCACACAGTCATGGGTATACAGGGTATATAGTAGGGAACTGAGTACACAGCTTTGCAGGGTACCAGTTTTGTGAATGATAGTGGAGGAGGTACTTTCACCAATCCTCACTGTTCGTGGTCTGCAAGACAGGAAGTCATGGATCCATTTGTAGAGGGGATTGCTGAGGCCAAGGCCTCAGATTTCAAGGATTTTTATTTGGTATTATGGTGTTGAAGGTGGAGCTGTTCTCAATGGCATAGGTCTTATCCAGATTTTTCATATCTAAGTGTAGGGCCAGGGAGATGGCATCAGCTGTGAACCTGTTGCAGCAGTATGCAAAATGGCTGGCTGGCTGCAAGGCTGAAGTCAACGAGAGCCAATGACCAGCCACTCAAAGAAATTCATGAATTGGATGTCAGAACCACTGGGCAGTATACATTTAGGCCCATTATTAGACTTTTTCTTGTATTGGGATGATAATGGCTTTCTTGAAGCTGGTGGATAATCTGACTGTAGGAGAGAGAGGTTGAAGATATTTATGAATATTGCCAGCATATCCAAAGACTCTGTCTGGGCCAGTCACTTTCCATGGGTTCACTCTCAAAAAGTCTCTAGTTATTTTTTTAAGAATCAGAATTTATTGTCATGAACATGTCGTGAATTTTGTTTTGTGGCAGCATCACAGTGCAAACATTGACATTGACCACATTACAAAAAATAAATAAAAATAGTGCACGAAAAGTCAAATAAGGCAATGTCTTTGGTTCATGGATCATTTAGGAATCTGATGGCAGCAGGGAAGAAGCTGTCCTTGTGCCACTGAGTGCTCGTCTTTAGGCTCCTGTAACTTTTTCCTGATGGAATCAGAGTGAAGAGGGCATAGCGTGGGTGGTGGGGGTCCTTGAGAATAGAGGCTGCTTTCTTAAAACTCTGCCTCTTGTAGATATCCTCGATGGAGTGAAGTCTAGAGCCCATGAGGTCTCAGGCTGAGTTAACAACCTGTGTTGGTACCTCCGTATCAGACAGTGATGCAACCAGCCAGAATGCTCTCCATGGTACAACAGTTGAAGTTTTCAAGAGTTTTAGGTGACATACTGAATCTCTTCAAACACCTCACAAACTATAGCAGCTGGCCTGCCTACTTTGTGATTCATCGACTTGGGAGCTCCAGGACAGATCCTTGGAGATGTTGACACTCAGGAATTTGATGTTCTTTACTCTCTCCATTACTGAGTCCTTGATGAGGACTGGATCATGTTCCCCTGACTTCTTCCACAATACTCTCCTTGGTTTTGCTAACATTGAGGCCAAGGTTGTTGCTGTGACACCACTCAACGAACTGGTCTATCTCCCTCCTGTACGCTTCCTCATTGCCATTAGTGATTCTTCGAACATCTGTGGTGTCATCGGCAAATTTGTAGATAGAATTGGAATTGTACCTAGCCCCACAGTCATGGGTGTAGTGAGTAGAGCAGTGGGCTAAGCATGCATCCTTGAGGAGCGCCTATGTTGATAATCAGTGAGGAAGGGACTTTGTTAACAACTCGTACTGACTGTGGTCTTCCATTGAGAAAGTTAAAGATCCAGTTGCAGAGGGGGATGCCACTTCTTGATCAGCACTGAGGAAATAATGGTGTTGAAGGCTAAGTTGTAGTCCGTGAAGAGCAGCCATATGTGTGAGTTGCTGTTTCGAGGTGATTTAGAGCTCAGTGGATATAGTGTCTGCTGTGGAGTGATTGTTACGATAGGCAAATTGCAGTGTGTCCATACCTTTACTTAGATGCATGTTAATTCAGTAGATGTTATTGCAACCGGGCCATAGTCATTGAGGCAGCTCATTCTGCTTCATACTTTTTTCCTTAAATATGATATGATTTTACAGTGCCAGTGTCCCAGGTTCGAATCTGGCGCTATCTGTAAGGACTTTATATATTCTCCCTATTCCTGCATGGGTTTTCCCGGTTTTTTCCCACCTTTCAAAACATATGAGGTTGTAGGTTAATTTGAGTATAATATGGTGCAGCACAGAATGGCCAGAATTGGCTTCTACCCTACTGTAAATAAATGTATAATTTATAGATATTTTGATTTTGGAACATTTAACTCATTTTTTTTCAAAATGCATTGAGCATATTGAATCCATGTCCTTATGGGTGTTTTTTAAAAAAATTAATAATGTTTAATATTCACAATAAATAGGGATTGAAATCAGTAGCAATTTAAAAAACCAGACTGGTTTGTGATCTTTGTTGACACAGCAGAGCTGCTCAGCTGTGTCAACAAAAAAAGCAAGCCAAATGACATTGCAATGGGCATAGAATGGAGAGTGGAGGAAGGGGAAATGTGGGGTGCAGGGATGAGGAAGGTAAGAGAGAGGAACTGGAATGGCAAGACAGAGTAAGGAAGGTAAAAGAGAGAGTGATGAAAAGGAAGGGAGAGTATGATATGGAGAGTAGAGAATCGGGAAAGAAGATTAAGGACGATGAGGTGGTGGGCAGTCTGGAGGTTGTGCAAGTGGGGAAGAGGGTTTGAAGATGAGGGATCCAAGGCTGGAAAAGAGTGGGGGGGAGGAGGAGAGCAAGGAATTCACAGAAGAATTGATCGAAGAGGGTCAGCAGAGGGTGGAGGAGAGAGGCCGAGCATTTTGTATGTTTCGCTGAGTGAATCCTTGAAAAGTTACATTCTGTCTGTTTATTTTCTTAAGAGGTAATTGTAAATAAAATAAAATAATATATTTTATATCACATGCTTCTAAGTGTAGGGTTTTGTTTTATTGAGATTTATGATCACTGTATGCAGTCAGTTTTACATTGAAACTCGAGGGCTACACCTTTTTTATATCCTAGAATGTATGCCCTTCATAAATTGAGAAGTACCTGTATCAACAGTTTAAATGAAATATTGTAGGTTAGAATTTTCAACAGACAGGAAAACAACTATATATCCTACGTATAAACTGACTTGTGTAAACTGATCCTACAGGAAAAGCATAAATGGTTGAATTGGTAATCTAAAAAGCAAAATACCACCACCATTTACTTCCCAATTCCCCAAAGCAATGTGCCCTTTTCAAAGGTAAGTAATCAAATTTAACTTGTCAATGCTAACTTGTTGAATTATACAAATCAAGATTGATTTTAACTAAGCATTTCAATCTATTATTATCAGATGCTGTATTTTTAATAACCACAGTGGTAATTGTCTTATCGTTCCTGTGGAGTTACAAATGGGGTGATTTTAACCCTTTCTCCCTCCCCAAACTTTAAACCCAGGTAGTAAAGTAAACAAGTTAAAACTGAAACAGAAATGAATTCTCATTGAAGAAGTCTGCATTATAGTGGAGCTGGGAAGTGGCCAGGTGACCAATCCAACCACAAGAAGAAGGAAAGTTTAATAGCCACGTGTCTAATATGAAGTAAAAAAGCAAAATGCTGGAGAAGCTCAGCAGGTCAAACAGTTTTCTGCAGATTTTTGTGTCTGATCTGAAGGGGATTTTCATTTTAACATCCTGTCTTAGCTATCTTAGTCTCAGTAAGCAGAATTGGAAAGAGATAAGACAGGCTGGATCCTTAAGATTAGTGCCTTTACAAATTTGCTTGTGGGCTGGGACAACTGAAAAATTTGCTTTTTGCCCAACAAAATACATGTTAGGTTCTTCTACCAGGCCTGCAAAATTACTGTTCTCTACCCAAACCTCCCCTATTTTGACCACTATCTTACCCCACTGACTAAGATTGGACTACATTCCATCACGATCTCCTCCTGGGTGCAAGTCTCCTCTTCACACACCGCCCCCCCCATCCCCACAACCCCATAACAACTACTATCACCTCATATCCTCCATTGAAAAAAAACCTCTCCGAATGTAAACACTTTATTCCCAGTATGTGCTGCAACAGTGAAAAATATTGCAGGGTATTCTGATATTCAGACTCCAATGTTTCTGTTCATAACTTTCCCAATCCAATGACCATTTTCACGATGACTCTGTAATTCTTTATTATCCTTCTCCTCTTTGCATCCACTTAAATACTGTAATCCTGTCCTGTCTGCTTCTACCGCATTCTGTAAGTCCCACATTTCAACCATTTTATGTAAGTTCTATTCTTTTATTCTTTACTAAATTCAGTTACCCACAGCTATGCACAATCAATTTGTCATTTGATGGGTCCGCTGCAGAAAAAACCTGCTATGAATGAGATGTGAACCTGTCGTAACATATATATCTCAAGAATGTTGTCATAGTTCCATAACAATTATCTTGTGGCAGAACGCCATTAGGCAAGCGAACCGGCCCCGCTTGCTACTGCCTATGTTTTTTTTCCCAGTGTCTTCCAACATGAACAAGTACTGAGTCATTAGCGGAAGTAGGATAATGGAGATAAAGGGACGTGGGAGCAGGGTTTCCTTGCCCACGATTGATCTGGTTGAAGCTCACTGGTCCATCCAATTTTATCCTTTCTTTGTTTCAACGTATCAATTATGATAACTTTCTGGCCAGTTCAGAGGGCTTTTAGAGTTAACCATCTTGTAGATTTGGAGTCATATATAGGCCATGCTGTCTGAAATTAGCAAATTACTTCCCCTGAAGAGCATTAGTGAATTAGATGGGGTTTATTGACAATATGGTTGTTTGGTGGTCATCTTTAGCAATGGTTATTTTTTTATTTTAACTATCCCTTTTGTTTACTACCCTTAAGTTACACAGTGGTGGCATTTAAAGTCTTCAGTTTGCAAGATTCCACTTGTGGGGAATCCCCAGTGGGGATTTTCTCCTCAGGGTGTACAGATGTAATGTTATGTACTGTGCAGAATTGCTGTTGGAGAAAATAGTCAAAATATTAGGGAAGAGGTGGAATAAGAATTTGGGATTTGCATTGAGGAGACTTGTGGGGTTAGGCTGGAGAAGAGGTGAGGATGGTGGAGGAGGTAGATCAGTAGAATGGGGATGGAGCAGGGAACATTTCTTTTGGAGCATTGCAGGGATATTTTGTCCTGGGGAATCTTGGAGATGGATTCTCCCAGAATAACTTGGACTCAACTGCTCAGAACCAGGGAAGCTCTCTGTCAAGTGAGTTCATTATTTAATTCCTCTATCCTATGTCATAATCTTGTTATCAATTCCAGACTAATGCCATTGCCTTGTTATAAATTTGAAATCCTGACTCCATTGCTCCCTTACCTTTCTGGCTATTTTTCTGTGCTGAATGTAAGCATCATCTTCTTCCCCCAAGCATAGGCTAGAGTCAATTCCAAATTTATTTTCCCACAACCTTCAAACAATTCTGATCCTCGTAGTTGCACTAAGATTTCACCCACTAAGTTATGATGTTTTCGTTGTCAAAGGTATTGACCTAAGACGTTGGCCACACTTTGCCTCCGCAGGTGCTGCTTGACCCACTAAGTTCCTACAGCAATTTATTTTTTGCACTTGTGTCAGTGGTGGACGCGTTTATATGAACTTTTGCTAATATCAATGTTAGCAATAACATCTTATATATGGAAGGAATCTTTATTTTGAGAAGGGTTATTTAACATCACATTCTTCAGTTAGAGGAAGAATCAGACACAGTTTAAAACCTTCTACTTTGGCTCAATTATGTTTTATCCATTCCAATATTGCAAATCTTTTCACCCCACCCACACCAGCTATCCTGTAAATTTGCAAGGAAAATAATGGTATGTGCTGGCCATTGACATTTTCATAAGGAGTGTTATACCATGAGTGTGTGTTCATCTGCACATACAACTTCACAATGTTGGTAGATAGGATGACAAAAGAGGAGCACCTGCATGAAAGAAAGAGATAGGTATGTGTGGGTGGGTGGGCAGAGCTGAAGACACAGCTGTCAACAGTTCAAGGAATAAAATGTGATTGATCAAGCGGTCAGATGAGGAAGAGCATTGTTACTTTGAAAGTGAAAAAAAAAACAACTGAAATCAAGGTGAAAATTGTAAGACAAGCTGTTATTTAACTAAAAATTAATTTAAATTGTGGGTGAGTATTGGGTGTAAGTGTCTTCAATGAAAGTAAGGATATACTGCAGACTTTTATATAACCTAGGAGGAGAATTCAAGATTCAATTAATTGTTTGCCAAAAAGTACAGAAAAATCTCTCTTTGCTTGTCCTTTAAAAACAGAGTTACCAACTAATTCAATGCCATTATTAAAACAAGAAAGAGAAGCAAAAGAGTGTCCTTGTGGAGACATCAAGTGGCCAGGAAATCCTGTAGTTTAGCTGTGAACGTGAGCTCAAGGTAGCCAGCTTGAACCTCCTCAATTACTGCTTTTGAATCCCTAAAGTGTTAGGAAGCAATCAGTGCCTGAGATATTTTGAAAGGCCTGCTTAACATGGCACCTTCATGAATACTGGCATTGAGGTCTTCGACTTCTGATACCAAGCTGGAGTCTATCGAAGGAGCCACGCATTAGCCGAGCATGCTCTACACAGAGACCCAGGGGAACTGACAGAATCCTCCTTGACCTATGGCTTGGCTCTGGTTGACCTGGAGAACTGCTTTTTCTTCAGAGCTCCTTCTTTGGGCAGAGATGCTCTAAAGGAGCTAAGCATGGACAAAATTGAATATTGCATAAATAAAAATAGGTGGTCTTAGTGCCTGAAGTGTTCCAGAGCACATCTCAGGGTCAAACAAGGCACCAAGGCTGTGAACAAATTGACTTTGTCTCAGAAAGTTGTCAGATCCTGAGATGGATTGTTCATAATATGCTAGGAGAAAGATCTCACTGCAGGAAGGTGAGGATCATCTTGCACCAGAGCAGTGTATTTCCCCTAAATAGAGATATGGATCCCACCAAGATTATTTGGATGTCTGAAAACAACTGCATATACTTAAAGCCAGTGGAATTGCCCTGCTACCCCACTGCTGACATTACAGCTAACCTTTGCAATAGAGTAGAAAACTTCATCCAAGATGACCTTGTAGAATTAAAATAATGTTTTTTTAAGTTGAGCATGTTTTCATTATATATTTACTGTCGAGGAATCTCAAGATTAAATAGGAATTGCAAAAAACAAGAACTGCAGATGCCATGGAAATCTGAGGTAAAACAGAAAATGCTAGAAATGCCCAATAGGTCAACCAGCATCTATGGAGAGAAATATTTCCAGTGAACAACCCTTCAATAGATTTGAGAAAAGTTTGAAATTAATCATGTTTTAAGTTGCATAATAGGAGAAGGGCTGAAGAGAATAAAGGATGTGTTAGGTTGGCCACTGAGAGAGAGAGAGAGAGAGTGTGTGTGTGTGTGTGTGTGTGTGTGTGTGTGTGTGTGTGTGTGTGTGTGTGTGTGTGTGTGTGTGTGTGTGTGTGTGTGTGTGTGTGTGTGTGAGAGAGAGAGAGAGAGAGAGGGGGAAGGAAGGAAGTAGTACCTGGTGTCTGCCAAGACCAGCTGGTAAGTCATGAATCACAGCTATCTTTTGGAGAAGGTGAAAATAGAAGGAGAAGAAAGAAAAGCAAAAATTGCAAGAATCATGAGATATAAAATGGTGCAGATGCTTGAAATCTGAAATAAAATTAGAAAGTTGGAGATACTCAACCAGTCAAGCAACATCTGTAGAGAGAAAAATAAACATGACAGGTTGATGAGTTTTCATCAGAACTACTGTAACTGTTGAATTCATTGTTGAATATCAGAACACACCGAGTTGGAAGATGAGCTTCCTCTCCTTAACTCTTTGGACTCTGCAATTTTTAACCTACAGTATGAAAGGTTAAAAAATCAGTATAAACAAGCTGGTGCTTGGATATAAAACCAGTCCTGGGAAATGGGGTCATGGAGTATATGCGCTTGTTGATAGTCCCTGAAAATAGGAACGCAGAGTCCAAAGGGCCAAATTGTGTAAAATTGAGTGGCACGGTTAGTGTAGCATTTAGCACAAGGCTATTACAGTGCCAGCGACCCAGGGTCAAATCTGGCGCTGTCTGTAAGGGGTTTGCATGTTCTCCCTGTGTCTGCGTGTGTTTTCCCTGGGTGGTCTGGTTTCCTCCCATCCTCCATAACATACGGAATTGTAGGTTAATGTGGGTATAATTGGGCAGCATAGGTTTAATTGGCTGGAATTTGCTTCTACCATGCTATAAATAAAAGAAAAAACTATATAAGGCAAAAAACACAAAGGTCAGAGAGGGAATGGGATGAAAAATTCAAGTTAAAGGCAACTTGAAATTCTGTGTCTCCCTGTAGACACAGTTCCCTGTTACTTGCAAAGCCATGAGGCATACTGTTTTTCAAAATATAGGAGACAGTATTGTGACTATAAGTCACAGTACTCATGACTGTAAAGTGTAGAAATTAATCAGTGTAGATCTGGAAATGTTTGGAACCCTGGATAGTAGGAAAGAAGGAGGTAAATGGAAATGCATAGGAGTGCTCTGAGAGGGTAGTGGGTATATGTGGAGAAGGAAGAGTGAATTGGTGTATTTCAAAGAGAGTAGTCCTTCCATAATGTTGGGAGGGGAAATGGAAGATGTTTGATGGTGGTATTGCATTGAAGGAGGCAGAAGTTGCAAAGGATACTGAATGTGGAGACTGGTAGAGTGCAAGTTGAGGTCAAGGAGGGAGACGAGTAGGTGCAGAAAATGGGCAGATATAATTGAGAACTCTGTCAGAAAACATGGCTAAGAGGAAAAGAAGACATCTCAGAAGCACAGGTGTGAAAGAACTGTTACAATGAAGCCTGAGAAGCCGAGAGATTATATATAGTGTTCCTTCAGAAAGCAAGGTGGGAGAAGGTGTCATGAAGATCATTGTGGAAGTCGGTCAGTTAGTGATAAAAAATTTGTCATTAGCCTATCCCCTGAGGTAGTTGAAGTTGAAAAAAGGAAGAGTTCGAGATCAACTGTGTAAAAGTGAGAGTGGGGTAGAAATTGCAGCAAAGTTTTTCAATTTGATTTGAGAGCAACAAGCAGTCATTAATATACCAGAAAAACAAGATGAGAAATGGAACCTGAGCTGGACTGAAATAAAAACTATTCCAAGTATTCCACAAAGAGACAGCTGTAGCTTAGACCCATCTGGTTTTCCTTAGCCATACCTTTGATTGGGAGGATGTGAGAAGAGTTAAAAGAGAAGTTGTTAAATGTGAGAAAAAGTTCAGCCTGACAAATAAGGGTAGTTGTTGAGGGGAACCAGTTGGTCCTCTATTCATATAGAAGAAATGCCCCAAGCCATCCTGTTGTGGAATAAAGATGTAGAGGTTTAGAGATCCTTGGTGGAAATAAACCAGCTGAGATCTGAAACTGGAGACTGTTGGAGGGCTTCAGAAGTGTTAGGAGTGCACATGTTAAGGACTGAACAATGGGTAAAGAATGAAATTAAAGTAGGACTAATCTGGTCTCCTTACTTCAGAAAAGATTTACTAGCTTTGGAGGTGGTATAGAGGAGGTTCACCAGGTTGATTCGGAAATGAGAGATTAGCTTGTGAAGAAAGATTGAGTCACCAAGGACTATATTCATTGGGGTTTAGAAGGGTAAAGGGGGGGGGGGGGGGGAATCTTCCTTGCATTATGAAAGGAATGGATAAGATAGAAGCAGGGAGGTTGTTTCCACTGGCAGGTGAGACTAAATGAGAGGACATAGCCTCAAGATTCAGGGGAGTAGATTTAATACAGATAAGGAAGAACTGCATTTCCCAAACAGAAATTAATCTGTAAAATGCTTTGCCCAATGAGGCAACAGAGGCAGCCTCATTAAATATGTTTAAGGCATAGACATTTTTTTTAATAGGAGAGCAATTAATGGTTTTTGGGAATAGGCAGTTAAGTCCATGACCAGATCAACCAGAGAACTCTTGGCAGGCCAGATCGCCTACTCCTCTACTCCTATTTCTTATGTTCTGTGAGACAAGAACAGGTTCAAACAATGGGTCTACCAGGACATCCTTTAAAGTGTATTCTTGTTATTTATTTATTGCAGTGTTCGGCACAGTGTGGTCTTGGCCAGCAGATGAGGACAGTGCAGTGTCTTTCATATACCGGTCAGCCATCTACTGAGTGTCCTGAAACTCTTCGACCACCCTCAATGCAACAGTGTGAGAGTAAATGTGATGCTACTCCCATCACCAATGCAGAAGGTAGGTTCTCAAGAATGTACAGCTTGACTGGGTGACATTTCAAGAATGATTCTTTTAGGATCTCTTCAATTTGATTCATTTCAAGAAATTTTGTACAGATGTTCTCTGACACTGTAGCTTTCTAAATTGTTCCAGTGTGGTATGCTGCTTGCTGTTTGAATGCCTGGGTCTCTTAATTCTGCCAAAAAAGTCCTGCCAAGTTAAAACCATGGAATTTGCAAACATTGGGCTTTTCCTTTGTAATATTACAAAAGAATCATACTTGTGTAGCCAGAGGCGTACAATCCAGTGATCATTGGGGGATCAGAGGTGGAGAGAGTGAGCAAATTTAACTTCTTGGGAGTCATGTCTGTACTCTGACAATAAATCTGAAATCTGTGTAGTAATTTGCGAAGAAGCAGGCATGCTTATGTCATTTGATGCAAATTTTTTATTACATATGACAAAAGTTAAGTTTTATGTACAGATAAAGGTCAGTCTGTTCAAGAAGTTAATTAGATGACGCACACAATTTTGAAAGATCATTTCATCATATTTTAACATGGAAATATGAAGCATAATGTTGCTACCAGCCTAACCTCATTTTGAATAACTGGCAAAGTTTGATACTCTGCACCTTGCTTAGAGTTAGATGTAGTGATTGGTTTTGGAGCATATTAGGCATTTACAAGTAGTCAAAATCATTTCCTTGCAATAAATCAGTTTTTTTAAATTTTGAAGGAAATATCTGTATGTTTTCTCAATTGATGACAGAAGTGAGGCTCCATTTAACAGAACAGTTGTGAAAGTTTATACCAATGAAAGACATGATGTTGAACTCAGCATCTGTTTGAGTTGTTGAGTTGCATTTTTGAATTAGTATATTTTTTTGAAGCCAGACTTTGAAGGATTGCTTCTGTTAAGTGTAATGTTACATTTACTGTTGAGACTATACTGTAGTACAAACACCCAATGGTCCAACCACAGCTACAGTGAATGAAATACAGTTCTGTACCATTTCTTTTAAAGTACGTGTGTGGCTGCAGGATCCAGACAGTCCAAGGTCATCCGAAACCTGAACCAAAATGGCATTTTAATCATTTTTCATGCAGTTTCAAGTTCCTTTGTAGTTTATGTACCGTGTTAATGCACTCCTCACAGTAGCTGCAAGTAATTTACAATTTAGTATTTATTGTTTTGACCGTAATGTATATCCTTGGTGTATTCCACATCTGTAAGTCAAGACATGAATATTCCTCATGATTCATTGATTCCAGACAAAGTATTATTTTAACCAATGGCGAGACAAGTTTCACAGAAAACATTCTAGATTGAATATTTGTGAAAGTAAATCATTGAACAAAGGTAAACTATGAATCTAAAGTGAAAACTGGAAATCCTGAAAATAAGCATTGTAGTCAGATTCTGAAAAAGAAGTACCATTCAAATCTTGAGGGTTACTTCATCAGGGTGATAAAACAATAATTTTCTTAGGGACAAGTTAATTTTGACATTGCTTTACAGTTGGTGCTTTTTTTTTAACTAATCATGAAATTTTAATGTGTTTTCAAAGTAGATGGACTAAGCCAGATATCATATTTTAAAAAGAAACATATCTGACAGAGTTTTGGAAACTATAATATCTGACCAAGTAGAAGTTCTCATAGCAACAAATTATAGGATAAATGCCAGTGAAGATTTGAGCTTGTTGGAAGCATGATTTAGAGAGAACCTATCTCTGACTTGTGCTTCCGTAATGTGAACTCCTTACAAAGAATACAGGTCTGGGGAATTTATCTGAATGTGTACCATATGAATAATTATATATGAAAATGAATATATGAAAGTTTTTTTAAGTAAATAGTTTCTCCACTGCAAATAAAGAAAGCATGGAGAGCAAAGAAAGCATTCTAGGTAAGTTTATTAAGATTTAGTTTATCCATGTGAAGGATGTGGGATATTTCCATAGAGGCATGTACATCTTGGAAGTGAGTTCGTTTTGTAGATGTTCACAGTACTGTCAACTGTTTTTCTTCATAGAATGCAAAGATGTGAACAAAGTGGCTTACTGCCCACTGGTGCTGAAGTTCAAGTTCTGCAGCAGGGCGTACTTTAGACAGATGTGCTGTAAGACCTGCCAAGGACACTGACCCAAAGCAAGCCTCGTTAATTCTATCATGGAAAACGTGCCTGCCCCGAATTCAACAAGAAATGGGATGTGACGTCCCACAAACTCTACCCTGTGGAAATTGTAACCACTGGTCAGTTTCAGCTGACAATAATTTGCTGTTATTTTAACTTCTATGAAGTGGGAATTTTTTTTTTTACTAAGGTGCTGGACACAGAGCGGAGGAGATGCCAGTTCTAAGTTTTCTGCTCAGCAACATGAAAAACACTCAAATGTTAAGGACACGCATGTTCACTTGAACAAATTGAATAACTGGTTCATCTCCAGGGACCAGAAAGTTAATGTAATATATATTGGACCTAAATAAGGGAGAACACTTTGTATATGTTCAAAAGCCGATAAAGCAGAAAGTAATAATTATCTGAGCTTGCCTAGCTGAATAAAATCTCTGAAAGATATGCTTTCAACACACTTTAGGAACAATTCCAATTATTTATCTTTCACAACAGTGACCAAAAAATGTTTTATAGTATCAACAGGTAAGTTATTTAAATAAAACACAAATAAAACAGATTTCTTCATTACATGGTGCTAAATTTCTAATCCTTTCCACTAAAATTCCTTATGTTTAAGGCTATGTGATTGAAAAAAATGATACCCCAACACTGGAAATCTAAGTCAGAATTACTCTGTTAATAAATGAAAGTAAATTGAAGGATTATTCCAATTAGGAGCCAGGAGTGCATCCAAATCTGTGAACATTTCTTGCTGTACCCCAGACCTGAATGTTCAAGCTAAGACAAAGTAATTTTAACACCTTTCAATTTGCCATATATTTTTAAAAAATGAAAAGGAAACGTGGATGTTCATTTAACATGATGAAGTAAGAGAAGGTAAAGATCATGTGCTCAACTACTCCACTCCCAATATGAATGATGCCCTGGGCCTGAAATATCCTGCTCTTACTGCCCATGTTTACACCACTGGAGTTTGGAGTTGCTTTGAACACACAAGCATCTAGTTTCTTAAATCAGGCTCCATTTAAGCAGTTCTGGTTGAGCCCACCATGCTAGGTAATAGTACACAGACAATCTACTTTGAAATGAGGCACACCTTTCAAGAAAGCATGTAATAAAAAAAAGGAAGAAATGCTCCACATGCTTTTCTGTTTCAGAATAATTTTTGTGCTGCTCTAGAGGTAAATGCAGCCAAAAAATATTTGAAAAAGAGAAAATATAAATGATAGAATATTTAGTAGCACTACTCTCAGTAGAAAATTAACAATACATTGTTTAGATTTGACAATGTATTGTTTATCTGAATAATATTTAAATGTGAAACCACATAGTATTTGTACACTAAAGGCAAAAATAAACAGACATGATTCCAAAGCCCAGTGCTTGCAAAGTAAATGTCCTAGCTTGATTAAAGACTCAATATGGAGATAATAAAAGAGGATACTTGTTCATATTACTATAGTACTTGAACACTTGCAGATTGCAGCAGGTACTTTAATGAATGTGCATTTGTGTTGAACTGTGCCTCTTTTGTCTAGTGCAATGAACCTATCTTAAGTGAGAATATTTGTAAATCATTGTGTACAAAATCCATTAACATGCAAAACTGGGCACTTTTCATCAGTTAAGTAAGATTCTGTAGATTTTGAATGAAACAAATGTTTAGTAGAGTACATTTATTTTCATTTCAAAGGAATTATTTTAAAGTAATTTTCATGAAAAATGTGATTTTTTTAATAAAGAAAACTAGCTAATTATACATCAGCTAAAATATTTAATCAGCAAGGATATGATTTGTTACACTAAAATGTACAACTTGACAAATTCCTCTGATGGCATCTTGCACAGGAAATTGTCATTTCACATATTTTTTTAATGAAGTTATAAGTTCAAGAAAATCTTTCAGATGTAATTTTTGACAATCTGTTTAGGATGTTGTGCTACACACGATCATAACCATGACTGTTTTGTCTGTCACCTACTACCTCTTGACAGTATTTTTAAACTGCTTTCTTCCACAATATGACTGGCTATGCCAATGTGGTGCTTGTTTAAATGCCTATCACAGGGCTTGCTTAACAAACTAGTTCCATATATTGGACATCCTTTTGAATAAAAATAATTAATATACCTTGGTGCTATCATGCCTTGAGAAGTCTGAGTAATCAAAGGGAACCTTGTTGCTATGACAATCCCAAGAATCAGTATTTAATACTCCAGGGCATGAATGTGTTCATCAGTAAATGTTTCATTTCAACAAGAAGCTATGTTTAAAAAATTGTTCTATACCTCAAATTAGGTATTAACATTGGCAAAAACCTGTTTCCATGAATTGTTTTTTTTTAATTTTGTTTGTGTTACTGGTGCTATATATATAACCAGGGAGTTGAATATATATTTACACTATAGGACAGCACTGACAGTGGAATTAATACAACTCCCTCAAGCAATATTGGATAACAATATTAAGCAAGACAAAATGGAAAATATTTTTCAATAAATAAATTACGAACAGAAATTTTGAACTGCAACCCAAATATATAGATCTGAAATTGAACCAGCAAAGTTAATTGTGTTTCCAAAATATCAAAAACGGAATCCTTTTTATTGTTTTTATTCTGATGACAAACTAAGATTTTGACAGCCCTGCCGGACTGAGAACAGTACATTGTAGCAGTACGATGAAGAGCCCACGGCACAACACTGCAGTATTATCAGCATCTGGTCATACAGACTAAGAAAGGACTTGTTCACAGAAATACCCCAAGGTGCATACTTCATGAAGCAGTACGTTTAATTTTGGACTCTATTAATCACTGAATGTCACATAAATATCCTTTTCCCAAATGGAACTAGCATTCTATTATTGTCATTAGTTGCTTATATTTTACATTCAGTATTAATGTGGTACACTGTTATTAAATATTTCCTTTTTGTAAATTATATGCTAATTTATTGCCATGTTTCATGACACTTGTTCTCCATTCATTTCACTACGTATATAGAAAGTTAATGCTGAATGCAGTGAAATGGTGTTCCATATTTGTGACACAGGACTTTTTCTTAGGTAATTTAAAATAATAAAAGTGCAGCTTCTAAACATAGAAACATCTTGTTAGCCTGTTTATTTGATGGATTAATTACATAAAACATCTGCTGAGTAATATAACCATGTAATGCATATGTATAGTCTATTATGTCTTGAACCAACTAACTCTCTAACTTGATTTGCAAAGCCCATACGAAAAGCAGCTAGTTCGTATCTAATTTTATACAATCCTATGGAAAAACATTTTATATGGTGGTTCTGTACATGTTACTATTTATAAATTAAGAGATTGCAAAAACTGTTTTCCACACGATAATTTTTCTCTGAATGATGCAGTGTAATTGATAATTTGTTATAATGCTGCTAAAGGAGCTAGAACATTTACATCACATATTCCTATTTCAACTGAAGAAATAAAACACAGTTTCAATTCACATCAGACCTAAGTTCTTCCACTGTAAAAGTAAATAATTTTGATCCAGATTTACTCCCTTGTTGCTTATTTGCAACAGGACATTTGTTCTTTCACTGAACAAATGCCCAGTAAATATATAGTTACACACTTCTATATAATGATTGCAATTAGTCACATACCATTTGAATACTCACAGCTGGCTTTTCAACAGCCTGTTTTGGGCTACAGAGTACTTGATTGTGTTGTTTTGATATATACTTTATGTCAACAGCAAGATTAACTTTAAAAGTAGCACGCTATTTATTTTAAATACCATGCCCCATGGTATTTTTCTACAAGAAGGTGTAACTGAGGCATTGTGTTCAAGAGTTGGGAAATCATGCTCCAATTGTACAAAATATTGATTAAACCACATTTAAAGAATTGGATATCGTTCTAGTTGTCACACTACAAGGAAGGTGTAGCAGCCGTAGAGAGAGTTTTAAAGAGATTCACCAGGATGTGGTCTGAAATGGACAGCTATAGTGGTGTGGAGAGATTGTTTTGACTGTGTTTATTCTCATTGGGGTATAGGACTCTGAAAAATCACCTTAATAGAGGTTTACAAATTTATATCGGGCGTGGATAGAAAAAAGTCAAAATTCTTATCTTAGGGGCAGGAGAGTCTACAACGTGACACAGGTTTGAGGGGAGGAACTTAAAAGAGATCTGAGAGGCAAGTTTTTCCCTCAGATAGAGTGTGGAAACTACCTGTTATTTGGAATGAACTGTGAAAGGTGATAGTGAGGCAGACACTATTACAATATTAAAACCCAGAGTATGAAGAAAACAGCAATTGGAAATGATTAGGTCAAGAAAGGATAAAAGACTCAGATTAGCACTGTGGTCAGCCTGGATAGGTGGGCTCGAAGAGTCCTTTTCTGTCCTGTATATGATGCCATGATTCTGTGAATGATTTGTTGTCCATCACTGAAAACAGATATTCCGTTTGCTTTAAAAGAAGCTTAATAAGGTTGTCAACTCTGGAAATATGAAATAAAACCAGAAAATGCTCTTTCATTTGTTTGTATCAGGATGGGCCTCTTTTCTTTGCCATTCCTCACCCACCATTTTTACAATGTTTTATTTGTATATATTGACCTGCTGAGCACATCCCAGGAGTCTGGACTATATGACAATATCCAACTGTAGCAATACATTGCTCAGACAACAGTCTATTCAATGGCTGCAACACTTCATTCCCTTTGCCTTATTTTCACCTCCCACCCCCACCTTTTCTCTGCTCCTTGGACTAATTTGCAGTCTCCTTAGTATTTTGATAGAAGGTCATTGACTGAGCCATTTATGTTTATCTTTCAACAGAAGCTGCCTTACCTGCTGAGCTTTCCAGCATTTTCTATTTTTATTTCACCTTGCTTTGAAATACTGAATATGCCTGACATTGAGACAATAATTACATTCTCTGAGTAATTTTCCCAATTTTTCTCACAAGTTGTACAACTGGGCACTTATTTTACTGGGACTTTTTACTTATATTTTGCATCACAAATGATTGTGTTTAGAACTGAATAAACAGTGCCTTCCATAATGTTTGGAACAAAGACTTTTTTTTCCCTTTATCTGCTCCTGTGCGCCACAGTCTTAAATTTGTAATCAAACAATTCACACATGATTCAAGTGCACATTCCAGATTTTATTCAAAGTTATGTGCATAGATTTTAGTTTGACCGCGTCGAAATCACAGAACTTTTTATACATAGTTCGCCATTTCAGGGCACCATAATGTTGGGTCATTTGACAAATGTTTGTGAGTACTCAAGTTATGTTTAATTGCTTCATTGGTGCAGGTATAAGAGAGTTTGGCTTGCCTCTATGTTTTTAATCACCTTTGGAATCTTTAGTTGCCATTTTTCAACATGAGGACCAGAGTTGAGCCAATGAAAGTCAAAGACGCCATTATGAGGCTGAAAAACAGGAATAAAACAGTAAGATATCAGCCAAACCTTAGGATGACCAAAATCAACAGCGTGGAAGAAAGCATACTGGTGAGCTTAGTAATTGCAAAGGGACTGGTATTTCAAGGAAGACTCCACTGTTGATGACAGGTGAATTCTCATCAAAGTGACAAAAAATCCCCAAAACACCTGTCCTACAGATCAGAAACACTCTTTGGGAGGCATGTGTGGATACGACAATGACGACAGAAGACTGTCCACAGAAGACTTCATGAACAGAAACACGGAGGCTACACTGCAAGATGAAAAAAACTAGTTAGCCATAGGAACTGAATGGCCAGTTTAGTTTGCCAAGAAGTATTTAAAAGAACCTGCAGGATTCTGTAAAAAAGGTCTTGTGGACAGATAAGTCCAAGATTAACCTGTATCAGAATGATGGCAAGAGCAAAGTGTGGAGGCGTAAAGGAATTGCCCAAGATCCAAAGCATGCCACCTCATCTGTGAAACATGGTGGTGGTGGTGTTCTGGCCAGGGCTTGAATGGCTGTCACAGGTACTGGTTCACTTATCTTCATTGATGATATAGCTGCTGATTGCAGTAGCAAAATGAATTCTGAGGTGTATAGAAACATTTTATCTGCTCAAGTTCAAGAAAATCCCTCCAAACTCATTGGGCGGTGCTTCATCCTAAAGGCAATTATCCCTAACATACTGTTAAAGCAATAATGGTATTCTTCAAAGCTAAAATCTAGAAAATCTTTGAATGGCCAAGTTAATCACCTGATCTAAATCCAACTGAGCCATGCGTTCCATATGGTGAAAAGAAAACTTAAGGGGACAAGCCCCCGAAATGAGCAAGAGCTGAAGATGGCTGATGTAGAGGCCTAGCAGAGCACCACCAGAGAAGATACTCAGCACCTGGAGATATCTATGAATCACAGACTTCAAGCAATCATTGCACGCAAGGGATATGCAACAAAGTGCCAAACATGATGACTTTAATATACATACCAGTGCTATGTCCCAAATATTATGGTGTCCTGAAATGAGGAAACTATGTATAAAAAGTGCTGTAATTTCTACATGGTCAAACTAAAATGTATACAAATAAACTTTAATAAAATATGGAATGGGCACTTTAATCATATGTGAATTATTTCATTAGAAATTTAAAAATGGAGAACAGGGGCAAATAAAGGGAAAAAAAAGTCTTTGTCCCAAACATTATGGAGGGAACTGTCGATCTTTTGCTCAGACCGTGAGGACGTCAGATGAACTTAGAAGGCTGTTTTTGTGAGATTCATAGATTCTTCCAGCCCATTAACCCTGTGGCTACTACCCTCACATTCACCTGTTGCTCTCCATTTGTTTTGCATTTGCATTAAATCTTCCATAACACTTTTAGACTTTGTATCCCATATTATGGCATTGCTTTCTTCTCACTCCTAGCTTTTTGCCTTAAGTTTTTTTTTAAATATTTGTTTACACTGATTTAAAAAGACATCCACCAGTGCAAAACATTTCCCAACAATTATTCTATTAACATCTCCAGGTCGTTATTGAAATCATTCAAATCATTCAGGGGTTACCCAACCAGAATCCCTGGATGAACAATGAAATCCAGAGCCTCCTGAGAGCCAGATTGCAGGCATTTAAATTCAGAGATCTAGATCACTACAGAAGGAGCAGGTACAACCTACGGAAAGCCATCTCCCGATGAAGTGGAGTTTCAGATGAAAATGGAAACAATGGAGGACACCCTGACAACTGTGATAGGGCCTAAATGACCTGCTAGAAAACAAAATCCGTTGCGTACAGTAGGAGACAGCAAAGTTTCACTCCCAGGTGAACTCAAAGCCTTCTTTGGCCAGTTTGACCACAAGAACAAAGAAGAACCACCACTATACATCCCTCATCCCATGATGATCCTCTCCTGCCCATATCTGAGGGTGACGTGTGGGCTTCCTTTCGGAGAGTGAATCTGAGGAAAGCATCCGGTTCAGATGGACTACCCAGCTGAATATTAAAAATTTTGCTGACCAACTTGCCACTGATACAGTGAAACCCCGATTTAGCACGAATATTACGCGATGGATCATTGGACCTGCTGATCAGCTTACGCCATCTGCCTGGCAACTGAAGTACACCGCCTGGCCCTCGGCTGCCAACACCAAGAGTCACGCATACTGGCAGCCGCTGGTCAGAGCTGAGAGCCAGGCTGGTCCGAAGCAGCCAACAAAGGCAGCAGTCGCAGCACAGTGGGTTGCCGTCCAGGCGCAGCATGGGCAGACTCTACACTGGTGGCAGTACGCTCTCTTTCAGCATGGCCAGCTCCCTCAGCTTGTACAGGTTCTGCTCCTGCAGGGAGCTGATGCCCAGGTAACATGGCCAGAGTGTGGCCAGATTGTGCAGGAGGACAGAGATTTGGCTGAAATGGAGATGAGGCAGATTGAACAAGTATATATAAGTACATGTAAATAACCCCAAATTAACATTTTTGGACCCAAGTGATTGTGTTAAAACAGGGTTTCACTGTATCTTCAACATCTCACTCTGGCAGGGAATGGTACCCACCTGTTTCAAACGGGTATCAATTATACCATTGCCCAAAGAGTAACCTGCCTAAATGACAATTGACCAGTGGCAGGCACATCAACAGTAATTAAGTGTTTTGAAGGCTGGTGTTGAAGCATATCAGCTCCTGTCTCAGCGGCAACATGGATCCATTCCAATTTCCCTGTCATAGTAACAGGTCTTTGGCAGATGCTATCTCGCTGGCTCTACACAAAGCTCAGGGACACGTGGACAGCAAAGATGCATTCATCAGGGTGTTCTTTATTGACTACAGTTCAGCATTTAACACCATTATCCCCTCAAAACTGATCAGTAAACTCCAAGACCTAGGACTCAACAGCCCACTGTATAATTGGATCATAGATTCCCTCACCTCCAGACCACAATGAGTGAGGATCAGTAAGAACATCTCCTCCACAATCTCCATCAGTACTGGAGCACCACAGGACTGCATTTTTAATCCCCTGCTCTACTCCCTTTACACCTATAACTGTGTGACTTGGTACAACAACAACACCATCTACAAATTTGCTGATGATACCATGGTAGTGGGTTGTATAAAAACAGGCAATGAATCAGCGCACAGGAGGGAGAGTGAAAACTTGGTTGAATGGTGCACCAACAATAACCTCACACTTAATCACCAAAACCAAGGAACTGATTGTTGACTTCAGGAAGGATAAAACTAAAGGTGTACAATCCAGTTATCATCAGATGATCAGAGGTGGAAAGGGTGAGCAAATTTAAGTTCTTTGGAGTCACTATCTCGATTCCCTATATAAGATTAAAAAGTTATGGGACCAATATCTTGAGCTTTCATTTTCAGATATTACTTGGGATTCTATTTTAAAATTAGTTCTTCCTTTTGTGCCAGTCACTCACTTCTATAATTTAAGGTAGTACACTGAGCCTACTTTTCTGAAGTTCAATTGGCTAAATTTTACTCCAACGTTTCTTCGCATTATGACAGGTGCAGGACTGAAGAAGGTACCCTGTTACACATCTTCTGGTCTTGTACTTCTCTTTCCCTTTTTTTGAGAACATATTTTTCATACCTTATCTTTAGTCCTTAACATTAATTTGAGACCAAATCCCTTAATTGCCCTATTTGGATTAACTACATTAATTGACTTGAGTGCAACAGTCTCTCAATCCCATGTGCTAGATGTTCAATACTGATGAAATGGAAAGATGCTGTCCCTCCTACTCATGCTCGATGCCTATCTATTGTGTTGGTATGTTTAACTTTGGAAAATATCAGATGGTCTATCAGTGTAACAGGTTTGAATTTTTAAAAATGTATAGGGTCCTTTTATCAACTACTTTCATAATTTATAAGATTATTCAAATATTGTTTTGTGATTTTAGTCCTCTCTATAGGGTAGTAACTTATATGCAACTAACAAAAACTTTGGCAGGGAAGGAGATAGATTTTGTAGATTAGAAATATCTTTTTGTCTTTTTCAATTCGCCATTTTATATTTGTTTAAGTGGGTACTATACTTTTTGTCTTTCTTTTAGTCTGTTAAAATACTTAGTTTATATATAATAATGTATTTTTCTACATATAATTATTACACCTTTCTATTCCTTTTTACATGCTTACTCTGTTTAATGGCTTTTACTTGTTCACTATTGAAAACTAATAAAAATATTGAAAGAGAAGTCATTATCTTGGAGGATCTTTACTGGAGCCAACACACTAATGGCATCATGAAGAAAGCACATCAGCACCTTTACTTCTTTAGGAGTTTGCAGAGATGTTAGAAACCCTGGAAAATTTCTACAGAGGTATGGTTAAAAATGTTCTACTGGCTCCATCTGGTATGGGGTCACCAATACCCTTGAGCATAAACCCCTGCAAAACCTTCCCCATTGTGGTGATGTGGCTGTATGCACTGGCTGGCCTACCCTCCGGGTGTCTCCCTGCCTTAGCTCCTCCCTTAGTCCTGCCCATGTGACCCCGGGCCATAAACACCAAGTCCCCTCTCCTTCCCGCTCATTTTCCTAGCCTGGACCCGGGCCAACAGTCTCTAGCTCAATAAAGCCTATCGTTCCCCTCAATCTTCTGTCTGCGTCATTATTGGGGCTACCAATAGCACCCAACACCCATCATTAAGAACATCTACAGGGAACCCTGCCGTCAGAGAGCAGTAGCAGTCATCAAGGATTCACACCTGTTACAGAGTCCATAGGACCCCAAACACAAGCAGCAATATATATACACTGCCACGCAGGGTTATTTAAACAAAAGTAGTTTTTAATTATATTTGAACAAGAAAACAGAATTAAACTTTAACATTACTTAACCTACCTAACCCACTTAATCCCCCCTCTAATAGGTGTGTGTAATGTATATTTAAGATTAGAAAAGTTCTTTGGATCACAGTCCAATCTCACTGGTTGCAGGCAATTCTTGTAGGGTTCTTGCTGGTTTTCAGAGATTTCTTTTCCAGGACATCCACAACCGATTCATTCTCAATCAGTCTTGTTGACGAAACTTTCCCCCTTCAGGGTTCTCCAGATGATCCTCTTTCTTTCAGGTCACTTTTCAGACTGCCAATCTTCTCCTTTGACCAGGTAGCCTTCCAAAGCCTGCCAGCTTGTTCCTCTGGAACTGATTTCTGTGACTCTTTCTCACTCCCTCCCTCTCTGAGAGCAAAACTGTTCTGTCTCTGCCTGTAAAAATCACACACTCTCCTAGGCAAGCTGTATGTTGATACTTTGTTGGACCTCTGCAAAAAGCACTCTGCAAAAGTCCTGCAAATTGTGTTTTAAAGTGTGTGTGTGTGTGTGTGTGTGTGTGTGTGTGTGTGTCTGTGTCTGTGTGTGTGTGTGTGTGTGTGTGTGCGTGTGTGTGTGTATGTGTGTGTGTGTGTGTGTGTGTGCAGGCTGCTCCAGCAATTCCTCCCAAGTCACCCCAAAATACTCTGTCACACACCACCCAGCACATGCTCTGGTACCTCAGGAGGCAGGTATAGATGCCACTAAACTCGCACCACCAAGTTCAGGAACAGCTGCTATCATCACCTCCTCCCCCACCCCCACTACCACCACCAGACTTCTCAACAGCAAACTCAATCAGGAACTCATTTAAAGACTATTACTTTTTCACTTCAATCATATTTTTTCTCTCTTTATTGCACAACCAGTTTGTTTACATTTTTTTTGTTTACGTGCATGTTAAGTACAGTCTTTTTTTTATTCTGCCTTGCCCGCAGGAAAAGAATTCTCAGAGTTTTATGTGATGTACTCTGACAATAAATCTGAAATCTGAAATCATTATCCTCAAAACTTGCATAAAATCTCTACTTCATCATTTTGGCTCTGAGTAAAACAATTTCCACTTATCAAATCTAACTGATGTCCCATCCTTAGTATCACCCTGGGAAATGACTCAAAACATAGTTTTCACCTGCTTTCATTTGTTTCACATGGTGTTACAAAGCATCAAAAGGCATGGACCATAACCATACCCCAACTCTAATGCTGTATGGTTGTGTTTCAGACCTCTGCACCTTTTGCCAAGCTGTTCCAGTACATCTATGTCACTGGCTTTTACCCATTAAGAGATAAAATTGCCCAGATATGGACAGACCATAAAGTCAGGAAAATCTAGTAACTGCTCTAATTGTATATGAGCCAAGTGTTGAGGATTGTATCAATTGTGCAGTCAATCAACACTTTCAATAACCTCCTCACTGTTGCCTAGTTTGGGCTCTGTTCTGATCAATTGACTTCAACCTGCTCTGCAGACCTGGTTCAAATAAGGACAAAATAAGTGGAATTCATAGGATAAAAGCGATGAGTTAGCTAATAATTTCTCCAACAAGCAAGACTGTACTAACCTCCTCACACAATGACATTGCCATTATAAAATCCTGGTGGTGTAGCAAGTCACTACGTTTAGAGCTCGAGGTATGGCGTTATTATAGCTTGAGGTTATAATGAGAGAGAAGACTCTCACACGAAGGGTGTGTAGTTGACATTGAGTTAACTGAAATGCAGTTCTGCTTTTTATAGGCAGCTGGCCGCGTCACCCTTGGGGCATGGCTTGAACAGAACCAGCTGCCGATTGGCCGCCTCAGATCTGCAGGCCTGGATTGGACCCCTTGCGATCCACTGACGGTGATTGTTGTTTGGTCACTATTACTGTGGCCTATGGAAACGGGTCTCCCATCCTGTAAGCTGCCTGCTCAATCATTGTGTTTGATGGTCATTTCCAGTGTTGGCCTGCTACAGTTGCCACAATTTATCAGAAGCCTTATGAATACTTTGCATCAGTATTCGCAAGAGAAAAGGACCTTGATCAGGGTGAGGTCAAAATTGAACAGGCCTGTGTGCTGGGCAATGTGGAGATTAAGGAGGTGGAAGTGATGAATCTTCTTAACAAGAATAATAAGTCCCCGGAGCCGGATACGATAGACCCCAGGCTGCTGTGGGAAGTGAGAGAAGAGAGAGCTGCCCTAGCTAAGATCTTTGAGTCCTCTTTGGCTGCAGGGGATGTGCCAGAGGATTGGAGAATAGGCAAATGTAGTCCCCTTGTTTAAAAAAGGTAATGGGGAGAATCCTAGGAATTATAGACTGATGAGTCTTAGATCAGTGATGTGCAAACTAATGGAGAGGATTGTTAAGGATAGGTTCTATAAGCATTTGGAGAAGTGCAGTCCATTCAAGGACAGTTAGCATGGCTTTGTGAAGAGTAGGTCATGCCTTACGAGTCTAATTGAGTTTTGTGAGGAAGTAACAAAAGAAATTGATGAGGTTAGGGCAGTAAATGTGGTTTACATGAATTTTAGCAAGGCATTTGACAAGGTCCCACATGAGGTACTTATCCAGAAAATCATGAGGCATGGCATCAATGGAACCTTGGCTGTGAGGATAAAAAATTGGCTTTATAGGAAGAAAGCAGAAAAGAGTAGTGGAAGGAAAATATTCTACCTGGAGATCGGTGACTTGTAGGGTTCTGGGACCTCTGCTCTTTGTGATTTTTATAGATGACTTGGATGAAGAGGCGGAAGGATGGGTCAGTAAGTTTGCGGATAACACAAAGGATGCAGACTTGAGCAGAAAAGTGGCAGTTCGTAATATCTTCACTTGCCAAGCCATCTTTGGCAGCACATACAAAGCCACCACCTCTGACGTCAGGGCAGTGGGGCAAGGGGACATAGTGTTTTGAGGTCATGCACCATCCTGCCTTAGAAATATGCCACTGTTCTTCCAAAAATAGTGGGTGAAAATACTGGAGGATCCAACCTTATAGCCCTCTGCTAGTCTATATTTCAGAGTACATACATGACATCACATACAACCCTGAGATTCTTTTATCTGTAGGCGAGGAAGAATTACCACTAATCGGTGGTGCAAAAAAAATTATACACAACATATACATGTAAACAAATAAAGAAATGTAAACGGATAACAAATGTAAACAAAGTGCACAATAATGAGAGAATTTTAAAAATCAAGGAAGTGCACAAGTAAAAGTACTTAAATGAGTCCATAACTGAGTTTGTTGGAGCACACCAATATTAAGACATTTGGTTAGAATGTAGCATAAGGTTCATATGTTCATGGGAGTTAAGGGGTATGGATTAGAGTGAATGCCATTGGTGCAAAATAAATTGATCCCGTTTACGCTGAATGACAGAAATTTTATCAACTGGTCAAAAAAGGAATAAAATTTATTAAAGGCTGTTTTCAAGGCAGATATTTAATGACATTTGACCAATTGAAAGCTAAATATGGAATACAAAATAATACAATATTCGGATATTATCAATTAAATGCTTAACTATGAGAAATATTAACTACATCTTATTTACTGTTAGAAGATGATGAAATAGAAACAGTAACATCAAATCCAAATGCAAAAAATATTCATATCAGTTATGTATTTATTACTTTTGAGGGGAGTAAAAAATAAAGAATTTCATAAATCTAAACAAAGGTGGGAAAAGGAGCTGGGTATAGATATAAATGATAAAAATTGGACACAAATATGTTAAGATGGTATGAAAAATGCAATAAATTTTAGATATAGAATGGTACAAAACAATTTCGTACATCAGTTATATATTACGCCACAAAAGCTTAATAGATTAAAGCCAGATATTTTAGATAAGTGTTTTCGATGTAAACAGGACACTGGCACCTTTTTACACTCTACATGGACGTGTCCCAAATTGAATTTTTTTTTTGATTTTCTTCAACAGGTTATAGGTGTTAAACTTCAGAGAAACCCCATGTTGTTTCTTTTGAGGGATATATCAAGGATTGGTCTAGATTTAAAGTGAATTGGTTTCAAGAAAATTTTTTAAAGATTGTGTTGGCGATTGCCAGGAAATGCATAGCTGTTTCATAGAAAGTGGATACAGATTTGGTGTTAGATAGATGGCATGGTGAAATGCGAAGTTGTATACTTTGGGAAAAGAACTCATATAATTTAAAGATAAATATGATAATTTAAAAAAATTTTGGTTCCCATATATGTGAAAGATTGGTGTTATAACTTTATAAGTAATTACATTATGTCAATTGGTAGAATATGGTGTGAACTTTGTCACTCCCGGCCTCACCTTAATATATCTCATTTCATTTTATTTTATTAGATATTGTATGTGGTTTTTTAAAAAATATATATATTTAGATTTTGATTAAGGGTTATGTATTATACAGAGGCGTTTTATTTTACTATATATTTTATATTGAAAAAATATAATGATAGTTGTAAGTGATTGAATAATTTGGTTATAATTTATATATAAGGTAATATCCAGCATTGTTTTAAAATTAGTCTTTTTTTTCTTTCTTTCTTCCTTTCTTTTTTCTTTTCTTGCTTTCTTTGGGTTTTTTTTCTGTGTGGGTGGGAGTGGGTGGGGATGAGAAAATGATTTTAAAAAAAGTGTACATTGATTTTGATATATAGAACTTTTTGGCTCTGTCTGGAATTTTGTTAAATGTGCCAATAAAATAAAATTTAAAAAAAGTCTTATGGTGGAGGAGTAGCAACTGTTCCTGGTGATGTGAGTTTGGTGGCACCCATGCCTCTTTCCTAATGGTAGAAGCGAGAACAGAGAGTGTGCTGGGTGATGTGGATCCTTGATGATTGCCTCTGCTCTCCAATGGCAGTGTTCCCTGTAGATGTTCCAATTGTTGGAAGGGTTTTGCCTGTAATGTCCTGGGCTGTATTCACTACCTTTTGCAGGGCTTTATGATGAGGTGAATTGGTGTCCCCATACAAGACCATGATGCAGCCAGTCATTACACTTTCCACCACACCTCCGTAGAGATTTGCCAGGGTTTCTGGTGTCATACCAATTATATGTTCAGTATATCCTCCTTGCTTATCTCTCTTGCTTATAAACACAATCACTGCATAAAGTCAATAATACCAAAAGGTTGGAGTTGCAGGGCGACAGGCCTTTAATACCGTAAGACTTGGACCATGCTCTGTTTCTGGCCCGATCCCAGGACTTGTTCTGAGGGAGATACTAAGCTTAACTGTCTTTATTAGGGGATCCCAGGAGGTGGAGTCACTGAGGGAATGCGGGGCAGCCATAAATACAAAGCATACATAAACACAGGACCAGTAACCAAGCAACAGTATACAGTGGTGTATCAGCACATTCCTCCCCTCTTTTTAAAAGAAAAGTCCCAGGGATGGGGGAAAAGTCCAGTGTCCATCACATTCACTCAGTCTGGTGGTTTTCTGTTCCTTGTGGACCGTACTGGTGCTGGCTGTGGTGCAGCTGCCAGTTCCTGGTTGGTGGGAGTGTGTCAGCAGTTGTTGTGCCTGGGGCCAGAGGTGGGATGGGGGTTTCAGAGGATAGGGTAGGGTGGTGGGAATCGGCTGTGGTGGTCGTAGTAGCTGGTTCATGGGTGTGGGGGGGGAGCGCAGTGGGTGTGGGAAGTTGTGCTGGGTCAATGGTGGTCACAGGGTCAACTGCGCAGGCCGTCTGGGTCAGAAACTGCGTCCTCACATCCATCCAGGTATGCTACATAGGCATACTGGGGATTGGCTTGGAGGAGGTGGACTTCTTGACCAGTGGATCAGTCTTGTGGCCCCATATGTGCCTCCTGAGCAGAACTGGGCCCAGGGACACCAGCCTGGGTGGTAGCATTGTTCCCGATGCTGATTCCCTGGAGAAGGAAAACAGTGGTGTTGGTGGTGGTACACAGGAGGGATATGATTGCATGGAGGGCATCGGGGAGGACTTCCTGTCATTGGGAGACGGATAGACCCTTGGACTTTAACGCTAAGAGGATTACCTTCCATACACTGCTGTTCTCCCACTTCACCTGGCCATTCTCCTGAGGGTTATAGGTCGTTGGTTCTGCTGGTGGCTATGCCCGCGCCAAGGTACTGTCACAGCTCATTGCTCATAAAAGAGGACCCTGATCACTGTGGATATAGCTTGGGTACCTTTGTAACAGTGGCTGTGGTCATGTCTGGGCAGGGGATGGCAAAAGGGAATTGGGACTACTCATCAACAATGTTAAAGAAGTACAGATTTCGATTGGACGAGGGCAGATGGCCCTTGAAATCCACGCTCAGGTGCTTGAAGGGTCAGGTAGCCTTGATCAGGTATGACTTGTCAGGCCTGTAGAAGTGTGGTGTGCATTCGGGTCAGACCCGGCAGTTTTTAGTCAGGTGCTGGACGTCGTCAATGGAATAGGGGAGGTTTTAGGCCTCGACAAAATGAAAAAGTCTAGTGACCCCGTGGTGGCAGAGGTCATCATGGAAGGATTGGAGCTGGTTGGACTGTGAGCTGGCTCAACGAACCCCCAAATGCTCGGAACAGGGCACCTGGGAGCTTGTTGAGTTTCCCAGGCTAGTACAGGATGTTGTAGTTATCGGTAGAGAGTTCTATCCTACACCTCAGGATTTTATCATTTTTGATTTTACGTCGCTGTTTGTTATGGAACGTGAATGCGACTGCACGTTGGTCCATCAGCAGGGTAAATTGTTTACCAACAATTGCCTGGGCCTCCTTCTTAATGGAGGAGTGTTGGACCTCAGGGCCATGGAAAGTGCGGGAGAAGAATGCTACCGGTCTGCCCGCTTGGTTGAAGGTGGCTAGGGCAAAATCACCAGTGGTCTAGCCTTGTTGGTGTAATTGGGAACCCACTGTGCATAGTAAGAGAAAAACCCCAGGCACATCTTCAGGGCCTTGAGGCTGCAAGGCAGGGGGACTTCCATCAAGGGGCACATACAGTCATGATCTGGACCAATGACACCGTGTTCCACGTCATAACCACACACTTTGCTTTGTTAATAAGTCAGGTTAAGTGCTTTGGCCGTCTGGAGGAATTTCTCCAGGTTTGCATTGTGGTCCTGCATGTCATGGCCACAAATGGTCACGTTATCCAAGTATGGGATTCTGGCCTTTAGCCCATGTTGGTCCACAATCTGGTCCATTTCCCATTGGAAAACAAAGACCCCATTGGTGACCCCGAAAGGGACCCTTAGGTAGAGATGACAATCTGCCTCGAATGTGGTATACTGATGGTCCTCCAGGTGAATGGGGAGTTGGCGATAAGCCAACTTTTTAATAAAATTTTTATATATTTCACACTGTGAACTATATCAACCAAAATATGTACAAAAATTTCTCATTAAATATACACAGTGGCATTTTCTCCCTTTTTTCCCCCTTTCCCTCCCTCCCCTCTTCCCACCCCCCTCCAAAACCCATAAATATTCAACATAGACAATACAATAAAACCATAAAACAATACCTTCACACAAAGGAAAATAAACAAGAAAAATGTGTCATCTACTTTTACACACTGAATCAAGTCGTTTTGTTTTCTTTTCATTTTAGGAGGTGGAGGTCCGAGGCAAACTCTTTCTGTTATGTTCCATGTATGGTTCCCAAATTTGTTCAAACAATGTGACTTTATTTTTTAAATTATATGTTATTTTTTCCAATGGAATACATTTATTCATTTCCGTGTACTTGCTGTATTCTCATGCTCTCTTCCATTTTCCAAGTTGACATTATATATTTTTTTGCTTCTGCTAAGGCTATCATAATGAATCTTTTTTGCACTTTATCCAATTTGAGGCCTAATTCTCGACTTCTTATGTTACTTAAAAGAAAGATCTCTGGATTTTTTGGTAGGTTATTTTTTGTGATTTTATTTAATATCTGATTTAGTTCTTCCCAAAATGTATTCACTTTCATACATGCCCAAATTGCATGTATTGTTGTTCCCATTTCCTTCTTACAGCGAAACATCTATCTGATAATGTTGGATCCCATTCTTTTAATTTTTGAGGCGTAATATATACCCTGTGTAATCAATTATACTGTATCATGTGTAACCTTGTGTTTATTGTATTCTTCATAGTTCCAGAACATAACTTTTCCCGTGCTTCATTTTTTATCTTTATGTTTAAATCCTTTTCCCACTTTTGTTTAGGTTTATAGCTTATTTCATCATTTTCCTTATCTTGCATCTTAATGTACATGTTCATTATATATCTTTTAATTATTACTGTATCTGTAATCACATTTTCAAAGTTGCTTCCTTCTGGTAATCTCAGTCTGTTTCCCAATTTATCCTTAAATAAGCTTTCAGTTGATGATATGCAAACATTGTATCATAAGTTATTCCATGTTTGTTCTTCAACTGTTCAAATGTTAATAAATTATTTCCCAAACAACAATTTTCTATTCTTTTGATTCCTTTTCTCTCCCATTCTCTAAAGGAAAGGTTATCTATTGTAAAAGGGATAAGTGGATTTTGCATCAATAATAATTTTGGTATTTGGTAATTTGTTTTTTTTCCTTTCTAAGTGGATTTTCTTCCATATATTAAGTAAATGATGCAATTCTGGTGAGCTTTTATATTGCACCAACTTTTCATCCCACTTATAAAGTATGTGTTCCGGTATACCTTTTCCCCTATTTTATCTAGTTCTATCTTAGTCCATTCTGGTTTTTCCCTTGTCTGGTAAAAATCTGATAGATACCTTAATTATGCGGCTCTATAATAATTTCTAAAGTTTGGTAACTGCAAACCACCTTGGTTATACCTCTCTGTTAATTTATCTAATGCTACCCTCAGTTTCCTCCCTTTCCACAATAATTTCCTTATTATTCTCTTTAGTTCATTAAAGAATTTCTCTGTTAAGGGAATTGGTAATGTTTGAAATAGGTATTGTATCCTTAGGAACACATTCACTTTAATGCAGTTTATCCTCCCCATCAACGTTAGCGGTAATTCTTTCCAATGCTCTAAGTTATCTTGCAATTTCTTTATTAGTGGCTGATAATTTAGTTTGCACAAGAGGTTTAAGTTATTGTCTAACCTGATACCTAGGTATCGGATTGCATGTGCTTGCCATTTAAATGGTGATTCTTTTTTAAATTCTGTATAATCCGTGTTACTCATTGGCATCACTTCACTTTTCTTTACATTGGTCTTGTACCCCGATATTTCTCCATATTCCCTCAATTTCTTATGTAATTCTTTTATTGATATCTCTGATTCTGTCAGGTATACATTGATGTCATCTGCAAATAAGCTGATTTTATACTCCTTCTCCTTTATTTTTATCCCTTTTATTTTATTTTCTATTCTTATAAATTCTGCCAATGGTTCTATTGCTAAGGCAAACAATGAGGAGGATAATAGACATCCCTGTCTAGTTGACCTACTTAATTTAAATTGGTTCGATACATATCCATTTACTGCTACCTTTGCCAATGGTCCCTTATACAATGCTTTAATCCAATTAATATATTTTTTCTGGTAGATTGAACTTCTGCAATACTTTAAATAAGTAGTTCCACTCTACTCTGTCAAAGGCTTTTTCTGCATTTAAAGCAACAGCCACTTTTGGTTTCTTAATTCCTTGAACTGCATGAATTAGATTAATAAGTTTGCAGACATGATCTGCTGTTTGTCTTTTCTTAATAAATCCAATTTGATCTTGTTTTACTATTCTGTTTGCTAATAATTTTGCTATTATCTTATAATCTGAGTTAAGTAGAGATATTGGTCTATATGATGCTGGTGTTAATGGATCCAGTCTTTGGTATTACTGTAATTATTGCTGTCTTGCGTGAAGCAAGGCTGTGTTCTCGCATCAACCCTCTTTTCAATCTTCTTCAGCATGATGCTGAAACAAGCCATGAAAGACCTCAACAATGAAGACGCTGTTTACATCAGGTACCGCACGGATGGCAGTCTCTTCAATCTGAGGCGCCTGCAAGCTCACACCAAGACACAAGAGCAACTTGTCCGTGAACTACTCTTTGCAGATGATGCTGCTTTAGTTGCCCATCCAGAGCTAGCTCTTCAGCCCTGTTTTGTGGAAACTGCCAAAATGTTTGGCCTGGAAGTCAGCCTGAAGAAAACTGAGGTCCTCCATCAGCCAGCTCCCCACCATGACTATCAGCCACCCCCCCCCCACATCTCCATCGGGCACACAAAACTCAAAACGGTCAACCAGTTTACCTATCTCGGCTGCACCATTTCATCGGATGCAAAGATCAACAATGAGATAGATAACAGACTCGCCAAGGCAAATAGCGCCTTTGGAAGACTATACAAAAGAGTCTGGAAAAACAACCAACTGAAAAAACTCACAAAGATTAGCGTATACAGAGTTGTTGTCATACCCACACTCCTGTTTGGCTCCGAATCATGGGTCCTCTACCGGCATCACCTACGGCTCCTAGAACACTTCCACCAGCATTGTCTCCGTTCCATCCTCAACATTCATTGGAGCGACTTCATCTCCAACATCGAAGTACTCAAGATGGCAGAGGCCGACAGCATCGAATCCACGCTGCTGAAGATCAAACTGCGCTGGGTGGGTCACGTCTCCAGAATGGAGGACCATCGCCTTCCCAAGATCGTGTTATATGGCGAGCTCTCCACTGGCCACCGAGACAGAGGTGCACCAAAGAAGAGGTACAAGGACTGCCTAAAGAAATCTCTTGGTGCCTGCCACATTGACCACCGCCAGTGGGCTGATATCGCCTCAAACCGTGCATCTTGGCGCCTCACAGTTCGGTGGGCAGCAACCTCCTTTGAAGAAGACCGCAGAGCCCACCTCACTGACAAAAGACAAAGGAGGAAAAACCCAACACCCAACCCCAACCAACCAATTTTCCCTTGCAACCGCTGCAACCATGTTGCCTGTCCTGACAAGTCTGTTTGTGACTTGTCAACCACAAACGAGCCTGCACCTGACGTGGACATTACCCCTCCATAAATCTTCGTCCGCGAAGCCAAGCCAAAGAACATGAATCTAGCAAGTTTTGTGTTTCTTCTACCTGGTTCATTACTTCCAGGGGAGGAGGAATTAATAACTCTTTAAATGTTTTATAAAATTCTATTGGAAATATATCCTCTCCTGGTGTTTTATTGTTGTTCAGCAGCTTTTTTAATATATCCTGTATTTCCTCTATTTCAAATGGTTTTATTAATTTGTTTTGTTCCTCTTGCAATTTCAGCAGTTCAATTTTAGCTAAAAACTCTTTTATTTTATCTTCTTTCCCCTCGTTCTCAGTTTGGTATAATTGTTCATAAAATTCTTTAAAGTTTTCATTAATCTATGTTGGGCTATATGTAACTTTTTTGTCCTTTTTCCTTGATGCCAATACAGTTCTTTTAGCTTGTTCAGTTTCAAGTTGCCAGGCTAATATTTTATGAGTTTTTCTCCAAGTTCATAATACTTTTGTTTTGTTTTCATTATGTTCTTCTCCACCTTGTACGTTTGTAATGTTTCAAATTTTATTTTTTTGTCCGCCAATTCTCTCTTTTTCTTTATATCATCCTTTTTTACTAGTTCATTTTCTGTACTTACTATCTCCCTTTCCAACTGCTCTATTTCCCAATTGTAATCCTTTTTCATCTTAGTTCCATAACTTATTATCTGCCCTCTAATGAAGGCTTTCATTGCATCCCATGATATAAATTTGTCTTTCACTATTTCTGTGTTTATTTTTTAATTTGGCATTCAATAAACTCTCTAAATTCCTGCCTTTTAAGTAGCATGGAGTTTAACCTCCATCATATGTTCATGGTGGGATGTCCTCCAGTTCTATTGCGATTAACAGGGATGAATGATCTGATAGTAGTCTAGTTTTACACTCAGTTTTCCTAACTCTCCCTTGAATATGGGCCAACAACAAAAACATATCAATCCTTGAGTTTGTTTTATACTTACTCGAATAATATGAATATTCCTTCTCTTGGGTGTTTCCTCCTGCATATATCCATAAGTTTCATTTCCTGCATTGATTTAACCATACATTTGGCTACTTTATTCTTTTTGCTTGTCTTTTGTCCAGTTTTATCCAATATTGGATCCAAATTAAGGTTAACATCTCCTTCTATCAATATGTTAAGGTTAACATCTCCTCCTATCAATATATTTCCTTGTGTATCTGCAATCTTCAAAAAAAAAAATCCTGCATAAACTTTTGATCCTCCTTGTTAGGTGCATATATATTGAGCAAATTCCAAAATTCTGAGTATATCTGACACTTTATCATTACATACCTCCCTGCTGGATCTATTATTTCCTCCTCTATTGTGATTGGTACATTGTTGTTAACTGATATGGCTACACCTCTAGCTTTTGAATTATATGATGCTGCCGCTATGTCTCCTACCCAGTTTCTCTTTAATTTGTTGTGTTCCACTTCAGTTAGATGCGTTTCCTGCACAAATGCTATATCTATTTTTTCTTTCTTTAGTAAATTTAGTGGCCTCTTCCTTTTAATTTTGTTATGTATTCCATTAATGTTTATCGTCATATAGTTCAACGTGGCCATCTTATATCTTGCTTACACCTCTTTTCCGCTTCTTCACCACCTCCATCCCCCTTTTTCCCATTTTCATCTCTTAGTTTTCCCTTATTAAACTCAATGTACGTCAACACATTTAAAACATAAAATACTCCAAAAATTCCCACACCCAATAATACCTTAACCCCAAATGCTCCCCCCCCTCTCTGAGTTGCCCCTTATCCCTTGCCGGGCAACCACAACTCCCCTTTCCATTTGGATTGCGATCTTGCTCGCAAGCGTCAATTGATTTTGCAGTGATGGTTATTCCCTCTCCCCATAGACCCCCTGAAAATACTTTTTTCCCCCCTTACTTCCTTCCTTCCCTTCTCTTTTCCCTTTTTTAGTTCTTTACATATACATTGTTTTTACATCTTTATATATACTTGATCGTCGTTCTTCATTCTTGTTACATCTCTTCATCTCTCCTTCTGTCCTGCGAACATTCTGCGAATTCTTGTGCTTCCTCCGGATCTGAGAACAGTCTGTTTTGCTCCCCAAGTATAAATATTATAAACACGGCTGGATATCTTAACATGAATTTATAACCTTTTCATCTATAAAATCATTTTCGCTGTATTAAATTCCTTCCTCCTCTTTAAGAGTTCAAAACTTATGTCTGGGTAAAAGAATATTTTTTGACCCTTGTATTCCAATGGCTTATTATCTTCTTTAACTTTATTCCTTGCCCGTTCCAGTATATTTTCTGTTGCCGTGTATCTCAAAAATTTTACTAAGATGGATCTTGGTTTTTGATGTGTCTGTGATTTCGGAGCGAATGCTCTGTGTGCCCTTTCTATTTCCATTTCTTCCTGCATTTCTGTCATTCCCAGGACCTTTGGGATCCATCCTTTTATAAGTTCCTTCATGTCTGTGCCTTCTTCACCCTCCTTCAGGCCCACTATTTTTATGTTGTTTCGTCTACTATAATTTTCCAACATATCAATTTTCTGAGATAACAACTCTTGTGTCTCTTTAATTTTGCCACTTTCTTCTAATTTTTCTCTTGTCATTTACTTCCATTTCTACAGCCATTTCCCGCACTTCTACATTCTCTACTCTTTTCCCTATTTCTGTCATGACCAGATCTAAACTTTGCATTTTATTTTCTGCTCTTTTCATTTTTCTTTTAATTGTACTAAATTCTAATGACAACCATTCTTTGAATGATCCCATTTGTTCTTCAAAAAAGGCTTTATCTATATTCTGTCCATCTGTTTTACCTTCTATTTCTCTGTGAAGGTCTTGGTCTTCTTCTGTTTTTGTACCTGTGTTTGTGTCTTCTTCTTCTCTTCTTTGTGTCTGTGTCTCTTCTGTTTTTCCTGATGAGTTGCTTATATCTCTTTGTTGGGCCTCCTCTTGCTGGGCGTCTTGCTGTTGGTCCTCCGCTCCTGGGCTGCTCGTCTGTCGGACCTCCTTCTGTTGATCCTCTTGTCGGTCTCTTTCTGGTTGTTTTTACTTACTCCTTCTTGGGTGCCATCTTCTTTCTCTTCTCTGTAACTTTATCTTCTATTTCTTGTATTTTATATTTGTTGAGTTTTGTCTTTTCCTGACTTTTTTCTGGAGAGGGCTGGTTTTACCTGACCGGCCACTACTCCATCACATGACTCCTCATAACTCCTCATAAAATTGCAAGAGGAACAAAACATAAGCCAACTTTAAATCATTGGTGGAGAACACCTGGTATTGGATGATCTGATTCACCATGTCGGCAATGTGAGGGAGGGGGAATATATCCAGCTGCATGAAACGGTTTATGGTTTGGTTGTAGTCAACTACCATGCGGAGTTTTACCCAGTTCTTGACCACCACAACTTGGTCTCTCCAGGGGCTAGTGCTCAGTTCCATGATCCCTTTGGCTAGTAGCCATTGCACCTCTAACTTGATGAACACCCTGTCCCTCGTGCTGTATCCCCTGCTATTGGTGGCAATTGTCTTGCAGTCGGGGGTAAGGTTAGTGAATAGGGGTGGGGGGTTTACCTGGAGGGTGGATAGCCCACAGGTCATATGCTGTGGGTAAAACGTGGTGTGCCGATTGGTCACATGTAGAGGGAAGGGCAGGCGGTTTAAACATTGGTGGTTGCCGACAATGGGGGACGAATTGGGCCTATCAAATGCCAAAGTGATGCTCTTGAGATTGCACTGGAAGTCCAACCCCAGGATTACCAGTGCGCAGATCTGGGGCATGACCAACAGTTTAAATTTGTTATAAGTAGTGCACCTTAGAGTAAGTGATATAGTGCAGAAGCCCAGAGTCTCAGCCAACTGTGACCTGGATACCAAGGGATATCTTGCAACTGGATGGACTCACCACAAATGAACAGTCCTGCACAGTGTTAGGATGCACAAAACTTTTGGTGCTGCCACTGTTGAATGGGCAGGTAATGGGGTGTCTGTTTGCTTCAACCTCCATCATCGAGCGAGTAAGTTTGTGAGGGCTGTGCTGGTCGAGTATAACGGAAGCCAGTACCCAGTTGTAGTCAGAGTCGCTGTCGGTAAGATGGCATCTTCCCCGACGTGTACATTGTGCTATTGTTCAGGGACAGAAGTGACATTGGTCAAAATGACTGCCCCCACTGCACACACGCAGCGCTGCTTGGGAGAGGAGATCTGGACTTAGATACTTTAGTGTAGTGCCTTTTCTCCACACACACTAAGCACACCACTTCTTTGGCCAGACAGCACTTCCCGGGGTGCTTTGGTTGGCCACAGTAGTAGCACTTCGGGGGCTCAGCGGTGCAATGGTGAAGTCAGGATGCCCCTGTGTAGTGGCAGAGAGGGACCCCGCATCCCAAGATGGTGGCCCTTGTAATCCCCACGTGGCGGCTGCGTTGTTGGATGCAAAAGTGTCCGAGTTACAGAAGGCTACATCCAGTGTTTTGGTGACCCCCAACAGCCTTTTCCAATGTTGGTTCATCGAGCTCCAGTAGCCGCTGTCAGATATAGCCTGCGCAGGCATCCCAATCGAGTTTGTCTGTATAGTTTTCTGCGGTTACATCTTTATAGCTGCAGACTCTCGTGAGTTCGCACAGGGCCCAAATGTATTTTTCGAAGATCTCACTGGGCTGTTGTTTGTGCGTAGCGAGGAGTTGCCTGGAGTTGACCGCATTAGTCTTGGGGCTGTATCTGCTTTGGAGTTTACTCATGGCCTCGTCGAATCCTGTGCAGCCGCTGATGAAGGTGTAGGCCTGATGGTCGACCCTCGATCGCAGCAAGTGAAGTTTGTCATTGTTGGTATCACAACTTGAGCACTGGGATGCAAGAAGTTGTTGAAGCAGATAAGCCAGAGCTCGATTGGTCTGGGGCATCATGCATTTGTGGAGCCACATCTAGTTTGTCCGGCTTTAGCAGCTTGTCCATTGCAAAAAAAATTTATGGTATTAAAAGTGAGGCACTATCAATAATACCAAAAGGCTGGAGTTGCCGGACCACAGGCTTTTAATACCATAAGACTTGGACCATGCTCCTGTTCAGGCCCAATACCAAGACTTATACTGAGGGAGAGACTTGGCTTAACTTCCTTTATTAGGGAATTCTAGGGGATGGAGTCACTGAGGGAATGTGGGCCAGTCACCAAGCAACAGTATTCATTGGTGTACCACCACACTAGTGATCCTTTATCCTTCTCTAGAACACAGAACATGAACCATACAACAGTAAAGTACAGGAACGAGCTCTTTGACCCATGTGTCTGTGCCAAACATGAAGCGCAAATCAAGCTAAAATGCTAATGCTTGCACCTGATAGATATTTCTCCATCCCCTTCATATTCACATGTCTATCTGAGGGGTAACTTTTTTTAAACAGAAAGGAGGGTGTATGGAATAAGCTGCTTTAGGAGGCGCTTGAGGCAGATACTATTGCAATGTTTAAGAACCATTTGGGCAGATACATGAATTGGATAGGTTAAGAGGGATATGAGCTTAATGCATGCAGGTGGAACTAGTGTAGCTGGGACTTCTTGGTCAGCATGGGCAGGTTGTGCTGAAGGGCCAGTTTCCACAGTGTATGACTTATCAACAAAACATAATTAATTCCCAAAACATTATTAACTCAACTTCTCTTGACATTCACCTCCACCTGCCCCCATCTCAAGCTGCATCAACTACCTGGACTTTTTGTACCCCAATTTTTGCTATTTTACCAATACTACTTCACTATTTTAGCATCAAAGCTTTTACTTTTAGCGATACAATTTTCAATGAGGGGGTGTGCTGATGGTGAATTCTGGGTTAAAGATTTTCTACCATGGAAGATCAAGGGTTCTTTTTATGTTTTGAACACTGTCATGAGATTTTGCCTAATGTGGAATTCAGATCACTATTGGAACAGGGCCGGCGCCAGGGTGTGGGGGGGGGGGGGGGGGGGAATTTGCAGGCATTGCCCCCAAAAATGAGGTATTGGAGGCACTAGTGTCACAAGCGTTACTGGTCTCCGTGCGATATAAGCAGCTCGTTTGTCTGTTACGTCGGAGGGAGGGGAAAGTGTGATGGCGGTGGCACATGGAAGAGGTTCACGGTAGGCAGGTGGGCATCACGACCCATCTCCACCCCCCCACCACCACTGAGTGAGTTTTCGAACGTCAGGTCATGTCCCTGCAGTTACCCTAATGCCCCCCACTAAAACTTGTTCTGACGTCAACCCTGCATTGGAATCGGGTTGATATTAGACACATTGTTAAGGCAAAGGAGGAAAAACCCAACACCCAACCCCAACCAACCAATTTTCCCCTGCAACCGCTGCAATCGTGTCTGCCTGTCCCGCATCGGACTTGTCAGCCACAAACGAGTCTGCAGCTGACGTGGACTTTTTACCCCTCCATAAATCTTCGTCCGCGAAGCCAAGCCAAAGAAAAAGAATGGAGTTAGTAGGAAGATGTGAAAATTACCCCTACACTTTCATTTTCATTTATTTTCATATCACTTGTGCTTTATATCTCTCACTGTAACTGACTTGAAATCTATTGCAGATATAAAATCAAGGAATTTAGTTACTTCACTGCTTAAATAAGTTCCTTTGTGTCTCAGTCAAATGTGTTTCAATGAGAGTGCAAGGTTAATTGTGAATAACAAGACAATGTAAGGCACTTCTGCTGTTTATTCCTGGCCAACAGGTGAGTGGCTGAAGATTTATATGTTATTTTAGTTATTCACATTTCAGGATTTGCACATCATTGGCAAGAAGAACATTTATTATCCATCCCTAATCAGCCCTCAGGAGGAGTTGGTGAGCCTCCTTCTTGAATCACTACAAGGTTCAAGATTCAACAATAAAGGTTCCTCTACTGTCATGTACCCCAGCACACAAAATTTGTTTTTCCTTTTTTGGCCTGTAAAGGCGCACCAAGAGGTGTGACTTGTCCAGAACCCCTACCAAGATGGCAAAAAGAAGCAAAAGAGAGTCTCCTCAGAGACAGAGTGTCCATGGATCTCATCACCCCATAACCTACAGAACGACACAACCACTCATTCATTCTAGCAGTGAATCCAAGCTCAATGCGTCCAAGCCACACTCTTCGGCCACTGGTTCTGAACCCCTGAAGCAATTAAGATGTTGTCATCATCCATTGGCACCCTTGTGAATCCTGATCCAAATACTTGGTTCCCAGAAGCTGATTTCTAGCAGCCTGCAGCCTGGTGTGTGTGTTCTTCAGCCACCAAGAAGTCCCTCACTGGTCTGCAGTTGTGGTCTTCTACCTGCAGGGTTCTCTCTCAAGTTTCCCCTTCCCAGACAGGAGGTGTTCTCATGATCTGGTGCTCTGTGCCAGGCCACTGCTTCCCGAGAGCCTGCAACCCTCGATGTCTGGGCTGCCAAGCATGGGTGCTGCCATCTTGGACCTCTCTGGTTCTGCTTGGATTTGCTAGGGATTTTGAATACACAACCTTGGAACTTCAGAAGATGATGTAAATTATCACTTTAAATAGGTCTTTGGAGCTACGCAAGATTATTGACTGATCAAGTTCTTTAAAGGCACTGTGGTTCGTGTGCTGTCCAGCGAACGAAAGAAAAACCATACAGAAGCTGTGAGTGAGTTGAACCAACCAACTGATTTTACTGGAACTCTCCAAGAGCTCCCATGATCCTTTGTGCCCCCCTCCCCCACACCGGGACCATTGTGATGTCAGCAAGTGCGAATCTTCACCTCCATGACCTGGGAAGTGGAGGACCTTCAAAGGTGAAATTTTGAGAGTACAGACTTTGTATGTTCCTGTCGAATCAAAGGCAAGGTTAACAGGCATAGGGAACCTTGATTTTTGAGGGATATTGAGGATCTGGTTTGGAAAAAGAGAGAGGTGTATAGCAGGTATAGGCAATATCAAACATATGATGTAGTTGAGGAGTATAAAAAAGGCAAGAAAAACTGCAGGAAAGATATCAGGAAGGCTCCAAGAAAGCATGAGGTTGCTTTGGCAGACATTGTGAAGGAAAATCCTAAGGATTTCTACAGGTATATTAAGAGGAAAAGGATAGTAAGGGACAAAATTGGTCCCCTTGAAGATCAGAGTGGTCGGCTTTGTATGGAGCCAAAAGATATGGGGGGGGGGGGAATCTTAAATGTTTTTTTTCATCAGTATTCACTTGGGAAACAGGGACAGAGATGTGGTAAGAAAGGAAAACAAGCAGTGAGATCATGGAACCTATAGAGATTTAAAAAGAAAGAGTCCATTTTGGTCTTAAAGCAAATAAGAGTGGGTAAATCCCCAGGGCCTGACAAGATATTCCCTCAGACTTTGAGGGAAGCAAGTGTAGAAATTGCAAGGGTTCTGGCAGAAATATTTAAAATGTCTTTAGCCACGAGTGTGGTGCTGGAGGACTGGAGGGTAGATCACGTTGTTCCATTGTTAAAAAGGGCTCCAAAAGTAACTCTGGAAATTATAGTCTGGTGAGCCTGACACCAATAGTAGGCAAATTATTGGAAGGTGTTGTAAGAGATCAGATATACAATTATTTGGATAGCCAGGAACTGATTAGGAAGAGTCAACATGGCTTTGTGTGAGTTAGGTCATGTTTAACCAATCTTGTAGAGTTTATCAAGGAGGTAACCTGGAATGTATTTTTTAAAATTTTATTATTTCTTGCACCATGAATCATATCAATAACAACATTCACAAATGATCATCACTAATATATACACAGTGACATTTCCTCTTTTTCCCCCCTTTTCCCACTTTTGTCCCTCCCCATCCCTTTCAGAAACCAATAAATAATAAAACACATAAAACAAAGAAATAACATAAAGCAAAGAAGTCGTATCGTCCAATTTTACATATCTGAATCTTATCGTGCTCATAATCATGTCATTTTAAGAGATGAAGGTCTGTGCTCAGTATTCTCTCACATATTTTATGTATGGTTCCCAAATTTGTTTGAATAATGTACACTTGTCTTTCAGATAGTATGTAATTTTTTCTAATGGAATACACTTGTTTATTTCTGTAAACCACTGTTGTATTTTAAGGTTTGTTTCCATTTTCCAGGTTGTTATAATACATTTTTTGCTACTGCTCACGTTATCATAATAAATCTTTTTTGGGCTCTGTCTAATTTTAGTCCTAATCTTTTGTCTCTTAGATGATTTAACAGAAATTTTTTTGGATCTTTATATATATTATTTCAAAGTTGGGAAAAAGATTTAAACATAGAGATAAAGAATGAAACATGGGAGGAGTTATATGTAGAAACAATGAGGAACAAGATAAATACTAGATTGCGTATGATACAATATAACTGGCTACATAGATTATAAATCACTCCTCAGAAATTAAAAGAGTGGGACCCAACAGCATCGGATCGATGCTTCCGCTGTAGACAAGAGACTGGAACAACATTACATGCAATTTGGACATGTTCAAAAGTGAAAACTTTCTGGGAAGATCTAAACCTAATATTAAACAAGGTTACCTGGAATGTTGACAAAGGAAAAACTGTGGATGTTAGTAAGGCCTTTGATAAGGTCCCACATGGGAGGTTAGTCAGGAAGGTTCAGACACAAGGCATTCATTGTGCAGTAGTGAAATGATTTTCACAATGGCTGGACGGGAGAAGCAGAGAGTAATGGTGGATAATTGTTTGTCAGACTGGAGGCCTGTGACTGGTAGTGTGCCTCAAGAATCAGTGCTGGGATCATTGTTGCTTCTCATCTATATCAATGATCTGGATGATAACGTGGTAAATTGGATCAGCGTGTTTGCAGATGGTATTAAGATTGGAAGGCAAAGAACATTTTCAAAGCTTTCAAAAGGATCTGGACCAGCTGGAAAAATGGACTGAAAAATGGCAGGTGGAATTTAAATTTTTTAAAAATAATTTTAATTTAAAAAAAAATTTAGACATACAGCGTTAACAGTCCATTTCGGCCTACGAGTCTGTGCCACCCAATTTACACCTCTTTAACCCAAACCCCCCCCCCCCAGTAAACTTTTTTAATGGTGGGAGGAAACTGGAACCCCCGGAGAAAGCCCACGCAGACACAGGGAGAACATACAAATTTCTGACAGTGCGGGATTTGAACCCTGGTCCGGTCCCGATCACTGGTGCTGTAAAGGCGTTGCACTCTACGCTAACCATGCCACCCTATTAATTTAATGCAGACAAGGGTGAGGTGCTGCATTTTGGAAGGACAAACCAAGGAAGGGCATTCATGGTGTGGTGCACTGTTAGACAGAATCAGACACACACAAGGGAAAGACTGTACAACAGGCTTTAATCTACAAAGCCTTCCACAGAGCCAGGCTGGCTGTGGCTGCAGCAACTTTGTGTGAGGCCTCGGGAGGCCAGCACAGGCTTATATCCAGGAGGGTGATTGACACCTGACTGGGTGGGGCTTGATCCATTCAGGCCAACTGATTGGCAGCCAGCCAGGTGTTGTCCTGTCCCCTTACACTCCTGCAGGTACAGAGGTTTCCCCCTGCAGTAGGCTGGTGATGAACCACCACATTCACCACCTTCTTTAAAATTGTCCCGGAGGGTGGTGCAGTAATAAGGAATCACACCCACTATGTACATACAATATTTACAGGTTGAGACAATTCGGCGACCGTCAGGGTCTCTGTGACCGTCGTAGGACTGGCTTCTGGTCACTAGTCAGAGGGAAAGTGGGGGGGCTGGCGGCAGGGGTGTGTGTGGCTAATGTGGTGCTGCGCGGAGGGGTGGCCATGGGTCCAGGGTCGATGTATGCAGGTTGTAGGTGGGGGGCGGGTTCGTCTCTTAAGGCTGAAGCAGGCCCCTGGTGGTCAAGGAGGCCCTGCGTGCCTCATAGCTGCATGGGGATGGGGATGTATGCCCGGTCAGCATCGTCCTGGATTGGAGGGTGGCATGGTGTGGTGGGTGGTCCTGCTGGTGCCAGGTCCCTGGTTGAGACGGTGTCCTCCCTGCCACTGCCGAACCTAACATAAGCGTAGTTATGGTTTGTATGAAGGAGGAAAACCTGCTCTACCAGGGCTTCGGCCTTGTGTTTCCGTACATGCTTACGCAGAAGCACCGGTCCCGGGGACGTGAGCCATGCTGGGAGTGACATTCCAGTCGCTGACCTCCTGGGGAATAAGAACAGACATTCATGAGGGGTCTCGTTGGTAGCCGTGCACAGCAGTGACCGAATGGCATGGAGTGCCTCGGGCAGGGCGTCTTGCCAGAACTCAACGGCCCACCCTTTTGACCTGAGAGCCAGGAGGACTGCCTTCTAGACCACCCCATTCTCACGTTCCACTTGCCCGTTGCCTCTTGGGTTATAGCTTGTCATGCGTCTGGTCATGATGCACCTCACTATCAGGTACTGGCGCAGCTCGTCGCTCATGAAACTAGACCACCCCCCCCCCACCCTGATCACTGTGGGTGAAGGCGGAGTAGCCAAACATGGTGAAAATCTGCCCCAAGGCCCTGATGACGGTGGCCGTGAAGGTGTCCAGACAAGGGATGGCGAAAGGGAAGCGTGAGTACTCGTCCACTACCGTGAGGAAGTAAACGTTTCAGTTTGTGGAAGGCAGCGGCTCTTTGAAGTCCACACCAAGACGCTCAAAAGGCCGAGTTGCCTTTACATCGTGGGCCTTGGGGGGGGGGGGCAGAAGAAATGGGGTTTACACTCTACACAGACCCGACAGGCCTCGGTCATGTCCCTGACGTCCCTGATGGTGTACGGCAGATTTCGGGACTTAACGAAATGGTACAACCGGGTGACGCCCGGATGGCAGAGGTACTCATGCAATATCTGCAGCCTGTCGTCATGCATAGACATCATCAGGGGAGTTGTTAAACTTCTCGGGGCGGTACTGGATGTTGTAGCTGTCGGTTGCCAGCTCGACTCTCCAGCGCAGGATCTTGTCGTTCTTGGTCTTGCTCTTGTGGGTAGTGTTAAACATGAACACCACGGCCCGCTGGTCCTTGAGGAGTGTGAATCTCCTGCCGGCCAGGTAGTGGCGCCAGTGGCAGACCGCTTCCACAATTGCCTGGGCCTCCTTTTCAATGGCGGAGTGTCCTAGCTCAGAGTCGTGGAGGGTCTGGAGAAGAAGGTGATGGGGTGCTCCCCTTGGTTGAGGGTAGCAGCGAGGGTCATCTCGGAGGCATCGCTCTCCATCTGGAAGGGGGTGTCCTCATCCACAGTCTGCATCGTGGCATCTGCGATGTCTTGCCTGATGTGGGTGAAGGCTGCCTGCGCCTCAGGTGGGAGGGGAAAAGTTGTGGCTTGGCCCAGTGGGCAGACCTTGTCTGAGAAGCGAGGGACTTACTGCAAGTAATAAGAGAACAGGCCCAGGCACCTGCGGAGGGCCTTTAGCGTGGGGGTAGGGGTAACTCCATTAATGGGCGCATCCTTTCTGGATCTGGGCCGAAGACTCCAAGGGCCATGATGTACTCCAGGATGGCGAGGCGGGTGGTGCTGAACACACACTTCTCCTTGTTGTAAGTGAGGTTCAGCTTCGTGGCCGTCTGGAGGAGTTTGTTCAGGTTAGCATCGTGGTCCTGCTGGACATGGCCGCAGATAGTGACATTATCCAGATATGGGAATGGCACCTTCAGCTTGTGCTGGTCTACCATGCGATCCATCTCCTGCTGGAAGACGGAGATCCTGTTCATGACCCCAAAAGAACTGGTACAGGTGCCCGTCCGCCTCAAAGGTGGTGTAGGGCTTGTCCTTCGGTGGATAGGGATTTAGTGATATGTCGACTTCAGGTCAATCATGGAGAAAACCCGGTAGCAGGCTATCTCATTGACCATGTCAGCGATCCTCGCAGAGGATAGGCATCCAGCTGGGTGTACCGATTAACGGTCTGGCTATAATCCACGACCATCCTTGGCTTACTTCCCCCTTTGACTCTCCTAGGGCTGTTACTGGGCTCTATAACGCCTTCCGCCAGGAGTCGCCACACCTCTGCCTTGATGAAATCCCTGTCTGCAGTGCAATAGCGCCTACTTCTGGCAGCGATCAGCTTGCAGCCTAGCGCAAGATGTGGAAAGAGCGCTGGTGTGGTGATGTGCAGTGTGGAGAGGCCGCAGGTTGGCTGGGGCTGGTAGGTTGGCATGCTGTGCAAGGTGAGTTGAGGATGGGGCCCCCCAAAGGCAAGGGTGACACTTTGCAGGTGGCACTGGAAATCCAGGCCCAGGAGGAGTGGTGTGCAGAGTTTAGGCATGACTAGGAGTCTGAATCCTGTGTAAGTCTCCCCTCCCACCGTTATATCGACTGAGCAGCACCTGAGGCTACCAACAGTCTTATCCTTGGGGGCAAGGGCGATCGAGCATGTGGTGGGGTGGACCTTTAACCTTAGGGAGTGGGCCATGCTCAGGTGAATGAAGCTCTCAGTGCTGCCACTGTCCAACATGCACTTTGTTACATGCCCATTGACTCGCATGTCCATCATCGAGCGCCCGAGATCTTGGGGGACGTCTCTGGTCAGCGTGGTGGAAGCCAGGACCATCTCGGAGTCAGAGTCATTGGTATCCGGAGGCATGGGGAGCATCAGTAGGGTGGCCTGGTCATCACCCGTGTTGACACGTCGACATCGGTCGTGAGGTGCAGCATGCAGTAGCCAATGGCGTCCGGAGGCATGGGGAGCATCGGTAGGGTGGCCTGGTCATCACCCGTGTTGACCACGTTGCTGTCGGTCGCTGGGTGCGGCGTGCGGCAGCTGATGGCACCCGGAGACATGGGGAGCATCGGTAGGGCAGCTTAGTCATTGCCCGTGTTGACCACGTCATTCTCAATGTCGTCGGGGGCCCTCCATGTCGGGTGCTGCCTGGACCAAGATGGTGGCGGCACGTGGGGAGCTGCTGTGTGGCTAGCCTCCTTCCCCAGCTGCTTCCGCTGCACCAGAGGAAGTGACGTCATCACGGCTGGTGGCAGTGACGTCGTTACGTCAGCCGGGTGTGACGTCACACCGTGAGCCAGAAGTGATGGCACTGTAGTTCTCAGTGAGCGGTGCCATCGAGGGCAAGGGCTGGTCGTGGCACATGCTGTGATAGTCGCTGGCGGGGCCGGATGTTGCACGGTCAAAGTCAGGGAAGGGGAAGTCGTCACGGGAACAATGGCACTGCACGGCACGCGCACGTTGGGGGGTCCGTGGGGGAGGTAGGGAGGTCATAGAGGGCCGCTGAGCTGCCGGCAGGTTTAGAGAGGCACACTTTTGCAAAGTGGCCTTTCTTGCCGCATCGGGAACATTACTGGTTCCCAGCTGGGCAGTTTTGGCGTGATCATCGATCTGACCCACACCAGGACCTACAGTACTTACAGGGGCGCCGGGCGCCTGCCACAGTAACATTCTCCTCCCCAGATCGGCCTGGGGCTGCAGCTGCAGTGTGAGAGGGCCATGAGGGAATGTGGGGGAACCTGGAATCAAAGGCTTTGACGTGCAGGGCTTCTGCTTTCAGGGTTTGAACCACTTCCACAGTCCTGGTTAGGGCATAGATGTTGTCTTCCAGCAGCTTCTGCTGGATGGCCCTTGAGTGTAGCCCTTGGATGAAGGCATCCCGGATCAGCCTCTCGACCTCCTCTACACCTACCCTGGGTTCAGCCAGACATGGTCGGGCCAACTCTCGCAAGTGTCCCAGGTAAGACTCAGCCGTCTTCCCGGGTTGCTGGTTTCTGGTGTTGACGAGATACCTTGCACAGACCACATTCATGGGGGGCTTGTACAAGTTCTCAAGAGTGTCCATTGTGCTCTTGTATGTGGAGCAGCCTTTGGTTACCTGTAAGATGTGGGGACCCAGCTTTGACCAGATTACGACCAACCTCTTCCAATCGGAGTCCAGAACGTCCCCCTCATGTGCCTTGATGATTGCTTCGACCGTGTGCTGCCAGATCTCGAAGCGTGTCTGGACTTCCAGGTGGCGTGGGTCAACTTTGAGGCTCCCTACGCTCAGGAGATTTTCTATGGCAGCCGTGGGAAAATTTGTGTATTAAATTGAGGTGCGCTGTTAGCCAGAATCAGACACACACAAGGTAAAGACTGTACAACAGGCTTTAATCCACAAAGACTTCCACGGAGCCAGGCTGGCTGTGGCTGCAGCAACTCTGTGTGAGGCCTCGGGAGGTTGGTGCAGGCTTATATCCCGGAGGGTGATTTACACCCAACCAGGTTGGTTTTGATCCATTCAGGCTGACTGATTGGCAGCTGGGCAGGTGTTGACCTGTCCCCTTACACTCCTGCAGGTACAGAGGTTGTCCCCTGCAATAGGCCGGTGGTGTACCACCACACATGGTAAATGAGGGTCACAAGTTGATAGGGTTGTAAAGAGAACTTTGGCATATTGGCCTTCAAAAATCAAAGTATTGAGTACAGGAGTTGGGATGTTTATGTTAAAGTTGTATAAGACCAAATTTGGAGAACTGTGTGCACCTAACAACAGAAAAGATGTCAATAAGATGAAAGAGTGCAGAGAAGATTTACTAGGATGTTGTCAGGACTTGAGGAACTGAGTTACAGGGAAAGGTTAAACAGGTTAGGACTTTATTCCCTGGAACATAGAAGAATGAGGGGAGATTTAATATTAAAAATGATGAGGGGGATGGATAGAGAGAAGTTAAATAGGCTTTTTCCCACTGAGGCTAGATGAGATACAAACCAGAGGACATGGGTTAAGGGTGAAAGAATAAAAGTTTAGGGGGAACACGAGGGGGGGAACTTCACACAGAGAATGGTGAGGGTGTGGAGCGAGTTGACAGCTGAAGTGGTGAATGTGGGCTCAATTTTAACATTTAAGAAGAATTTGGACAGGTACAGGAGGGCTATGGACTGGGTGCATGTCAGTTGGAGTAGGCAAAAATATGGTTTAGCACAAACTAGAAGGGCCAAAGGGGCCTGTTTCTGTGCTGTAATGTTCTATGGTACTAAAAAATAAAATAAGAGTCTAGTGATCTGGTGCCAAGGTAACAACCTCTCTCAGGAAGACAAGGGAGCTGATTATAAAATTTAGGATGGGGTTATAGATCCAATTGTGAAGTGATGACCCTCCGAGTTCACATCAAATGGCACTGAGATGAGGATAGTAGATAGCTTCAAGTTCCCAGGAGTAAACACTCCCAGTGCCCAGACCTGGATCAACTGCATCAACACCACAGCCAAACAACACCTCTGCTTCCTTGGAAGACTGAGGAAGTTTGGCGTGTCCGACTCCCCCCCACCCCACCCCCCGCATCCCTCAACAACATCTGCAGGTGTACCATGGAAATCATCCTAGCTGGGTGCATCACAGTGGAAGCTGCTAGACCCAAAATGGGAAGAAGCTTCAGAAGGTGGTGAATGCAGCTCAGAACTTCCTTCCACTCCACGGACTCCATCTACACTTCTCACTGCCTCAAAAATGATATGTCCATTAAATGATTGAAGATGGATTATTTATGGTTTAATAATGACCCTGATGATTTGAGAATATTCTTATTTAATAATCTCTTTGGATTAATTGTGTTTGGACAGCACTTTGGATAATTCATTAATATTTGTTAAAACAGTTGTTTGATTTTAAAATAAAACTGTTGAAATTGAAATAATTAAACTACAAGAGGCAATCCATTTAAAAAATGCATTGATTAAAAAGATCATTCATGCGGGGCTTTAAAAACTCTGCAACTATTTTCCAGTTCAAAACCTCAAATAAACTTCAAAACAAGCTTCAAATTCCTCTGTTCTGTTGAGCTAAATGTTCAGCATTTTTGCTAAATTCAATGAGAATTTTCCAGCAATTAGTCAAATGTGAGTAACACACGCAACAATGGAATCTAGACTACTTACAATAGGACTCAGGGGTTCAATTAGCTTTTCTTATTTTTTTGTTTCTGGACACTTCAATTAGTTTTGTCAAACCACTTCCAAGGTCTCAATTTTAATACAGGTACACAAAATAGACAAAGGGAAGATAAATTCCAAAAGCTATTGATGCTCTCTTTAACTGTTCAAGCTAGCAATTTATAACATGCAAAATCCATTTTGCTAATGCCTTATTAACAATATCCAGGAAAAAGCATATTACAGCTTCAACATATTCGATTCCTTGTAATGAAAATATCAAATCTTTTCCTTTCTTTGAAACAGGTGTTTAGTTGATTCTTCGTGCTCACATATGTTCAGGATTTCGTACCTAAATACTTCAGCTGCCTATTAATCATATAGGCTGAGTTTAAAAAAAAGCATTTCCTTGTTCTGCTGTGAAGTCCAGACAAAATAGAATGATCTAAACCATTCTACACAGATGTAACTGATAAGTTTTAGGGAATCAGTGACAAACAAATTCGTACAGATGGAATTCTTATCTTCACAGTAATTTCTTAAAAGTTTGCATGTCAGCAGGCCTGATCAAGTTTGACTGTGTCTGGAATTGAAAAGTGTTTTCAATATGCTTCCTGGAAAGCTATAAAAAGGGTCCCTGTTACATTAAAATGTTGTTAAGTGTTCTAATATATGCAACATCACTGCAGAATTCCTCACAGTGTCTTAATCGGAAATTGGAGAATTCCTCAATGATTTTACGTTGAAATATTTTTTATACTATTTTGGGTAAAGGTTAAAAATATGAGAAAAGAAGGCAATGCAAGTTTGGTGTGGCATGGGGGCATCAACAAGTTGATTGAATGTTTCATTCAATTTATTCGGAAAGATTCAGAGTAGAACTATATCAACAGAGTTATTAAATAAGCTAATAAGATTTTGTTGTTGATGAAGGAGCAATGAACATTATATCTAATGTTATGCAAAATAGACTCTTAATCAAGAGAAATTGCAGGGCAATTGATTTATTGAAGGAAAATCTAATGGTTCCGCTTATAGTGTTGGAGCAAGACATTTTGAAGTGTTGATGCATGATAGAATGGAGTAACGATGTACATAAGAAATTTCTCCAAAATGCTGCAGTCATAAGCACAGTGCAGGTGGTGAACCAAGATTCCACTACTCTGGAAATGTTGGGTGGAAGCCCAGCCTGTTATGCTTTCTAAAGACATTCAGAGTGGCAGATGCCTGTAAACCAAGAGCTCATCTCTCTACCCTTACACTTGTGGCCAGTAGAAGTTTCAGGGAGTTAAACAGGAAAGTCTGTTGACGTTGAGATTGTAGTGCAATTTACAAAAGTTCTGGAGAAACTCAACAAGTCATACAGCATTAATAAAAAACAAAGGAATATTACCAACATTTCAGGCTTGAGCCCTTTGTCAAGGTTCATCAAAGTTTTAGGAAGACATTTAGACATGTATAGAACGGTGCAGATATAGGTCCTTCGGCCCATCACGTCTGTGCCAGCCATGATGCTAAAACAAACTATTTTCATCTGCTTACAACTTGTCTTTATCTCTTTACTCCCTGCCTGCTTGTGTCCTTGTCTGCTTGCCTCTTAATCATTGCTGTCATATCTGCTTCGACCACTTCCACGTTCCACTCTCAGTGTAAAACAAACATGCCTTGAAAATCTCTTTTAAATGCACCATCCACCTTAAACCATTATCCTCTGGTATCTAAACCTTCCATCTTGGGGGGGAAGGGGGGGGGGGGGGACAACAAAAATCCGGGACTTAAAAAAATGGACTTTGGCAAGGCTTCACATGGTAGGCTGGTTTTGAAGGTGAAATCACATGGAATCCAGGTTGATTTGGCCAGCTGATTTGGTGGAAGGAGTCAGAGGTTGGTAGTGGAGGGTTCTTTTTTTTAAGATGTGAGGCCTGTGAGGAGTGGTGTGCTGCAAGGAATCAGAATCATAAACAGAATTTATTGTCATGAACAAGTCGTGAAATTCAGTGTCTTGCGGCAGCGTCACAGTTCAAACATTCATATTACAACCATCTTACAACATTATTATAAATTAAAAAAATAAAATAGTAGCACACAAAAAGTAAGGCAGTGTCTTACTTTTCCAGTGATCAGAGCTGGGTCCTCTGTTGCTTGTCACCTATATTAATGATTTGAACACAGGTTGCGTGGTTGGTAAGTTTATGAATAACATCAAAATTGGTGGTAAAATGGACAATGAAGCTGGTGGCCTAAAGTTACAATGAGATGAAGATCAAATCAAAATATGAGCAAAGGAATGGCAGATGGAATTGAACTCTGACAAGCAAAAAGTGATGGAAAGTTAAACCATGTCAGAACCTGCACAGTAAATGGCAGGACACTGGGGAGAGCTGTAGAACAGAGAAACCTGAAGATACAAGTACATAGTTCCCTGAAAGTGGTGGCACAGGTAGATTAGTTGGTGAAGAAGGCATATGGTCCATAACATGAGACAATGAGTACAAGAGTCAGGACATCATATTAATGCTGTAGTAGATGTTGGTGATACCACAGCTAGAATGTTGTGTGTAGCTATGGTTGTCATAGTACTGAAAGGCTACGACGAAGCAAAGGAAGGTGCAGAAAAGATTCACAAGGATGTTGCCAGGACTGGAGGGAAGGAGAAACTGGATGGGGTGGGACTGTTTTTCATGGAGCCGAGAGGTGACCTTATAGAGGTTTAGAACCATAGATCCATAAACCATTACTGCAAAGAAAGCAGGCTATTCTAGTCTTTGCTGAACTATTATTTTGCCTAGCCCCACTGACCTGCTCCTATTCTATATCTCTCCATGCCCCTCCCATCCATGTACCTGTCCAAATTTTTCTTATGTTAAAATTGAGCCCACATTCACCTCTTCAACAGGCAGCTCATTCCATGCCCCACCACTCTCTGTGTGAAGAAATTTCCCCCAATGTTCCTCCTAAACTTCTTCCATTTCACCCTTAACCCATGTCCTCTGGTTTGTATCTCACCTAACGTCAGTGGAGAAAGCTTTCTTGCATATACTCTACCTATACCCATCATAACTTTGAGTACCTCTATCAAATCTCCTCTAATTTTTATTTGCTTCAGGGAGTAAAATCCTAATATGTTTAACCTTTCCCTGTAACTCAGTTCCTCAAGTCCTGGTAATATCCTAGTAAATCTTCTTTGCACTCTTTCAATCATATTGACACCTTTTCTGTGGTTCGGTGACCAAAACTGCTCACAATTCTCCAAATTTGGTCTTATCTTTGGCTTGGCTTCGCGGACGAAGATTTATGGAGGGGGTAAAAGTCCACGTCAGCTGCAGGCTCGTTTGTGGCTGACAAGTCCGATGCGGACACGGTTGCAGCGGCTGCAGGGGAAAATTGGTTGGTTGGGGTTGGGTGTTGGGTTTTTCCTCCTTTGCCTTTTGTCAGTGAGGTGGGCTCTGCGGTCTATTTCAAAGGAGGTTGCTGCCCGCCAAACTGTGAGGAGCCAAGATGCACGGTTTGAGGCGATATCAGCCCACTGACGGTGGTCAATGTGGCAGGCACCAAGAGATTTCTTTAGGCAGTCCTTGTACCTTTTCTTTGGTGCACCTCTGTCACGGTGGCCAGTGGAGAGCTCGCCATATAACACGATCTTGGGAAGGCGATGGTCCTCCATTCTGGAGACGTGACCCATCCAGCGCAGCTGGATCTTCAGCAGCGTGGACTCGATGCTGTCGACCTCTGCCATCTCGAGTACTTCGACGTTAGGGATGAAAACGCTCCAATGGATGATGAGGATGGAGCGGAGACAACGCTGGTGGAAGCGTTCTAGGAGGCGTAGGTGATGCCGGTAGAGGACCCATGATTCGGAGCCGAACAGGAGTGTGGGTATGACAACGGCTCTGTATACGCTTATCTTTGTGAGGTTTTTCAGTTGGTTGTTTTTCCAGACTCTTTTGTGTAGTCTTCCAAAGGCGCTATTTGCCTTGGCGAGTCTGTTGTCTATCTCATTGTCGATCCTTGCATCTGATGAAATGGTGCAGCCGAGATAGGTAAACTGGTTGACCGTTTTGAGTTTTGTGTGCCCGATGGAGATGTGGGGGGGCTGGTAGTCATGGTGGGGAGCTGGCTGATGGAGGACCTCAGTTTTCTTCAGGCTGACTTCCAGGCCAAACATTTTGGCAGTTTCCGCAAAGCAGGATGTCAAGCGCTGAAGAGCTGGCTCAACTTTAACATAAACATCCCAACTCCTATACTCAATATTTTGATTTGTGAAGGCCAATGTGCTAAAAGGTCTCCTTATGACCCTATCTACCTGTGATGCCACTTTCACGGATTAATATCTGTATTCCCGTATCTCTCTGTTCTACCACACTCCTCAAATATAACCTACCATGCACAAAGCCATGTGGACTATCACTAACCAGTCCCTGCCTATCCAGGTACTTGCTTATCCAATCTCTTGGAACCTCTTCCAAAAACTCACCTGATACTGATATCAGGCTCAGCAGCCTATAATTTCCTGGGTTATTTTTGGTGCCTTTTTCAGACAATGAGCTCTCCTCCAAACCTCTGGCATCTCACCTGTGGCTAAGGAGATTTTAAATATATCTCGGATTAAAGCAGACACTGTGATAGAAATAAAAACACAATCCTGGAGAAAATCAGCAGTTAAAAATGTGTACTTTATGTAGCAATGATAAAAATACATAACTGATGTTTCAGCTTGAGCCTTTCATCAAGGTAGGAGCAAAATGTAGGCGGGCCCCTGACAAAAATGATGGGGGGAGGGATAGGTGGTACAGACCCTACAGTCCTACAGGTAGGAGGTAATAGGTGGCTAAGGGAGGGAGAGCACACCAGAAAACAAGGGGAGGGGGTGTAGCTCTGTCAATGGAGAGGGAAGGGGATGGATAGGGGGAGGAAAGAAGGCAGAGTGATGGGGAAGAGAGGGAGAATGGGGAGAACGCTAGCAGAAACCGGAGAAGTTGATGTAATACCATCCAGTTGGAGAGTCCCCAGACGGAAAATTAGGTGTTGTTTTCGGGTGATCTTGGATTGATAGTACACGAGACCATGGATAGACATGTCAGCATGGATGTGGGGCACAGAAGTGAAATGATTGGCCATTGGGAGATCCCTGTCATCAATCTGGACAGACCAAAGATGCATCTGTGTCTACTCTCTCTGACATAGAAAGGGCCACAATGGGGACACCAGATGCAGTAGATGATTCCTGTAGATGCATAAGTGTTGCTTCACTTGGAAGGACTGCTTGGGGTGCTGAATGGTGATGAGGGAGGAGGTGTGGGTGCAAGTGTAGCACTTCCTGCGGTCGCAGGGTAAGGTACCAAGGGGGCAATTATGGGAAGGAATGAGTGGTCAAGGGAGAAACGGAGGGAGCAGACCCTAAGGAAGGCAGAGAGGGGAAGATATGTCTGATGTGGGATCATATAGGTGATGGAAATTACGGAGGACAATGTGTTAGATACTGATGCTGATGGGGTGGTAGGTGAAGTCAAGGGGAGTTCTGTTTTGTTGCATCAGAGGGCAGAAGGGGCCAGGGCAGATGCTGGGAAATGGAGGAAATGTGGGTAAGGGGCTGAGTTTTGGAAGAAGGAGGGCATTTCAGATGAGCTTGGCTGGAAGTCCTCAATTTCAAGTAGAGAGAAAGGCAATGTAGCTGTGCGTCTGGGTTCGCGCATGATAATAAAGTCTGGGTTAGTGCATTAACTCTTGAGAGCAGCAGGGATTACAGATGGTGAGCAGTGAGAGAGAATTCCACAGAACTCCCTTCAGAGAGAAAAGGGGAACTTCTTCAGGGTAGGCTTTCCTCTGAGAGATTTTGCAGTTTTGCAATTAACAGGAGTAAAATACAAAAGTCTTGAGACACCGTAATAGACATCCTAAGCTCTATTGTATCTGTTCCCAAGATGAGGTCTTCCAGTCCAGATAATCCAAAATGTCCTCATTCCCCTCCATGGACCACAAGATCTGGCTGCTCACACTCCCTCCTTTGAATACCGTGATCTCCCTGGCACCTGGGAGGCAACATACCAATCTTATCCACAAAACCCCTCACTAATGAATCCCCTATTACTGCAGCTTGCCTCTTCTTCTGCCTCCTATTCTTAGACACAAGGCCAGACTCTATGCCAGAGCCTGACTGCCAAGACTTGACCCTGATTGTTTCTCCCCCCAAAACGGTATTCATATTATTGAGGGAATGGCCACAGGAGTACCCTACACTGCTCTCCGATCATCATAATATGGATAAGGAGAATAGTCACAGTCCTTTTTGAACAGGAACATGGATAGGGAAAGCTTGGAGGGATATGCACAAAATGACGGCAAATGGGTTGAGCCCAGAAAGGTACCTTGTTCAGCAAGGATGAGTTGGGATGTAGGACCTGTTTCCATTTGCTTCAGCCAATGACTATGACCATCTATGCTTTCTACCTTATATCTTACACACTTACACACTGTGTCAGACCACAGGCTCCAATGCACCACTGAAAAGTTTGTTCACCTTCTCCTTGTAGGGTTAAACCATAAAACCATATAACCATATACAGCACAGAACAGGCCAGTTTGGCCCTACTAGTCCATGCCGGAACAAATCCCCACCCTCCTGGTCCCACTGACCAGCATCTGGTCCATACCCCTCCAATCCTTTCCCCTCCATGTAATTATCCAGTTTTTCCTTAAATGTAAATAACGTCCTTGCTTCAACCACCTCTGCCAGAAGCTTATTCCAGGTAAAATTCAGATAAAATAAGCTTAATCTTTCAGAAATTACATATTATTTTACATTATAAAGTACTCAATAATTAAATAAGCTTGAACGTTATCAATTTTTGCCTACACTGAGTGCCAGAAGATGTTGATTTTTCCAAGTCTGTACACACACTAACAGCATAAATCCCCCTATTTCAAACAAATGTTTTTTTTGTTTGAAATACCATGTGACTTCACTGTATGTGGCAATAAGTGGTCATCAGTTCCACTTCAGAGCACAGTTGGTCAACTTGAGCACATTCTTCTTAGCTACACAATGCAGAAAAATCCACAGTTACAGTAAAAGCAGCTCTATCTCAGTTTGGTAGATCTGCTCAGGCAAATGTTTTTGTTGTAATAGATGGCCTGTGTCCTCTAGTGCAATACAACGTTTCCAGATTGAGCCTTTCATCAGGTATAAGCAAAAACAGGCAGGTTATTGAATAAAAAGAAGGGGGAGGAGGAGAGGAAAAACTGAAAGAAGGAGGAAGGGGAGGAGACAGTGGAATAAGGAAAGAGAGAGAGGCGGGGGAGGGTATTAGTCGAAATCAGAGAAGTTGATGTTAATGCCATTAGATTGGAGGGTGCCCAGGCAGAATATAAGGTGTTTTTCTAAAAACAAACAGAAATGCTGGAGGAACTCAACCCGTCTCGCAGTGTCCATAGGAGGTAAATATATATTGCTGACGTTTCGGGCCTAAGCCCTTCTTCAAGATACTGTATAAGCCATTTGAATAAAGACTAAAGAATGGTGAGAGTAGAAGTCCAGACCAACTACCCAAAGGTGTTAATTGGATATGATAATATGAATGGTGGGAATTGATTATGGCTCTGTGAATAGATACAGAGGGAAAAGGAGAGGGGGGAGAGAGAGAGAGTGGGAGAGCGAGCTGGGGGAAAGGCGACAGGGAAGAAGAGGGGGGCGGGTTTAACGGAAACTGGAGAAGTTAATGTGAATGCCATCCAGTTGGAGGGTGTCCAGATGGAAGGTGAAGTGTTACTCCTCAATTTGCTCGTGGATCTCAAGCCCCTTTCACACTGCCAAATAAAGTAGATTGAACTGGCCTATTTAGCAGGTCCATAGAGGGTAATCTGATAGTGTGAAAGGTCCCAACTGGGCAGGGTGAGAAAAAAAAATCAAACGGGATCTGACTCTCGCTGGGGGGTAGTATCAGAGCTCAGCTGAGTTAACTCGTTAATCACTCTGTGGTGGTGTGAATGCTCAACCACCTCTACCAGGTACCATGAGTGACATTAGTGCCTGTGTATGTGCGTCATTCTGGTAGTATTATAAGTAATCTTGAGATGATTTAAAGGACAGGTACACGCTGACACCTCCACCAACCACTCTGTGAAATATAACTGCACAGTGATATATAGTTATATATAGGTGGAGCTGTCATAGGGCAGCTGATTGGGCTGTCAGGGCGTGGCCAGTGGAGCTGTCAGCGCGTACCTGTGCTTTAAATCATCTCAAGATTACTTGTAATAATACAATGTAATGCTATGTTATACTCTATTGTTTAGGGAATAATGACAAGTTGGACTGTGGGTTTGTCCTAGGTTTGAACAGTCTGAAGCCCACTGCAATAGATTTTCCCACAGTCTTTTGTCCATTGAGTGCGTATGTGCTTTATTCCCACTATGATTTCACTGCCCTGTGAGTGGGTAATATGGCACTCATGATGTCACCACTGGAAGTGAGGCCCCCTTAGATCCAGATGGACCAGGTAAATTGTGGTCCTGTGTGAATGGCTTACTGGGTACTCCATGCCTGATAAGTTTACCTGCTTCCTTGGAGGGTTGGAGGTGTGAAAGGGGCTTCTGTCTGGCAGTGCATGAGACCATGGACAGCAAGGAAATTGGATGGGGAATTGAAATGGGTGGCCACTGGAAGATCCATGCTATTGCACTGGACAGAGCCAAGGTGTGCCCAGGCTCTCCAATGCAGAGGAAACCACAACGGGAGCACTGAATGCAGTAGATGACCCCTTCAGGTTCACAAGTGAAATGGTGCTTCATTCGGAAGGACTATTTGGGTGAGGGAATGTTGGTAAGTGAAAATGTGTGGGCGCAAGTGGAGCATCTCCTGCAGTCACAGGAGTAGGTGCCAAGGTGGTTAGTGAGGAGGGAGGAGTGGGAAAGGGAGTCACTGAGGGAGTGGTCCCTGTAAAAGGTGGAAAGGGGAGGAGAGGGGAATATGTTTCGTGGTGAGATCACTTAGTAGGTGGTGGAAATAGTGGAGGAGGATATGTTGGACTTAGAGGCTGGAAGGGTGGTAGGTAAGGACGAGGAATCCTGTCCTTATTGTGCACGGGGGTGGAGTGGGCCAGGCAGGTGTGCAGGTAATGGAGCATATGTGGGTGAGGGCTGAGTTAATGATGGTAGATAGAAAGCCATGTTGTTTGAAGGAGGATATCTTTGATGATCTGGTGTTGAAGACTTTGTCCTGGGAGCAGATGCAATGGAGACACAGGAATTGAGAGAAGAGAAGAGAATCCTTACAGGGTATAGTGTGAAGCAGTGTAGTCAAAATTGCTGTGGGAGTTAGCGAGTTTCTAGAGACTGTCCATCGAGAGTTTGACTCCTGAGATGGAGATAGAGAGATCAAGAAAAGGGAGGGTGTTTCTGAAGATGGACCAAGTGAACTTGAGTTTTGGTGGAAGTTGGCAGCAAACTGGATAAAGTCGATGAGCTCATCATGGGTACATGAGGCAGCACCAAAGTAGTCATCGATGTAGCAGAGGAAGAGTTGAGAGGCTTTGACTGTGTCGGCTTATAGCATGGAATGCTCCATGTAGCCAACAAAAAGACAGGCAAAGATGGAGCCTTTGCTGGCATCTATGAGTACCCCTTTAACCTGGTGAAAGGTGTTCTTCCAGTTTGCAGGTAGCTTCAGTTTGGCAGTACATGAGGCCTGGAGAGACATGTCGATGTGGAATTGAAATGATTGCACACTGGGGAGTCCTGCCATACCCATTGACTTCATCTCAACCGCCATCTGTGGCAACAAATTCTACAGATTCACCACCCCCTGTCTAAAGACATTATTTATAATCTCTCTTCTAAAGGCTGTGTCCTCTGGTCCTAGATTCTCTCACTACTGGAAATATCTTCTCCACGTCCACTCTATCTTGTTCTTTCAATACTTGAAATGTTTAGATGAGACACCCCCCTTCAACTTTCTAAACTCCAGCAAGTACAGACGAAGAACCATCAAATGCTCCTCATACATTAACCCTTGCATCTCTTAATCATTCTCATAAATCTTCTCTGGAACCCCTCGAACACCAGTACATCATTAGAAAAGGGCCCAAAACTGATCACAATGTTCCAAATGTAGTCTGACCGATGCTTTCAAACACACATTATATCTTTGCCTTTATGTTCTTGTCCATCCTGAAATGAATGCTAGCATTGCATTTGCCTTCCTTATTGAATTCTCTTTGAAAATATTCTACTTCTTTATTCCTTCCACCAAAGTGCAAGACCATTCACTTCCTCATGCTGTATTCCATCTCCCATTTCTTTGCCCATTTTCTCAACCTGTCCCTCTGCAGACTCTCTGCTTCCTCAACACTACCTGCTCCTCCTCCTACCTCCGTATCATCTGCAAACTTGGCCACAAAGCCACCAATTCTGTCATCTAAATCATTTACATACAGCATCAAAAGTAGCAGACTTAACATCGACCCCTGCAAAATGCCACTAGTCATCCGTAGCCAACCAGGAAAGGGCCCCTTCATTCCTACTCTGCCTCCCACCAGTCAGCCAATCTCTATCCATGCTAGTATTTTTCCCATAACTCCATGGGCTCCAAGCTTGTTTTGTAGCTTCATGTGCAGCAAATTGTCAAAGGCCTTCTGAAAATTCAAGTAAACAGCATCACAGACTCTCCTTTGTCTATCCTGCTCATTACTTCCTCAAAGAATTCCAATAGATTTGTCAGGCAAGATATCCCTAGAAGGAAACCATGCTGATCATAGCCTGTTTTATCTTGTGCTTTCAAGTACTCTGATACCTCATTCTTTATAAGGGAGTCAGGCTATCCAGCCTATATTTTCCTGTCTTTTGTGAATGTCTGAAAGAGTGGAGTAACACTTGCGATTTTCCACTCCTCTGGAACTATTCCCAATGCCAGTGATTCCTGAAGGATCACTCCTAATGCATTCAAAATCCCTTTGGCTTCCTTTTTCAGAATCCTGGCGTGTAGTCCACCTGGTCTAAGTGACTTATCCACCTTCAGCCCCTTCAGCTTCCCAAGCACCTTCTCCTTTACAGTAATGACCACACTCACTTCTGCCATCTGACTCTCTTGAATTTCTGGGATGTCACTGGTGGCTTCCACATTGAAGACTGTCACAAAATACTCTTCAGTTAGGCTGCCATCCTGTGCTCCTCATTACCATTTCTCTAGTATTATTTTCCAGTGGTTCGATTTCAACTCTCACCTCTCTTTTATTCTTTATATATCTGAAAAAAACTTTCAGTATCTTCTTTTACATCATTGACCTGCTCACTTCCATATTTCACTTTTTTCTCTTCTTAGTTACTTTATTTTTAGTTACCTTCTTTTTTTTAAAAAAAAGCTACCCCATCTACCTTATCATTAATTATTACAGTATTGTATGCCCTCTACAATCATGAAGAAGGCTCGCCAGTGGCTATACATTGTGAGAAGTTTGAAGAGGTGCCAAAGCTCAGGACAAGAAAAAATTCCAGAGGGTTGTTAACACAGCCTGCAACACCACAGGCACCAGACTTCACTTCATCAAGGGCTCAAGAGGTGATGTCTTTAGAAAGCAGCATCCACTACCCAGGCCACATCCTCTTCACTCTGCTTCCATTGGGAAAAAGCCTGAAGACGAGCACTCAGCGGCACAAGGACAGCTTCTTCTCCTCTGCCATCAAATTCCTGAATGAACAATGAACCAGACACTACCTCACTTTGACTTTATCTTGCACTATTTGTATTTATTTTGTAAAATGGTTTATATAAATGTCTGCAGAATTTTATGCATGAATTTTATGATATGTACATGACAATAAATTCTGATCCTGATTCTATTTTGCTTTTTTTAAAAAAATTTTATTTTTCACACCATAAACCACATTGACCAAGATACATACATTTTCCTTTTCAAATATATAGTGTCATTTTCTCCCCCACCTCCCATCCCACCCTCCCTACCTCCCCCCCATTAATTTAAAGTACAAAATCTAAGATACATTAAACCAGTCAAACAATGTTGTCATTCAATAAAAATAAACAAGAAATTCCACTGAGTCAATTCTTTTCATTTCCTTCTCCTTTCGTTAATTTAGGTGGTAAATGTCCCCGGTAGGTTTTCTCTATTGTGTTTCATGTATGGCTCCCATATTTATTCAAATATTTCAATATTATTTCTTAAACTATATGTTATTTCTTCTAACGGAATACATTTATTCATTTCTATATACCATTGTTGTATTCTCAAATTATCTTCCAATTTCCAGGTTGACATAATACATTTTTTTGCTACGGCTAGAGCTATCTTAACAAATCTTTTTTGTGCACCATCCAAATCAAGTCCAAATTCTTTGTTTTTTATGTTACTTAGGAGGAAGATCTCTGGGTTTTTTAGTATATTGTTTTCTGTAATTTTATTTAATATCTGGTTTAGATCTTCCCAGAATTTTTCTACTTTCTCATATGTCCAGATTGCATGAATTGTTGTTCCCATTTTTTTTACAACGAAAACATCTGTCAGATACTGTTCGGTCCCATTTATTTAACTTTTGAGGTGTAATGTATAGCCTGTGTATCCAGTCATATTGTATCATACGTAACCTCGTATTTATTGTATTTCTCATCGTTCCAGAGCATAACTTCTCCCATGTTTCCTTTTTTATCTTTATATTTAAATCTTATTCCCATTTTTGTTTAGTTTTACCATTTGTTTCCTCATTCTCCTTTTCTTGCAGTTTAATATACATATTTGTTATAAATCTTTTGATTATCATTGTATCTGTAATCACATATTCAAAGTTACTTCCCTCTGGTAACCTCAGACTTCTTCCTAATTTGTCCTTCAAGTAGGATCTCAATTGGTAATATGCCAACACTGTATCTTGAGTTATATTATATTTATCTTTCATTTGTTCAAAGGATAATAATCTATTTCCTGAAAAACAATTTTCTATTCTTTTGATCCCTTTTTTCTCCCATTCTCGAAAAGGAAGGTTACCTATTGTAAAAGGGAGTAACTGATTTTGCGTCATTATTAGTTTTGGTAATTGGTAATTTGTTTTATTCCTTTCTACATGAATCTTCTTCCAAATATTGAGCAGATGATGTAATACTGGAGAACTCCTACATTGTACCAATTTTTCATCCCATTTATATAATATGTGTTCAGGTATCTTTTCCCCTATTTTATCTAGTTCTAATCTAGTCCAATCTGGCTTTTCCCTTGTTTGGTAAAAATCTGATAGGTATCTTAATTGTGCGGCTCTATAATAATTTTTAAAGTTTGGCAGTTGTAAGCCTCCTTGTTTATACCATTCTGTTAATTTATCTAGTGCTATCCTCGGTTTCCCCCCTTTCCATAAAAATTTCCTTATTATTTTCTTTAACTCCTTGAAGAATTTCTCTGTCAAGTCTATTGGCAATGCCTGAAATAGGTATAATATCCTTGGGAAAATGTTCATTTTAATACAGTTTATCCTTCCTATTAGTGTTAATGGTAAATCTTTCCAATGCTCTAAATCGCCCTGTAATTTTTTCATTAGTGGATAATAATTGAGTTTATATAGATGGCCGAGATTTTTATTTATTTGTATACCTAGGTATCTTATTGCTTGCATTTGCCATCTGAATGGTGATTCCTTCTTAAATTTTGAGAAATCCACATTATTCATTGGCATTGCTTCACTTTTATTTACGTTAATCTTGTAACCCGACACTTCTCCATATTCCTTCAATTTCTTATATAATTCTTTTATTGATAGTTCTGGTTCTGTTAAGTATACTATAACGTCATCCGCAAATAATCAGATTTTATATTCTTTGTCTTTTATTTTTATCCCTTTTATATTATTTTCTGTTCTTATAAATTCTGCTAGTGGTTCTATAGCTAACGCGAACAATAAGGGCGATAGTGGGCATCCCTGCCTTGTTGATCTGCTTAAGTTAAATTGCTTTGATATATATCCATTTACTGTCACTTTCGCCAATGGCCCCTTATATAATGCTTTAATCCAATTAATATACTTCTCTGGTAAACTGAATTTTTGCAATACTTTGAATAAATAATTCCATTCTACTCTGTCAAAGGCCTTCTCTGCGTCTAAAGCAACTGCTACTGTTGGCGCTTTACTCCCTTCTACTGCATGAATTAAGTTAATAAATTTACAAATATTGTCTGTTGTCCGTCTTTTTTTAATAAATCCAGTTTGGTCTAGATTTACCATTTTAGGTGCATAATCTGCTAATCTGTTTGATAATAGTTTAGCTATTATCTTATAATCTGTGTTAAGTAATGATATTGGTCTATATGACGCTGGTGCGAGTGGATCTTTCCCTTGCTTTGGTATTACTGTAATTATTGCTGTTTTACATGAATCTGGTTAGCTTTGTGTTTTGTCAATCTGGTTGATTACTTCCAGGAGGGGAGGAATTAATAAATCTTTAAATGTTTTATAGAATTCTATTGGGAATCCATCCTCTCCTGGTGTTTTATTATTTGGTAGTTTTTTTTATTATCTCTTGTATTTCTACTATTTCAAATGGTTCTGTTAATTTATTTTGTTCCTCTATTTGTAATTTTGGTAGTTCAATTTTAGTTAAAATTCATCTATTTTGCCTTCTTTCCCTTCGTTTTCAGTTTGATATAATTGTTCATAGAATTCTCTAAAGTTTTCATTGATCTCCATTGGATTATATGTGATTTGTTTGTCTTTTTTCCTTGATGCCAATACCATTTTCTTAGCTTGTTCTGTCTTAAGCTGCCATGCTAGAATTTTGTGCGTTTTTTCCCCTAGTTCATAATATTTCTGTTTTGTCTTCATTATGTTCTTCTCCACCTTATATGTTTGTAGTCTTTCATATTTTATTTTTTTCTCTGCCAATTCTCTTCTTTTAGTTGTATCTTCTTTCATTGCTAATTCTTTTTCTATATTTACTATTTCCCTTTCCAACTGCTCTGTTTCCTGATTATAGTCCTTCTTCATCTTGGTTACATAACTTATTATTTTCCCTCTAATTAACGCTTTCATTGCATCCCATAGTATAAACTTATCTTTCACTGATTCCGTATTTCTTTCAAAGTACATTTTAATTTGTCTTTCAATGAATTCTCTAAAATCCTGCCTTTTAAGTAGCATGGAGTTTAATCTCCATCTATACATTCTTGGAGGGATGTCCTCTAACTCTATTGTCAATATCAAGGGTGAATGGTCCGATAATATTCTAGCTTTATATTCTGTTTTTCTTACTCTATCTTGCATACGAGCTGATAACAGAAATAAGTCTATTCTTGAGTATGTTTTATTTCTACCCAAATAATATGAATATTCCTTTTCCTTTGGGTGTTGTTTCCTCCATATATCCAAAAGTTGCATTTCTTGCATCGATTTAATTATAAATTTGGTTACTTTGTTCTTTCTGTTAATTTTTTTCCCAGTTTTATCCATTTTTGAATCCAAATTCTGGTTGAAATCCCCTCCTATTAATATATTCCCTTGTGTATCTGCTATCTTCAAAAAAATATCTTGCATAAACTTTTGATCTTCTTCGTTAAGTGAGTATACATTGAGTAGATTCCAAAACTCCGAATATATCTGACATTTTATCATTACATGTCTCCCTGCTGGATCTATTATTTCCTCTTCTATTTTAATTGGTACATTTTTACTGATTAATATAGCTACTCCTCTTGCTTTTGAATTATATGACGCTGCTGTTACATGTCCTACCCAATCTCTCTTTAATTTCTTGTGCTCCAATTCGATTAAATGTGTTTCTTGCACAAATGCTATATCAATTTTTTCTTTTTTCAGTAAATTTAGCAGTTTCTTCCTTTTGATTTGGTTATGTATTCCATTAATATTTAAAGTCATATAGTTCAACAGCCATTTCATACTTTGTTTATCTTCCCTTTCCATTTCTCCATCATCACCTTTCCTTCTTATCCATTTCTGCTTTCTTGTTTTGAACACTTTATAAGACAACATTTCTAAAACATCAAACATTTTCCTTATTCTCCTATTTAAAACTTCTTTAATCCCATTCTCCCCTCCCCCTCCTGAGTTGCCCTTTATCTCTTGTCGGGCAACCACATCTCCCCTCTCCATTTCGATTTGCGAATTCACTTGCAAACGTCAACTGATTTTGCAGTGACCGTAACTCCTCCCCACCCAGCCCCCCCCCGGAAAAGATTTCAATTTTCATATATAACAAAGGTCACTCTTTTAATTCCCTCCTTATTCCCTCTATTCCCTTTCATTCCCTCATTAATTCTTATCTATACTCTATATATTTTCCTCTAAATACGGATACATTCATGTATAGACATATATACATACACATCTATATATATATATATATATATATATATATACACACACACACACACACACACACACACACACACACACACATATATATATATATATATATATATACCCATATACACACATACACACATACATATAGTTTGTGGTCATTTTTACTCTCATTACATATCTTCATCTCTCTGCTTGTTTTGTAGTTGTTCTGCAAATTTTCGTGCTTCCTCTGGATCCGAGAATAGTCTGTTTTGTTGCCCTGGAATAACCATTTTAAGTACCGCTGGGTACTTTAACATAAATTTATATCCTTTTTTCCATAAGATCGTTTTTGCTGTATTGAATTCCTTCCTCCTCTTCAGGAGTTCAAAACTTATGTCTGGATAGAAAATTTTTTTTGACCTTTGTATTCCAGTGGCTTTTTGTCTTTTCTTATTTTCTTCATTGCTTTCTCCAATATATTTTCTCTTGTGGTATATCTTAAGAATTTTACTAAAATGGATCTTGGTTTTTGCTGCGGTTGTGGTTTCGGGGCTAATGTTCTATGTGCCCTCTCTATTTCCATTTCTTCCTGTAATTCTGGTCTTCTTAGGACCCTGGGGATCCAATCTTTTATAAATTCTCTCATATTCTTGCCTTCTTCATCTTCCTTAAGGCCCACAATCTTTATATTATTTCTTCTATTATAGTTTTCCATTATATCTATCTTTTGAGCTAACAGCTCATGTGCCACTTTAACTTTTTTATTAGATTCTTCTAATTTCTCTTTTAAGTCCTCTACTTCAATTTCTATGATTATTTCTCGTTCTTCCACATTATCCACTCTTTTTCCTATCTCTGATATGACCATTTCTATTATATTCATTTTTTCTTCTGCACTCTTAATTCTTCTTTTTATCTCATTAAATTCTTGTAATTGCCATTCTTTCACTGATTCCATATATTCTATAAAAAAAAGATATATTCATTGTCTTGCCTTTCTCTTCTTCTTCCATTTCTTTCTGTTCTTCTTCTTCTTCTTCCTCTGGGTTGACCATCTGTTGTTTCCTTGTTTTCTTTTTACCCTCTTCTTTCTTGTTGTCGTTATTTTCTCTGTTCTGCACCTGTTGCTGTGTTGCAGGTGTGGAGATCGACTCCTCAGCTGGTCCCCCCTCCCATCGCTGTTTTTTTGTCATGCGCGGTTGCGCACTTTTACTCGGCTCCTCGAGCCATTTTTGTAGTCCCGAGCTCGGGACTTCCACTGACCTGAGGGAGCGGGCTTCTCTCTCTGCGGTGGGCCTCCTCAGACAGGTAAGGCCTTCACCTTCTTCTTCCGACGTTCTTTCTTCTTCTCTTCTTCCCGTTGTTTTCGACTTTTCTCTCTTCGCTGCCATTTTCTTCTCACCTTTATTTTTACTTTGTTTTAATTTTTACTCTTGTACCTTTGTGTTTTGTGCGTTTTTTTTTAACTTTTCCGGAGAGGGCTGGAATTCCCTGACCGGCCACTACTCCATCACGTGACTCCTCCCTTCTATTTTGCTTTTATGTTGTTTTTGATTTCCATGACATCATCCTCCCTTTAGAATACTCTTCTTTTTTGGGATGAAATATTCCTGTGTCTCCTGAATTACACCCAGAAACTCCTGTCATCCCTGCTTGTGTCCCCTTCCAATCAACTTTGGCCTCTCTCATGCCCTAATAGTTACCTTTAAACTGTGATACAGACACATCAATTTTAGCTTCTCCTTCTCAAACTACAGAGTGAATTATATCATATTGTCTTTCACTGCCTCTAAATATTTATTCTACTACAAATGACAGTTATCACAGTGGTCATAGAACTTTGCCGCACTGAAACAGACTGCTTGGTCCAACATGTCAATCAATCTAGTTCCATTTGTCTGAGTTCAGTTCAAAATCCTTTCTTAATGTCTTTTGAATGTTACATCTGCTTGCGCTTCTACCACTTCCTCTGGCAGCTTGTTGCCCTTAACCACAACCCTCTGTGTGATTAAATGCCCCTCAGATTCCTTAAATCTTTGTCTTCTAGTTTTAAATCTACCTAATCGGGGGAAAAATGCAATGATGTACCATTCCCATTAGCGATCTCTCTGCCTCCATCTCAGGAGACAAGCTGTATGCTGACATTTACTACCTTGACCAGTGTGAAAACACACCTTGATTAATTTCTAGTGCACAATCATTTTTGTACACTACATATTTAACGGGGTGTGTAAAATGAATAGTGAAGTGTAATTGTCACAACATATAAATAAAAGGTGCCTCATGCATGAGGCTTGTCCATGTTAATTGCTGATTACATTCTGTTCTTATATTGAAAGAGGTAAACTACTTGATGGAATACCTGCCTTGTAACAGTATAACTAAGAATTGATTGCTGCAGAATGCTGAAAGCCATTGTTATAGGTGACCTTCCGATCTGCTCCACTGGGTGCAGAAGTTCCCATGGTATTATTCAGATAAAAGCTGAGGTTTCTGCTATCCTGACCATAACTCCTCCCTCCAGCAACAAGAACAAAGCACATTATTGGATCAATCAACTGGATTGTTGCTTATGGAACCTTGGTGGGAATGATGCACAAGAGTTTACAAAACAACAACGAATGCATTACAAAAGGCAGCAAGGATCTGAAATGACTATGGGGCAAAAAGCACAATGTATATGCAAGTTTGTTCTTTACATAATCAGATTAGAATACAAAGGAGGAAAATTTTCAATAACTACAGTAAATAGCTTTGTCAATTTACATTGCTAGGATCCTGAAATTATTGTGGCCTTTTCTAATAAAAGTTTTAATTTTGTTTGAATTCAATATTTTGGCCTTGTTAATGTTCCTTATCACTCAACAATCAATACAAACGGTAATTTCCTGACCTATATTCCATACACTTTTTTCTTCGACTTTGGGTATTGAGATATGCTTTCTTTATTCCTGTTAAGATTCACAAATACCTGTCCCTGCAAATCCATGCACAAGAGCTTATTTCAAATGCATTCCGTGGAAGATTCTGTTCTTTTTACAACCAACACCATTAATCACTTTAGTTATAAGGCTCCAGGCTACGTCCATCAAAGTTCAGTCTTAGTTTAAAGGTTACATACCAGAATTTGTGGATAAACCATAAAAATCATGCTTGCATTTTTGTGGCATTGGGATTATTTTAGAAGTATTTTCTGTTCTTTATCTATTGTAGTTAAAAAATGTTAAAGACCAGGACTACTTAACATGATATAAAATAAAAATTGGTAACATTGATTTAATTAATCTAAAATACTGCTTCTTCAGAGACCACAAACTTTTATTATAGTCTGCATTTATTAAGCTGCGTTAATATTGGTCGTACACTTTACGTGTTAGTAAAAAGGAAATGTAAAAAGAACTGGATTTTGATTTTATCCTGTGAGCCTGGGAACTTGATGAAGATTGGTGAAGATAAGGTGTTCGACAAACACACTTTTGTGCAGATCAGAATTTGGTCATTTGAGTTTTGGGATCATTTGTAGAAGTTGTGGTATGGATTGTGTGAAGTCATCAATGTTAATTCAAAAATTAAATTTTGTTTTAGTAAATTCAATGATTTGATTATTTTCTATACTATTTGTCCATTCTGAACACTGCTAGTTATAGCTTCCTGTGTATGGGAGAGCAGCTTAATAATATATTTCAGTAAGAGTACTTTTGAAGTGGTCACCAGTAAGATTATTAACGGCCCAGCAATTTGCCTTTCACTGAATTTTTCATTCCTGTTTCCTGTCAATGCACTTGGAAAGTACACAGACTGCTTGCATCAGCCTGCTTTGGTAATTTGAGTGCCCAGAAATGCAGAAGGCTACAGAACGAAGCAAACAAAGCCAGGTCTGTCACAGGCTCCTTCCTCCCATCCATGGAAGACATCTATGACGAATGGTGCCTCAAGAAGTCATCCCATCACCTTGGTCATGTCCTCTTCTCTCTGTTACCTTCAGATAGATGGTTCAGAAACCTCAAGGTTCTTTCCAATGCCATCAGGTTCTTGAATACACTAACCAGGAACAGCCTCTATACCACATGTAGTGCCCATCTTCACTATTGTAACCCCACTTTTGTTTTCTTGCATGATGGTAACTGTGAATATTTATTATCCAGCAAATTTATTAGCCATTTCAGCCTTAGGGAAAAGCCTGTGGCCATCCATATGATCAATCCCTTTCATTGTCTTGTACACCAATATTAGGTCACCCTCATCCTCCATTGCTCCAAGGAGAAAAGATCGTTCACTCAACTTATCCTCAAAAGACACGTTCTCCAATCCAGTCAAGATCATTGTAAATCTCCTCTGCACTGCCTCTAAAGTATCAACATTGTGGTAAACCACTGTTATGCTATGATTGGCTGCTGCCAGCTGGACACGCCTCCTGAGACCGATCCTACCCATAGTCCTTTGCATGTTCCCCAATCCTCTCTGCCTTGATCAGCCAATGAGGTTGACGGCTGTTCCAGTCTATAGTTAATGAAAGCCTATCATTTTCACAACTTCAGAATTTTGTGATTATTGATGGTGCATCAATTTTATTATCTTCATTTTTTTTCAAAAACATGCAACAGTATCTGAAACCTGAGAAGCTTGACCCTCAATTACCTGATGCCCCGAACTCTAGCTACGCTGTTTTGAAGACTTCCTGATGGCAGCCGTGGATGTTATCACGATGGATACTAACTGAATGAGACTACTTTTCTTGTGAGTCGGACCCCAAGTATACCCGATGATCAGTGACGTCAGCTTGTACCCAGCAGCTATGGAGATTCTGAAGGCCCAGTATCTGAAGAAAGTAAATGAGATCTATGCTAGACACCTTCTGGCCACCAGAAAGCAGTGACCTAGTGATTCAAGCGCCGAGTACCTGCAGGCCGTCTGGAACCGATGCAGAGCATGTGACTGTAAGGCCATGATGGCTGCCCAGAGTGCTGAGGATCTCATCTGGGATGCATACATGGCTGGTATCTGTTCCAGGTACATAAGACAGAGACTCCTAGAACAAAAGGTACTTGATCTACAGAGGGTGGTTGAACTGAGAGAGATACTTGTGGTGGCCTTCCAAAACTCAGGTGATTATTCAGCTGCCTCTTGGTCGGTGTTGGACAGGGGATTGTCTTGCACTGTGAGCGAATGGCCATCCACTCACACACTCTCCCACTCCTTGATATCTTCAATTACGACTTCTGCAGGCAGGGTAAGCACCTGAGGAAACGCTGCCCTGCCAAAGAGGCAGTTTGCAATAGGTACAGGAAAAAGGGACATCATGCCAAAGTGTGCCAGTCCAAACCATCTGCAAAACTGAACAGTGCTGGGTGCGGACAGTCACCACTCCAGACAGTGCGATTGTTGTTATCTCCTCTACAAACCAGTGACACCATATGAGAGTCATGGGGGGGCTGCCATTTTGGACTGCACAGCAAACTCCATCTTCTCAGGCATACAACATCACAGGGGAACAGTGAAGGCAGCCATCTTGGGATTGAGTGCGGCCTTTTTGGGGTCGTGAGCACCCATTGGACTCAGCCAGCGAGTCTATACTGGCCTCCTTCACCCTAAACCAAAAGGCACCACATGAGCTTGCCAGGTCCACGATGGACGTCTAGGTAAATGGGTGCATTATGAAGTGTTTATTCGATAGGAGGAGTACAGAAAGTTTAATTTACACCGATACCATTAAGCACTTCTCCTTTAAAGTACAGCCCACCAAACACAAGATATCACTCATGTCCAAATCACACGGCAGCCATCCCTGACTGTTGTAGGCATAGTTTACAAACATTTCAGGCTACTCATCATGCCACAACTCTGTGCCCCCTTGCTACTGGGGCTGGACTTCCAGTGCCAACTTCAGAAAGTTACATTGAAATTCAATGGGCCCCATCCCTCCCTCACCATTTGCAATGAACAGTTCAATGAATGAGACCTGTGGCCTCTTGGCCCTCAAGGTTAACACCCCCCCCCCCCACTACTGTTCACCAACCTCACCCTGACTGCAAGCCAGTGGCCACCAGGAGTAGATAGTATGGTGTGGCAGACAAGGTATTGAAGTCAGAGGTTCAATGCTTGTTGGGCAAGGGCATCATCAAGGCCAGTAATAGGCCTTGGAGGACCCAGGTGATTGTGGTCAAGAATGGGAAAAAGAATAGAATGGTTATAGATTACAGCCAGACCATCAACTGGAACATGCAGCTCAATGCTTACCCCCTTCTCCACATATCCGATATGGTCAACCAGATTGCACAATATCCGGTATTTTCCATGATCGACCTGAAGTTGGCATATCACCAGCTCCGAATCTCCTGGAGAACTGCTGGTAAACTGCATTTGAGGCAGATGGTCACCTCTACCACTTCCTTTGGGTTCCTTTTGGCATCACCCACGAGGTTTCCATCTTCCAGCAGGAGATGGATCGCATGATGGAGCACTATAAGCTGCAGGCCACCTTCCCATACCTTGATAATGTGACCATCATGACCTGCAAGATCATGATGAAAATTTCCATAAATTCCTCCAGGCAGAAAAATGCCTGAACCTTACTTATAACAAGGACAAATATGTGTTCTAGACAACATGACTAGACATTTTCGGCTGCGTGGTAATGAATGGCTCATTGGCCCCGACCCTGACCGTATGCATCCTTTGCTGGAGTTATCTCTCCCACATATCCTCAAAGCACTGAAGAAATGTTTCGGGTTCTTCTCATATTATGCTCAATGGGTCCCTAACTATGTGGACAAGATTCGCCCATTGGTCAAAACCACCACATTTCCCCTGTCAGCAGAGGCCCAAGCTGCATTTGCCTGTATCAAAGACAACCTCGCTAAGGCAATCATGCATGTCGTAGATGAGTCCATGCCATTCCAAGCGGAGAGCGATGCGTCCGAATCTGCCCTGGCTGCCACACTCAACCAATCGGGCAGATGTTGCCTTTTTTTCATGCACCCTCCAGGGCCCTTAAATTCGCCACTCCTCCGTCAAGGAGGAGGCCCAGGCCAGCGTGGAGGCTGTACGCCACTGTAGGCACAACCTCGCCGGAAAACGATTCACTCCCTTCACGGACTAGCGAGTGATTGCATTCATGTTTAGTGTAGAGGAGATTTACGAGAATGTTGCCAGGTTTGAATTACAGGGAAAAGCTGAGCAGGCTGGGACTTTATTCTCTTGACCGGAGAAGGTTGAGGGGTGATTTGATAGAGGTATTCAAAATTATAAGGGGGACAGATAGAGTCAAGGTTGATAGGCTTTTTTCCACTGAGAGTGGGGGAGATTCAAACAAGAGGGCATGGATTAAGAATAAAAGGGGAAAGGTTTAAGAGAAACATAAGGGGAAATTTCTTCATGCAGAAGGTGGTGGGGGTATGGAATGAACTTCCAGCAGCGGTAGTAGAAGCGAGGTTGATGTTAATATTCAAGGATAGGTTGGGTAGGCATATGGACAGGAGAGGTGTGGAGGGTTACGGGCCAATTGCGGGTCAGTGGGACTAGGTGGGAGATGATGTTCAGCACAGACTAGTAGGGCCAAACTGTCCTGTTTCTGTGCTGTAGATGGTTATATGGTTAATAAGCAGAAGGGCAAAATCAAGAACGATAAGATCCTCAGGTGCAGAATTGAATTGTCCACTTACAACTACAACATCCTCTACCAGCCTGGCAAACTTAACAAGCCCCCAGATGCTCTATCCTGTGGGACTTGTGCCAGTGTCCAAATGCACAGACTGTAGACTCTCCATAATAACCTCTGTCACCCTGGAGTAACTAGGTTTTTCCATTTTATCAAAGCTAGAAACCTACCAACTCTGTTGTTGACATCCAGACAACAACTAAGAACTGCCAGGTCTGCTCTTGGATGAAAGCCACCTACCCCTTCGAATACCTAAGCATTGATTTCAAGGGGGCCCTCCCTTCCTCAAACCAGAATGTCTACTTCCTTACAATTATCGATGAATAATCCTGTGCCCTTTCACCATCCCATGCCCAGACATGACCATAGTTACAGTTATCAAGGCCCTCCACAGAATCATCACACTATTTGGGTTTCCCTGCTTCATCCACAGTGACCTCATTCATGAGTGATGAGCTGTGACAGTATGTGTTGGCCAGGGGTGTCATCACAAGCAGGAAACAGTAGAATTACTCAAAGGAATTGCCTGAATAGTTTATTTTGCATTTAAGTTCACAACTTCAGGTATTATTATGCACACTGAGAGGAAAATAAGTAACAGCGTAATCAATTCACTTATCTTGTATCATGCAAAATGACCATTTTCTAATTTCTGTAACATTTCCATAATCATCTGTTTGAGTGTTGGCCTTATCTCAAAATTATCTCAAGGAGTTTTAAAATATTCCAAGACTTTATCTTTCTTCTCTTTATATTGTTATGAGCCCAGAGGACCCCAAAACCCACAATAACTCTAGTGAAAGGTTCCCCAACAACAGAAATAGGTTACAATGGAGTCACTGGAGGACCTTGGTTAGGTTCCTCCACAACCTGACAAAATTGACATGTCTGGCATCAATTTACAACAGCCTTCCTCAAACCAGGCCAGAAAAATTGTCTCAAAATCTTATTCGTGGTTTTTTTTACACCAAGGTGGCTACCCAAAGGTGTACTGTGGGCTATATTTAAAATTTCATTCTGGTAATTTCTAGGAACAACCACCTGATGAATCACCGCCCCCCCCCCCCCCCACTCTTCATTAGCAGGAATATCAAGAGGTCTCCATTTTCTCATCAACAATACACCCTTCAAATAATATCCACAAGCCATTTCTTTAATATCTTGTTCACTTACTGCTTTGTCCCTTAAGTCAATAAGATCTGTTTTCTGTTGCTCAATTAACTCTTCCCTTGACAAAGAGAAATCTTTACTCTCACAATTACCCTGCTCTTTCAAAACTATTTCAGAAGCACTGGGCAAGTCTCTATCAACTAGATCTTCTTCAGCTCTCATCATTTTCTTTGACAAAAACCTTGCTACAGCACATGCAGGATATGTCTCACAATCCTTTTCAATCTCATGCTTACTAGGCTGATTTGTTCATCTCAAAACTGACCCAACTTTATCCTCTGCCAAATCAGTCCCTAATAAAAATGAGACACCATGCAAGGGTAACTTTGAAATTACTCCTACTACAACAGGCCCTTTAACTAATTCTGAATTTAGCACAATGTTGTGAAGAGATATTGACTCTACCTCACCTCCAACACCTTTAATCAAAGTTGTTTTCTGAATTTTCCTGTGTCGGTCTTCTGATCTAGAGTTAAAACACTTTCCAACCACAGTGACTGAACAGCCCCAGTATCTCTAAGAATTTTAACTGGAACCTGTGATTCTCCCTTCTTTACTGAAACCAATATCCCTCTGACACAAAAGGTTTGAAAACATCCATGCCCTCCTTACCAGGTTTAGAACATCTGCTCTCCTAAAATTCAACTGTTTGAATACATGCTTCTGGTAAAACCTCCTTTTCTCATCTCTTTTTCAATACCAGACAATTTGCAATAACATGACCACGTTTCTTACAAAAAATGACATACAAATCCAGAAGTTCTGTCCTTTCCTACCTTACCTTCATCTTTTCTCAACATTTTCTCCAGACTTAATTTCAGGCTTATTAGTCTATTCCATACTAACCTTCTGAACAGGCTTATTAATCTGTTCCACATGAACTCTCTGAACAGGGTTATTAATCTGTTCCACATTAACTCTCTGAAAATGTTCACTATTCTGAAATGGATCTTTGTGAATTAGTGCAAATTTGTCTGCTAATCGAGCCATTTGCCACCACGTCTCCACATCTCATTCATCCAGGTATAATTTAATCTGATTTGGAACACACCTTTTAATTTCCTCAATTAATATCAATTCTCTCAATTTGTCAAAATCATTATTTATTCCTTTTGAGGTGCACAAATGGTCAAAACACAGATTTTTTTCAGAGCAAAATCCATATAAGATTGATTCCATGTTTTCATCAAACTCCTAAATTTTTGTCTATATGCTTCTGCAATCAACTCATAAGGTTCCAATACTGCTTGTTTAACAGTATCATAATTTGCCACTTGCTCTGCAGTGAAGCTAGAGTATGCAATTTGTGCTTTTCCGTTCAATACACTTTGGAGCATAAGAGGGCATTTCTCTTTTGGCCATCTTGAGCTCTCAGAAACCTTTTCAAAAAGCTGAAAATATGTATTTGTATCTCTCTCATCAAAAGGAGGAACTAGATTTACCTCTCTACTAGCAAAAACCTCTCCCCAGGAGTTACAGCCTCAATTCTCTTAACCTCAATTTTTAACTTGTCTAATTGAAACTGTCTGTCCCTTTCAATTACCCCGCTCTATCCATCAGCTACCTCTAACTTATATTCCCTCCATTTTTCAGCATCCTCTGCCCTCATATATCCTCTGCTTTTCATCCTCCAACACCCTCCACTTTTCTCTTTCTTCTTGCATCCTCCGCTTTTTTCTTTCTTCTTCCACCCTCCATTTCTCTCCTTCTTCCACCCTCAATTTTTCCAATTCCAATTGCAACTCAACAGATTTATCTTCTGGATTTTCTAAGTTTTTCTCAATATATTTTCCCTCACCTATATAATATTTGACTATAATCCTCTGTATTTGTATTTTCCTCATCCACTGCTTGACTTCAGTCAGCTTTAATGCCTTAGAAATAACAATCAGTTCCTCTTTTATCTTGCTCTGCAGCTCTGCAGGTGATGGCTGTGACAAAAATGTATCAACATCCATTGCTGCTGTTTTTACACACACAATCTTTAAATTAGTTTGAAAAATAACCAATTAACTAATAAATCACAAAAGCTCCAATTTTCAATCCGAACAGATGAGCCTTCATAAAATGTTACGAGCCTAGAGGACCCCAAAACCCAGCAGCAATAGATATTCACCAAATCAAATGGTTACTTAAAGAAAAGTTGCTTTTAATTATCTTTGAACATGAAAATAGAATCAAATTTAACTTACGACTGTTAATTTACTTAACCTAACTTAATCTCCTTCTAATTCTAAGTGCACATGTATGTAATATGTGTAAGTTCAAAAAAGTTATTTGGTTCGCAGTTCAATCTCACTTCTCACTCCTCCAAGTTCACTGGTTGCAGGCAATTCTTATGCTGTGCATAGAATTTAACATTTATAAAGTTCACCAGGCTTTGGTGTTTGAAAGGTAAATAGTTACTGCTCAGGAAGGTTCTTGTCAGTTTTCAGAGAGAGAATTCTTGAACGATGACATCCATAAATGATTCCTTTTTAATCAGCCACTCTAGTGTCTTGCTGATGAAACATGCACCTTCAGGGTCCTCCAGATAATAACCTCTTTCTTTCAGGTCACCACAGAGTTCCTTTTTGTTTGCTTATTCCAAGTGAAACATTAGACAGCCAGTCCCCTCCTCTTGCATGAACCACAAGGGCTTTGACCAGGCTATCTTCCAAAAGGGGGCTTTCCATAAGCTTGACAGCTTGTTCTATTCCAGTCCCAGCTGTCTCTGGTGGCTGTAACATTGTACAAGTGATCTCTATGTCTCTCTCTCACTCTCTCTCTCTGAGAGAAAGCCTGTTTCTCTCTCTCTGCTTGCAAAACCACATGACCCTCTTAGAACAACAAGTTCACTTCCAGACAATCTGCAGCTCCAACAAGATCTTTCATCTGTTGCCTTTTGTAAACAACAATCCATTAGTGAAGTCTTTTGAGCACTCTTCAAAGCTCTTGCAAAAGCTGTGGAGCAGGTACGAGCACAGGGCAGAACTCCAGTATTTCAAATAAGATCTGTTTTAAAGTGTTTGAATGTAATCTACTCTAATAAATCTTTCCCAATTTATCTTGATATACTCTGTCACAATATACAGTCTCTAAACATTGTTTCAGCTAACTTGCCCTCGTGCTTTCATTTGAAAATATATTCAAACAAATCAAACATAGCAGGTAAGGGTTTTGTGAAGATGTAATGAAACCATATATGTATTCCACCAAATACTGCTGACACTTCTTTGCCGAGGAACTCATGGGTAAAATTATTTCTGAAAGTAACAAAAATTAACTATTAAAAAATGAAAGCACTTAATACAATGGTTAGCTCAAAGGTTGGGTTACATTTTGTGCAAAATAATGACAATACATACCTTTTTCAATAAAAGCCCTTAGTTCACCCAGCCCATCGCTATAACCGATTGGTTGCTTTAGTGAGGTCCTTGGACCGGCCCCATCAGAGTCGGCGATAGATTAGTGATTCCATAAGTGGGTGCTGCTGCCCCCCTGGGGGCAGTGGAAAAATCCAAGGGGGTGGAGAGGAGGAAGGAGGCTGTGAAGAAAAAGGGGGAGATGAATGTTTATTTGTTTCTTGTTGATGTGCTCTGGACAGGACACATGACACATTCACATCTGCAAGGTCCAAGGCTCCAAGTTTATAAGAATTTCAAATTATCTTCAGGTTGTAATGTACATTTAAATTATGTATAAATACACTGACCTCCCTATTTTTGGGCCCAAATGCCCACCCATCCAGCATCCAATGGCTGATCCTCGCCCCGACCGACCACCCATCGAGCTCCTGACGTCTGATCCTCGCCCCAAATGCCTGCCCATTGAGCTCCCAATGGCCCAAAGTCAATGTTGGTAGAGTTGAGTCGTAAATTTACCCTTTCATATTGCAAAATAAATTGGATTATGAAAAGTTTTGTTTGTGAAAAACATATGCCTGCATATAAATTAGTTGTTGTTTGACATTTGTGGCAGGCCTAATACCAAGAAAGATGTGTGTGTTTGTTGTCTGTATGTAGAAGGGATGGGGGGTGCGCTAGGGATGTGGCCTGGCAGCCCAAAAAAGTTTGGGAACCACTACCCCTGTAGCTCAGAAAGGGAGGGAAAGGAAGAGGAGGGCAATTGTGGTAGGAGACTCCATAGTTAAGAGGACGGATAGGGGATTCTGCGGACGCAGCAAGGAGAACCAGATGGTGGTTTGCCTCCCTGGTGCCAGGGTCCGAGATGTTGCTGCTCGTATCCCAGATATCCTAAAGTGGGAGGGACAGGAGCCAGAGGTCGTGGTACATGTAGGTACCAATGACATAGGGAGAATTAGAGAAGAGGTCCTAAAAAGTGAGTACAGGCAGTTAGGTAGGGAGTTAAAAAGAAGGACCGCAAAGGGGGTAATCTCTGGATTACTCCCTGTGCCACGTGACAGTGTGAATAGAAATAGAATGAGGTGGAGGATTAACACGTGGCTGAAGGGGTGGAGTAAGGGGCAGGGTTTTAAGTTTCTGGATAACTGGGACCTTTTTTGGGGGAGATGTGACCTATACAGTAAGGACGGGTTACACTTAAATCCCAGGGGGACCAGAATCCTGGCAGAGGTATTTGCTAGGGCTACTCAGGATCCTTTAAACTAGAATGGTTGGGGGGAGGGAACAAAATAGTACAGAGCAGTAAGGAGAAGGTTAGAATGCAAACAAAGAAAGTTTGTAGTAAGTATTTGAATATGGATGGGCAGGTGATAGAGAAGGGAAATGCTCTGGAAGAAGATGAAGGGCAATTGGCAGGAAAAGTAAATAATGTTGTTCTTAAAGATGAGGGAAAACAGGGATTAAAAATTGGGAAATCCCTGAAATTCATATATTTTAATGCCAGGAGTATTGTAAAAAAGGTGGATGAGCTGAAGGTGTGGATTGATACTTGGAAGTATGATGTGGTAGCGATTAGTGAGACATGGTTGCAGGAGGGATGTGATTGGCAACTGAATATCCCTGGGTTTCGTTGCTTTAGGTGTGATAGAGTCGGAGGGGCAAGAGGAGGTGGGGTTGCATTGCTTGTCAGGGAAAATATTACAGCGGTGCCTAGGAAGGATAGATTAGAGGGCACATCCACGGAGGCTATTTGGGTGGAACTGAGGAGTAGGAAAGGAGAGGTTACACTTGTAGGGGTGTATTATAGACCACCCGGAGGGGACCGAGACCTAGAGGAGCAAATCTGTAGGGAGATAGTAGATATTTGTGATAAGCACAGGGTTGTAATTATGGGAGATTTTAATTTTCCACATATAGATTGGGAAACACATTCTGTGAAAGGACTGGATGGGTTAGAGTTTGTGAAATGTGTGCAAGATAGTTTTTTACAACAATATGTAGAGGTGCCGACCAGAGAAGGAGCAGTGTTAGATCTACTGTTGGCAAATGGGATGGGTCAAGTGACGGAGGTTAGTGTTGGCGAGCACTTCGGGTCCAGTGATCATAATGCCATCAGCTTCAATGTCATTATGGAAAGAGAGAAATCAGGGCCAAGGATTGAGGTTTTTGATTGGGGAAAAGCTAGATTTGAGGAGATGCGAAAGGACTTGCAGGGTGTGCATTGGGACAATTTGTTTTATGGGCAGGATGTAGTAGAGAGATGGAAGTCTTTTAAAGATCAGATTTTGAGAGTGCAAAAGCTTTATGTTCCTGTTAGGTTAAAAGGAGGGGCAAAAGGTTTGAGAGAGCCGTGGTTTTCAAGGAATATTGGAAACTTGGTTCGAAGAAAAAGGGAGGCGTAGATTAGATATAAGAAGCATGGAGTTAAGGAGATGTTAGAAAGATACATTGAATGTAAGAGGAATCTTAAGAGAGGAATTAGGAAAGCTAAAAGAAGGTACGAGAAAACTATGGCAAGCAGGGTGAAAACTAATCCAAAAAAGTTCTACAAATATGTTAATGGTAAGAGGAAAGCTAGAGACAAAATTGGTCCCTTAGAAAATCAGAGTGGAAAACTGTGTGTGGAGCCTAGAGAAATGGGGGAGATATTGAACAGTTTCTTTTCTTCGGTATTCACTAAGGAGAAGGATATTGGGAGATGTGGGATAAAAAAAGCAAATTGGGTAAATATGGGGAATATAGAGATTACAAAAGGTGTAGTTTTAAGGCTTTTGAAGAATATAAAGGTGGATAAGTCTCCGGGACCAGACGGGATCTTCCCCAGGACATTGAGAGAAGTGAAGGAGGAAATAGCAGAGGCTCTGGCGGTAATTTTCCAAATATCATTAGATATGGGGATAGTGCCGGAGGATTGGCGCATTGCGCATGTGGTTCCGTTATTTAAAAAGGGTTCAAGGAGGAAGCCTGGCAACTATTGGCCTGTAAATTTGACGTCTGTGGTAGGTAAATTAATGGAGAAAATTCTTAGAGATAGTACTTATAAACATCTGGATAGACAGGGTCTGATCAGGAGCACTCAACATGGATTTGTGGGAGGAAGGTCATGTTTGACCAATCTGATTGAATTTTTTGAAGAGGTGACTAGGAATGTGGATGAGGGTAGCGCAGTGGATGTTGTCTATATGGACTTCAGTAAGGCCTTCGATAAGGTACCACATGGAAGGTTAGTTAGGAAGGTGCAGTCTTTAGGTATAAATTTTAAGATAGTCAAATGGATTGAACATTGGCTAAAAGGGAGAGGCCAGAGAGTGGTAGTGGATAATTGTCTATCAGGTTGGAGGCCGGTGACCAGTGGTGTGCCTCAAGGATCTGTATTGGGCCCATTGTTGTTCGTTATATAGATTAATGATCTAGATGATGGGGTGGTGAATTGGATTAGTAAATATGCAGACGATACTAAAATAGGTGGAATAGTGGATAATGAAGAAGGTTTTCAAGGATTGCAGAGGGATTTGGACTGCTTAGAAAAGTGGGCTGAAAAATGGCAGATGAAATTTAATGCTGATAAGTGTGAGGTGCTTCATTTTGGTAAGAAGAATCAGAATAGGACATATGTGGTAAATGGGAGAGCATTGAGGAATACAGAAGAGCAGAAAGATTTAGGAGTAACGGTACATCGTTCCCTGAAGGTAGAAACTCACGTGAAAAGGGTGATGAAGAAGGCTTTTAGTATGGTGGCCTTTATCAATCATTGCATGGAATATAGGAGTTGGGAGGTGATGTTGAGATTGTATAAGATGTTGGTGCGGCCTAATTTGGAGTTCTGTGTGCAGTTCTGGTTGCCTAATTATAGGAAGGATATAAACAGAGTGGAGAGAGTGCAGAGAAGGTTTACCAGAATGTTGCCTGGGTTTAAGCATCTGGAGTATGGGGAGAGATTGGACAGATTGGGTCTTTATTCTTTGGAGCGTAGAAGGTTGAGAGGGGATTTGATAGAAGTATTTAAGATTATGAAAGGGATAGACAGAATGGATGTGGATAGACTATTTCCGTTAAGAGGAGGAAAGATTAAAACAAGAGGACATGAGTTAAGAATTAAGGGGCAGAGGTTTAGAGGTAACATGAGGGGGAACTTCTTTACTCAGAGAGTGGTAGCTGTGTGGAATGATCTTCCGGGAGAAATAGTGGCGGCGGAGTCAATTGTATTATTTAAGAAAAGGTTGGACAGGTATATGGATGAGAAGAAGATGGAGGGTTATGGGCATTGTGCAGGGAGGTGGGACTAGAAAGGGGTGTTTGGTTCGGTGCGGACTAGAAGGGCCTAATGGCCTGTTTCCGTGCTGTAATTGTTATGTTATGTTATTATGTTATGATCGAGCCCGACTAGAGCGATGATTTTCAAACTTTTTCTTTCCACTCACATACCACCTTAATCCCTTACTAATCACAGAGCACCTATGTCATAGGGAATACTTAAGGTGGTATGTGTGGAAAGAAAAAATTTGAAAACCACTGATCAAGAGTACTGTAAGTTAAATTTGTAACAAGGTTACCATAGGTGAACCTGCAGAAGGATCATTTGCAAAAAAAAAAATAGAGGGTTATGGATGTGAGCAGTTTTATATAGGTCAGAATAATATCATAGGCCAAAGAACCTGTACTGTGCTGTAAAGTTCTCTGCTCTATGTAAAAAAGAACAGAAGGAATCATACATTCACTACCTATTATCACAAAGGAAAATGAGAATGCTTGTGGACACGAGAAATAGAACATAGAGCACTACAGCACAGTACAGGCCCTTCAGCCCTCAATTTTGAGCTGATACATATATTCCTTAAAAAGTACCAAACCCTCTCCAGCCCATAACCCTCCATTTTTCTTTCATCCATGTGTCTGTCTAGGAGTCTCTTAAATGGCCCTTCCACCACCATCCCTGACGAGGCATTCCAGACACCAACAACTCTCTGTGTAAAACCTTACCCCTAATGTCTCCCTTAAACTTCTCTCCCTTCACTTTGTACACATGTTCCCTGGTGTTTGCTACACCTGCCCTGGGAAACAGGGTTTGCTGTCCAACCTATCTATGCCCCTCATAATCTTGTATTCTTGATAAAGTCTCTCATCCTTCTACGCTCTAAAGAGAAAGTCCCAGCTCTCCTAACCCTGCCTCATAAGATTTGTTTTCCAATCCAGGCTACATCCTGGTAAATCTCTACTGCACCCTCTCCATAGCTTCCACATCCTTCCTATAATGAGGTGACCAGAACTGAACACTAAGCGTGGTCTTACTCGAAATTCGTAGTATTTGACCTCTACTGGGTCTTTATTCATTAGACCATAGAAGGTTGGGATTTGATAGAGGTATATAAAATTAGAGTAGATGTGAATAGGCTCTTCCCCTTGAGGGTAGGGGAGATTGGTACAAGAGGTCATAAGTTAAGGGTTAGGGGGAAAAACTTTAGCAGTAACATAAGAGGAACCTTCTTCACTCAGAGAGTAGTGGCTGAGTGGAATGACCTTTCGGAAGAGGTAGCTGCAGCAGGGTCATTTCTGGAGATTGAGGAGATTGGATGAGTACATGGATGTGAGGGGGTTGGAGGGTTATGGCAGGGAGCAGGTAGGTGGAACTAGTGGAGTTTCACTTAAATTGGTGCGAACTAGAAGGGCCGATATGGCCTGTTTCCGTACTGTAATTGTTATCTGGTTATATTAATGAAGCCTTCTTAACTAAACTATCAACCCGTGTGGAGACATTGAGGGATGTATGGATTTGAACCCCAAGTCCCTCTGTTCATCCACACTCTAAAGGAATCAACCTTTACTCAGCCTTCTGGCTTGTGCTTCAAAAATGCTTCACCTCACACTTATCTGGGTAGAATTCAATCTGCCACTTTTCCGCCTAAATCTGCATCCTCTCTATTTTCTATTGTAACCTTCAACAATGTTCAGCTCCATCCACAACTCCTCTGACCTTTGTGTCATCCACAAACTTACTGATCCATCCTTCTGCCTCTTCATTTATAAAAATCACAGAGAGCGGGTGTACCAGAACAGATCCTTGCAGCACTCCACTAGACACCGACTTCCAGGCAGAATACTTCCCCTCCACTACTTCTTTCTGTTTTCTTCCTGCACGCCAATCTTTTATGCACAAAGCCAAAGTTTCTCTGATCCCGTGCCCAATGACTTTCTGGATGAGACTCTTGTGGGGGAGCTTGTCAAATTCTTGCTAAAACCCATGTAGACCACATCTACTGCCCTACCCTCAACAATTTATTTTGTTACCTCCTCAAAAACTCAATAAAGGAAGGGGATGAGTCAGCACAAAAGATGGAGATTGAAAACTTAGCTGAATGGTGCACCAACAACAACCTTGCACTGAATGTCACCAAAACTAAGGAGCTGATTGTTGACTTCAGGGAAGGAAAGCCAGAGGTGTACAATCCCGTGATCAGTGGAGGATCAGAGATGGAAAGGATGAGCAAATTTAGGTTCTTGGGAGTCACTAACTTGGAGGATCTTTTCTGGACCCAACACACCATTGGCATAGTGATGAAAGCATGTCAGCACCTCTACTTGCTCAGGAGTCTGCAGAGGATTGATATGACATCAGAAACCCTGGCAAATTTCTATAGTGGAAAGGTGGGAAGTGTGCTGATTGGCTGCATCACAGTCTGGTATGGGGACACCAATATCCCTGAGTGTAAAGCCATCCAAGAGGTAGTGGACACAGCCTAGGACATCACAGGCAAAACCCTTCCCACTAGTGCATACATCTACATAAAAGCTCCCATCAGAGAGTAGCTGCAATCATCAAAGATGCACACCACCCAGCACATACTCAGCTCTCGCTGCTGCCATCAGGAAAGTGGTATAGATGCCATAAGACTCGCATCAGCAGGTTCAGGAACAGCTGCTACCCCTCCACCATCAGACTCCTCAATGACAAACTCAATCAGGGACTCATTTATGGACTCTTTTACATGCAATTGATTTTCTTTTTGTTCTCTCTGTATTGCATTTTTTAAAAACATTTGTTATCTGTTCACAGTTCTTTGTTTGTTTACAGGTTTACGCTGTGTACAGTTCATTTTTTGCACTACCAATTAGTGCTAATTCTCCTGTGCCCTCAGGAAAAAGTAATCTCAGCGTTGTTTGTAATGCCATGTATGTAACTGACAATAAATCTGCAATCTGGAATCTGATGCATGACCTTCCCTTCGTAAAGGCATGCTGACTATTCTTGAGTAGACTGCACTTCTCCAAGTGTTCATAGATCCGTTCCTGAAGAATCCTTTCCAATCTGTTTACTGAGTTGTATTGAACATATACACAAGAGGAGACTTAAATTACATTTATGTATTTATAAGTGTGTAAGAAAAATAACATTCGTATTTAACAAATATATATTAACCATAAATTTCTTCTCTTGTAAAACCAAAAGAAAAAAGAGGGAGAAAAAAAATATTTTTATTACAAAATCCCCTCTAACTAATCCAAATAAATAAAAGAAAGAGGGATTGGGCCGTCTATGCTGAGAGTAAAGTAGGAAAATAAAAGGTTTCCTGGTTAAAACCAAATTTACCATATGGAGCCAGGAGAGACTCCAGTATAAAATTATAATTCTTAAACTATATGGAAATATTGAATAAACGGTCACCAAACTTCTTCAAATTTAAAAGACGTATCAAATGTCCAACTTTCAATTTTGTCCAAACTTAAACATGACCTGACAGCAGAGAGTGATTGAAGTAGAGTGGGTGGGTTAGGATCCTTCTCTCTTCTTTTTTCACCAATAATATGAAAAGGCAATTATTCTCTGTGTGGAGACAGCCATATGCCCAGTCTCTGCTGGGTTGATTCCAAAAATAGCTGTTAAAAGATTTGGTTGGAATTCTAATCCTAAAACTTTTGTTAGGGTTTCAAAGAGACCTTTCCAGAAACTATCTAGTTTTGAACATGACCAGAACATATGAGTTAAAGTTGGCCACCTCAACTTTGCACCTATCACGAGTAGGATTTACATTAGGAAAAATACAGGCCAACATCTTTAGATATGTGTGCCCGATGTACCACCTTGAATTGAATCAAGAAATGAAGGGAACAAATTGATAAAGTATTTTCTAGTCGAAAAATATGATCCCATTGAACATCCAGATGCAATTCTTGGAATTCCAGTTCCCAAGCACCTTTAAATTTATCATTGCATATCGATCACAAGTTAAATGACCAATGATATATTGTAGCTATTAACCCTTTTTGAAATGGATATACTTGATAAAGGGTGTTTATCATATTAAATGGGTAAGCAGAAGGATAGTTTGGAAGTAAAGTATGCAGAAAGTCCCTAATTTGAAAATACCTAAAAAATTGTGCCTTGCTCAAATCATATTTGTCTGCTAACTGACTGAAAGACATTAAGCAGTCTGCTGCAAAGAGGTCTGACAAGGTTATTACTCCTTTAGTTTTCCATATTGAAAATGCCTGATCAATTAATGGTGCTTTAAAAAAGAAATTAAGATGCATTTTACTTTCCAATAGTTTGCACGCCACTGACGTAAGACTCACTGGTATGCTCCCTATTACCTTTTTTTAAACAAGGGGACTACATTTGCCATTCTCCAATACTCCGGCATATCCCTGCATCTAAAGAGGATTCAAAGATCATAGCTACTATCCCAATTATCTCTTCTCTCACTTCCCACAGCAGACTGGGTATATTGTGTCTGACTCCGAGACTTATGAATCTTGATGTTTTTAAGAAGATCCAACACTTCCTCTTCCTTAATTTCCACATTGTCCAGCCTGTGCTATTTTGACCTCACTCTGATCAAGGTGTTTTTCTCCTGTGAATACTGAAGCAAAGTATACATTAAGGACCTCACCAACCTCCTCCTCATCCTCCAGGCACATGTTGCCTCTTTCATCCTTTAGTGGCCCCATCTTCATTTTTGCCATCCTGTTCTTCACATACGCATAGAACACCTGGGGATCTCCTTAATCCTACATGCCAAGGCCTTCTCATGCCCCTTTGAGCTCTCCTAAGTCCTTTCTTAAACTCCTTCCTAGTTACCACATATTTCTCATGAGCCCTACCTGTTTCCTGCTTCCCATATCTAAGATATGCTTCCTTCTTCCTCTAGACTAATTGCCTCACCTGTTTCATCAGCCACGGATCCCTTTTCCTACCCTCTTTTCCTTGTCCTAATGGGACAAACCTATCCTGAATCCAGCACAAGTGGTCCCTAAACTTCCTCCACAGTACTTCTGTGCTTTCACCTTGAACATCTGTTTCCAATTTATTCTCACTAGTTCCTGCCTCATCCCATCATAATGAGCCTTTCTCCACTTTCCCATTTTGCCTGTTTTTTATCCTTTTCCATGCGATGTTGAAGATAAGGAAGTTGTGGTCACTCTCATCAAAATGATCCCCCATTGAAAGGACCGCCACCTGATCAGGCTCATTACCCAGAAGTAGATCCAGTATGGCCTCTCCTCTTGTCAGTTGGTCGACATACAGTGTCAAGAATCCTTCTTGAACGCATGTGACAAACTCAGCCCCAGCTATCCCGCTTGCAGACAGGAAGTGCCAGTCAATATTAGGGAAGTTATTTATTCTTTTTTAAAAATAATATATTTCCTTGATTTTTTTTATGGCAGTTGCTTGGATTGCAGATTGCTTCAATTCTGGATACAAGGGATTTTACTGCATCCTATTAACAGACTTTAAAATCTGAAGGGCTATAATATTTTGAATACTTTTATCAAAATTCACTGTTGGTATTTCCTTCCTAACTCTATGCCAAAAACCTAGTCTCAGTATGAAAATACCCAGTTATTCTTTTGGGGAAAAAGAAACTTAACATTTCACATTCTTCAACCTGCAATCAATCAGAAGAGTTCCCTTCCTAACTAACACTGCCATATTTTTGAACACTCTTTCAATCTTTGACAACTTGTCAGTGTGTTCTAGCTTCTTCATTTTTGCTCTGCAAATTAAACAAGGCACTTTTTCCAGTTTTCCTAGTAAGAAACCATTTTTTTCCAGTCATTCTGCACTCTCATGTTATCTAATGAAAGTAAATTTCTTCAATAATCAGAACCTGATACTATCAGTATTGAAAACAGAGTCTAAAGTGTGAGTCAGCCTTAATGCCATGCGGTTCCTACCTTTTCAATATGAGGGGTGACAATATGACTGGCTGAAGAGCCACAGCAGCAATAGCTTTTCTTTTAAAGAGAGTGAGTTACATCATTGTATATCAAATACCATTTTCTCAATTCTTGTTCTCCCCGTAAAACAGATCACTTACTGCCGTATATTGAGCAGGAAAAGAGATTTTTTTTATCAGTCATTCTGAAGTCTGGCTGCAATCAGATAATAAGGATTAAATAAAATGATAGCAGTTAATAAAACAACCATTCCAGGGAGATAGTCTCCACTTTTCCATCAGTTAATTTTTGAGAATGATGAAGAATTGCACAATCACCCAAATTTAAAGATTTATTGATACCTCTATTTATGGAGGTACTAGATCAAGCAGTGACAACCCATACCCTCCCGGAGTCCTTCTCAATAGCAATTATTAAAGTGATTCCCAAAAAAGATAGGGACCCATTGAAACCATCATCTTATAGGCCCATATCATTATTGAATACAGACTACAGTTTGGCGGGCAGCAACCTCCTTTGAAGAAGACCGCAGAGCCCACCTCACTGACAAAAGGCAAAGGAGGAAAAACCCAACACCCAACCCCAACCAACCAATTTTCCCCTGCAACCGCTGCAACCGTGTCTGCCTGTCCCGCATCGGACTTGTCAGCCACAAACGAGCCTGCAGCTGACATGGACATTTACCCCCTCCATAAATCTTCGTCCGCGAAGCCAAGCCAAAGATAGGATCATGCTAAAGCTCAGACGTGCTTTGTAAAGAAGAGACAGTCTGTGGACAATGTTAGCAGACTGCTCAGTATTATCAATCTGGCACAAACAGGAGATGAATTGGGTGTCACTCTGGCCCTAGATGCAGAGAAAGCTTATGACAGACTGGAATGGGACAATTTATTTAAAGTTTTGGGAAAATTTGAACTAGGAGAGGTGTTTATTAATTGGATTAAAGCTCTATATCATGAGCCTAAAGTGAAAGTAATCACTAATGGCAAAATTTCATCAGTGAAATCTCAGATCTAGTAGACAAGGTTATTCATTATCTCCAGCCCTTTCTGTCCTGGCTATTGAACTGTTAGCAGAGTCTATCCACCAAGATCCAGACATAAAAGGCTTCAGGGTTAACCAGGAAGAACATAAAATCGATCTATTTGTTGATGATGTTCTGATATATCTGACAGAGCCAGCGAGTTCATTACAAAAATTGCAGTCTAAATTGGAATTTTTCGGGACTTTCTCAGGCTATAAAGTTAATTGGGATAAAAGCGAAGTTATGCCACTTTAGGGTGGGAATTATGTTAAAAGACACTCTCAATTTAAGTACATGCTTATTGTGATAAAATATTTAGGTAATAAGAAAGATAATAGTTTACAGAATTTATATAAGTTGAATTATCTTCCCTTGCTTTGGAAAATTGAGAATGATTTAAATAAATGGATAACTCTTCCAGTTACTTAGATTGGAAGGGTCTATTGCATAAAAAGTGAATATATTTCCTAAATTACAATATCTTTTCCAAAGCCTACCTATCTGAAATGCATACTTATGTTCCCCTGAAGAAGATTACTTACAGCCTCAGAAATTGTTACAGCATGTTTTTAAGAATATAGAATCCGTATTTAAAATATATAGGGGCTAATCTTTGACGATTCTTCCTTATGATCTCCAATACCACTATCTCCACTATCCCTGATGATATCTATGTCAAGACATTTATCCCTTAAGGGACGAAGTAAGCTTTGGATGAATCACGTAATGTTTCATCTGTATGTAATTAATGCTTTTGGAAAACAGATGATTTTTTTTACATCATATGGGAGAATTACCTCTTCTTTTCTATTTTTCCTTTTTATTTGGGGGAGGGGGTCTTTCTCTTTTTTCTCTTTTTTTTCTGTTTCGTACTTTTTTTTAAGGAATGGCACAGTGTGTAATTTTGTATTTATAGATAATAGAGCAGAATTTGATATTTGTGATAATGCGTTGAATCTTCTTTCTTTGTAAATCAACATGTAGTTCAGATTTGGTATTTTATTGTATATATCTGTAATATTTCTTCAATTTTGTTTGTTTTGTAACATTTAAAAAAAAGCAAGAGTTATGCACCATACACAAGCAAATGAAAATGACACCAAAACATCGCTACTTGATCTATCAAACTAATACCTAGATCTATCAGACAGCAAGTAAGAATTGTGATGCACATGTACATTATTCAGTGTATATGACAATAGACTCATTATCATCCATCTTTGTTGGTCAGTGGCCAACCAGTCCCTTTATGTTACCTCCAGAATGCACTCACACAGCCATCAGAATTCCAGCAGTCAGTGCTCTGTGCATGTACAAGACCTTGTACATGTACAAAACCTACATGTTTGTGGAAAAAGCAAAGGAGGCATCAATCAAAGTATCACATTTTTGAACCTGTCAATTTTTCCAAATGGATGAAAATTCTACTGAAGCAATAAATAATGGTCTGAATTGAGGAAATAACAATATGAATACATAACTAAATCAAACGTGATAACATGCCTTGGTTGACATGGTCTTTATCCTTTTGGACTGGTTATCCATGTGAGAACTAATTCATGACATTGCACATTAACTGCAATGCTCTCGTCATTTTGTTAATTCTTAATAAAACAACCACATTGGTCATACAGGATCTTCCCTCTTCAGCCTCCTGCGGTCCTAAAAAAGCAAACCCAGATCTTGCATCGCTCCTCCTGAGTTAAATGCCCCATTGATGCCAACATCCTGGCGAATCCATCACGAAAACATTGCTGAACTTCTCCAGTATCTTCTGCTTTGATTTCACATCTCCAGCATCCACAGGTCACAAAGGTGCTGGACAAAATCATCAGGTTTATGGCAGTTGCTTGGATTGCAGATTTGGATCTAGATTCTAGAGGGAGCAAAAAGCATCTGGCATCAAGGGCACGAGCCCTTCGTCAGGAGTGTCAAAATCAGGTCGACACCCGAATAAGAAGATGGATGGGGGGAAGGGAGGAGTAGGAGAAGCACAGGCTAGCAGGTGATAGATAGTTACAGGAGGGAGGGCTTAGAAGAGAAAGGAGCTAAGTGATGGGGAGGGGACAGATGGCTGAGAAGGTGAGCTCTTTGATAGGATAAGGAAGGAAAGGCCTAGAGAGCTGAAGGAAGGGAGACAGAGCGATGGAACATCGAAGAGTAGAGCACAGAAACAGGCCCTTCGGTCCAGAATTCTGCACCAAACATGATGCTATATTAAATAAATCCCTTCTGCTTGCACATGATCCACATCCCTCCATATTGTGCATGTTAATTTGGATATCAAGAAGCCTCTTAAATGCTACTATCGTGTTTGCTTCCACAACAAAATCTGGTAGCTCATTCAATGTAACCACCATTCTCTGCCCCACACTACTCTCTCCAAAGAGAGAAGAAAAAGTAATGAAATGAATTTTCCTCCTAGCAAGCAGTCACTCACTGACTGCTACAAAGTATACAGACTGAACACTAAGCCTTTCGAGCTGCTGAAAGCCAATGCTGAGTACCATTTTATTTATTTAAACTGATTACCAGTTTGAGAGCAATTACAACTGTCCAATCACCAACCCCCAAGGAAGAGACCAGGGAAGGGGTGGGATGGGGGGGGGTTAAAGGAAATTAGAGAATATCTCAAATGTGAAATGTTGATTGCCTTTTACTTTCTACGGATTCTGCGTGACCTGCTGAGTTTCTCCAAATCTTCTGTGTCCTGCACAAGACCTCAGCATCTGCAGATTTTGTTTTTCCTCTGGGATCTGCAGGATTCTTTTTATTTCTGTGCCTGTTTTTGTCCCATATCCGTTAATATGTTTGATAGCAACAAAAAATTATTAACCTCAGATTTAAAATCAACCATTAAAATCAAGCCATTTGCAGAGAAACCGAGACAGAGTTTTTTGCATGGAATGTGTTTTCTAATGTTTTCCTGGAAGGCCTGCTCTAATTATTATATGCTACATCCTCTGATCCTGGATTTATCAACCAGTAGAGATCCTCATTCCTATTTTAATAGATGAAGAGTTGAGCATTATAAATTCCATTCAACATGCTGCTGGTTTGAGTAATTCCTAACCTCCCCATCCCAGTAACCCACCCTTGCCCTCCCACTTTGTTATTTAACTCTAAAGTCCAGCTGTTGGTCTGGTGAATTCACTCCAAAGCCAGTTATCTTTCTTATTGTGTAGATCAATCAAAGTGACTTATTTGCACCCGATAGGCACCCAAAAGTCTTACAGTCGTCCTAAATGTGGTTTAGCCAGGATGATATTGTTTTATGATGAGATGACAATTTCTTGTATTCCAGTCTGAATTCCTTTTGATTCCAAGTATTTTGTACATATTTATGGATCTTTGTACATGGGCCCCAAGTTTCAGATCTCCACTCTTTTTTAGCTTTTCACCATTTTCAAATGATTTGTTCCATCCTATCTTTTAATACCAAACAAATACACTTTGGATTTAAGTATTAGGTATTTGCTTAGTGTCAAACATGCTGTGGACTGCTGGAGGACATGGTTGAGGCAGGTGCTATAGAAACGCTTAAGAAACATTTGGACTAATATGTGGATATGGGCCAAACAGAGGCAGGTGGATCTAGTGTAGGTGGGTCAGTTTGTTCATCATGGGCAATTTGGGCTGAAGGGCCTGTTTCCCTTTCTATCCAGTCATAGAGATTTGTAGAAAGAAGTGGGAATGACAACACCTGTAATATCATTGCCTTCAGGACCCATCGTTAATGTTGTGGGAATTAATTGTGATCTAATTACATTTCTTTGAAGTATATAAAGGCACTACGAATGATCAGTGTTTGCTGGGATGTCCCTTTAAATGGCACAAGCAGGGAGAGAGGGGGAGGAGGGTTATCAACAGCGTGAAAACATTCCTTGGCACAAGCCAGTAGCTTGCAGAAGAGAGAAGAAAAAGTAATGAAATGAATTTTCCTCCTAGCAAGCAGTCACTCACTGACTGCTACAAAGTATACAGACTGAACACTAAGCCTTTCGAGGTGCTGAAAGCCAATGCTGAGTACCATTTTATTTATTTAAACTGATTACCAGTTTGAGAGCAATTACAACTGTCCAATCACAAGCAAAGGCTTTGCCTCATAATGGAATAGTCTCCTCAGCGATCCCAAATTAGTTTTAAATGTATCTCCAGATGACTCTCACTGTTATTACAATAAACACAATATTCACAAACTAAGCAAACAGAAACAAGTGCTGTTGCGCACTCAAAAGATCATCTCAGCAGTTGAAGTCAATAATGGGAACCACAACACTGCTTATTCCTATACTGGAGAGCATCAGTCTATTAAGAACATAAGAACTAGGAGTAGGAGTTTGGCCATCTGGCCCGTCAAGCCTGCTCCACCATGGCTGATCTGATGATAGGCTCATCTCCACCTACCTGCCTTTTCCACATACTATGTAAAAATCTATCCAATCTAAAAATCTGTCTTACAAAAAAACTACTGGGATCGCCTCCATTTCTTCAAAGGGAAGAAAATTCCACAAATTCACCACCCTCTACGTTCCTCCTCATCTCCATCCTACATCTACTGTCCTGAATCTAAATCTACTGTCCTAAATCTACTGTCCTGAATCTTGAGGTCTTGGGTTCCAGTCTCTCCCCAAACCCCCGCCCCCCCCCACCCCACAATGGAAACAACTTACTTACCTCTATCTTATTTTTGCCTTTCATAATTTTATGTTTCTATAAGATCCCCTCTCATTCTTCTAAATTCCAGTGAGAAGCGTCCCAGACAACTCAATCTCTCCTTTTAGGCTAACCTCTTCATCTCTGGAATCATTCCTCTGTGGTGCCTCCAAAGCCAGTACATTGATCTTCAAGTAAGGAGACCAGAACTGCACACACCTCGCCTGAATTAACATTGTACTCCATCTGTCAGACCCTTGCCCACTCACTTAACCTATCTATATCTCTCTGCAGATTCTCTGTATTTCTGTACAATTTGGTTTTCCTCTCAATTTAGTGTAATCAGCAAACTTAGATAGATTACACTCTGACCCCTCTTTCAGATTGTTTACGTTTTTTGTGAACATTTGCAAGCCCAGCACTCACCCCTGTAGCACTCCACTGATTGTCAACCAGAAAAACACCCCTGTACTCCAACTCTCTGCATTCTATTGGTTAAGCAATCCACTCCATGCTAATACACCACTCCCAACCCTTTGCATCCCTATCTTCTGTATGTATTTTATGTGATGGTGAGGTTCATATAATTTGACAGACCCAACAAAGAATAATCATGGCTATAATAAGAAGAATAAATACAGTTCCCCAATGTATGATAGTCGCCCAAATACCTCCAATGAAGCCAAATTGCCACCAGCGTCCCCATGAGGTGGTGTGCTGGAAGAACTGGTCCTTGGATTTTTTAATTTGGCCACTGAGTCCCAAATGTGGTCAGCAAGGTGGGTGATGTTGGAGGATTCATCAGGTATGTAGGTGCAGCACTCCTGGCCAATGACTGCACAGGTATCACCATTTGCTGCCAGCAGGTAGTCCAGGGCCTTTCCATCGCTCCGCCACAGTAATGGACCTCTTGTTGCAGTGGTTGTCAAATGCTGGGTGTTCCTTCATGTCGCTGAGAGAGTAGATGTAGGGCACCACGTATGCGGGGAAACAGCAGCCACACCAGGTGGCATGGTTGCCGCATATCCAGTAGGTACCATTCAAGGTCCAGGGAACCCCCAGCTTGGCGACACCTTTGGAGGTGGTCAGTGTGGAGACCAGGCACCATCTGTGCAGGCAGTCGCTGTTGCCGACTGGGAGGTTGGAGGTGTGTCTGTTGGGGAATCTGCACTAACACTCCTTTGGTTTATGGAGGAGCTGTGGGATGATGCGGAGGGTCAGGACTCAAGTGGAGGTCAAATTATAAGAAGGGAAATACCAGTTCCTGAAGCACCCACCCCTTCAGGAGTCAATGGAAGGGATAATGTTATGTGGGGATATCAAGGATGGTAGGCTGCCATTTGGCCCACCCCATACAGCTAACTCGAAACCTATTGGAGCTAAGAGTCTATGTAGGCAGTTCATTTGAGAGTCATCCAGTGGGATGGAGGTAAGTGGTAAAACTTGATTGGCATCTGCTGGAGTTTGGACGCAGATCCAGCAGTTCGATCTGTTTATGGTGGTGGCGAAGCCGTAGGCAATGCAAAGAAATGTGTTTGTTAGTGTGACATTGCCAATGGTCGCTGCTAGCAGCAGGTAGGTGCAGGACTTGTATGTTCCTGTGGGCAAAAGAAACAAGAGAACGGGAGGAAGGGAAAATCTCATTGTCTCTAAGTGAGATAGTGGGTGTAGAGACAGGAGAGGTTGGTCTGGCCTGGGATTGTGACCCAGTGGGTGTCTCCAAGACCACATGTGACAATCTCTCCTTTTTGAGAGGACCTTGTGGCTCTTGTATTCACACTCTCCCCAAGTCCTCGGTCTCAGGGAGTTTGGTGGCCTCTGGTCCAGGAGATGGGGAGTGTGATAGGTGGTGAGACATGGGGATGTCTCCTTTGCCAGTGGGGCATGTGTTTAAATGGCCCACAGCCTGTTGCAAAACATTCAGCCATCCCGTCAGTTTGTGGGAGCGTGTCAAAGTTCAGATGTTCTCCTTGAGCAGGCCATTCATTCTTTCAACTAACCCTGATGCCTGAGGATGGTAGCAGCCATGAGATCCCCACCTCAGCAGCCCAGTCTTGGGTTTTAGACCCTGTGAAGTGTGAGCCCTGATTGGATTGCACCTCCCACAGGAATGGAGGAGAGGGGCTGCAATCCTTTAATGGTGTTATTCTTTCTCACAGGCTGCCAGAATATGTGTCCACCATTGTCAGGATATACTGCTTTTTATTTTGGCGTGGGAGCAGTCTCAGATGACCCCTGGATGAGGATGCCATTGATATAATGGGAAATTGACACCTCGGGGGCGGGGGGGGGGGTGTCAATTGACTGCAGATCACGGGCGATTAGGCTACGGCAGATAGTGGGGCTGTGGAGGTAGCCCAGAGGGAATAAGGTCTGTTGTTGTGCGTCCCAAGTAAATAAAAATTGGTCTTGCGAGTCATTATGCAGGGGAATGGAGAAGAATGCATTAGCTAGGTCAACCACTGCATTCCAGGGCTTATCTGGGCGAGAAGCTATGTCTTCCACTAAAGTAACAATGCCTGGGACAGCAGTGGTCAACAAGGTGGCAGGTTTGTTCAGCTGCCTGTAGTCTACAGTCATCCTCCAGCTGCAATTTTTCTTTCGGACTGGCTAGACAGGGCTATTGAAAGGGAAGGCTGCAGGTCTGATGACTTCCTCCCGCAGGAGAGCCTGCACAGCCTTTGTAATGTCCTGGTGTCCTCCTGGAACATGGTATTACTGTATATTCATTACTTTAGAGGAGGGGGTATATGACCACAGGCTCCCACTTAGCTGCCCCTACTACCACGGTTGCCTGTGTGACCCCAAAGGTGAAGCAGCCCCAGTTGATATGGAGGGACTGTCCCCGTAATAAATTGATGCCCAAGATGCATTCAGGGGAAGGCACAATGAGGACCATGGCAGGTGCAGGGGGTTGGTTCCCAATGGCCAGGTGGATGGTGACCTCCTTTGCAAGCAGGAGGGAGCCTCCCAGCCCCTCTATCTGCATCGGGGACCCCCTCCACCCCACAGGGTTGCCAGTGATAATGGTGTGCTGTGTGCCTGTGTACACGAGCACCTGCTAGCACTGTACATTGCCCTTTCCCCAATGTACTGCTACAGGGATGTGTGGCCTCAGGTGCCCCGGGTGGGAAAGGGAAGTGGACTGCATGTGCTGGGGACCCTGGTCTTCATCTTATGGGAGAGGATTGGGGATCTGCCATACACTGCTGGTGGGCTGCTCACGCAGGGTGAGCGCAGACATCTCTTGAGCAGCTGCTGCCTGATCTCAGCCTTTTGGGCTTAGGAGATTGGGTTGGGTGGTGCAGTGGGAACGACAGTGGGAGCTGGATGGGGGATGCAGAGAATGAGGGCACGCCCCAGCATCCTGCTTGCCACTGGGGTGACCACCTGTCTTCCCTTGGCCAAACTCCCCCCTAGGCAGCTCTTTCCAGCATGCATACAGGGCAGGAGTGTGGATCCCATTGATGCTAGTGGGATCCACCCTTGCGCACAGCATGTCAAAGTAGAGCCACCTGCGTGGCACTGGGAGGCTCGGGTTCCGGGTTCTGGACTCAGCACTGTGGACTAGTGTGGGCACCTCCTGTGGTGGTACACCACCAGCCTACTGCAGGAGGCGACCTCTGTATCTGCAGAAGAGCATGGGAGGACAAGGCAACACCTGGTGCTGTCAATCACCCTCTGGGATATAACCTAGATCCAGCCCTTCAAAGATAGTCTCGGAGCTTGCAACAACATTCTCACAGCTAGCTCTGTGGAAGTTTATGTTGAATAAAGCCTGTAGAACAGACTTTATGTTTTGTGTGTTTGCTTCTGTTCAATAGTGCACCACAGTGGACTCACCAGAGATTTGTAGGGTTGCAACATGACCACTCTACTCCTGAATTCAATCCCCCTATTAATGAAACTGAGCATCCCATAGGACTTCTTAACTATCCTATCAACCTGTGTGGCGACCTTGAGGGATGTATGGATTTGAACCCCAAAGCCCCTCTGTTCATCCACACTCTTAAGTAACCGATCATTAACCGTGCACTCAGCCTTCTGGTTTTTCCTTAAAAAAATGCATCACCTCACACTTATCCGGATTAAACTCCATCTGCCACTTTTCTGCCAAACTTTGCATCCTATTTATATCATCTTGTAACCCTTGACAAACTTCAGCTCCATCCAGAACTCCTCCAACCTTCATGTCATCCACAAATTTACTTACCTATCCTTCCACCTCTTCAACAAGAGAGCAGGGAGTCCCAGAACAGGTCCTTGCAGCACTCCACTAGACACTGACCTCCAGCCAGGATACTTTCCTTCCACTACTACATTCTGCTTTCTTTCTTCTCTCATCAATTTCTTCTTTTACCTCCTCAGAAAACTCAATTAAGCTCATGAGACATGACCTTCCCTTCACAAAGCCACGCTGACTATGCTTGAGAAGACCGTACTTCTCCAAATGCCCAAAGATCCCATCCTTAAGAATCCTCTCCAATAGTTTACACATCACTGATGTAAGACTCACTGGACTATAATCCCAGGATTCTCCCTATTCCCTTTTTTTAAACAAGGGGATGACATTTGCCCTACTGACCCATAGGTGTGGTGATATGTTTATTCTGCTGTGTTTGAGTGGCTGGCCCGCCCACTGATGACTTGCTCCCCAGCAGCTCCTCCCCTTGTGACCTGGCCATAAAGGTCGACGTCCCTCTCCCCTATCCATTCATTCGACCACATGGAGTTGGTCCCACAGTAGTCTGGATCTATTGTGTCCACCTCCAGGACTTATCAATCTTTATGCTTTTATGTTCAATAATAACATTTGGCTAGATTTATGAGAAAGGAAGGTTTGAGAAGGGTATGGGCCAAATATGGGCATATGAGATTAGTCCTGAATGGCAACTTGATCAGCATGGACGTGATTGGCCTAAGGGTCTCCTCCGTGCTGTATGACTCTCTGACTTTATAATTTCAGGGAAAATGTTAGTACCAGTTTAACTGTGATGCATTGCATTTCGCCTTTCTATTGAGGAACTTTCTCAGTTTTCCTATCCCTGTAAATAGAATTTGCTAACTCTGAAGTTGACGTTTATGTAATAGTTACCGCAAAATAGACTGCTTTCTTTATGGCTGAACATCCTATGATACTTATACCTTGTTATACTCCTACGCTGTGAAAAAAGGCTGAAGAAATATTCATGATAAACTGCTCATAGGCAACCAAAGGAAAAACAGATATGGTATCAATTTGATGTGAAATTGAGTACTGTCTGCATAATTTGCATTGAAGATGAGATTTTAAAATGTATTAGAACTCAAAATTAAAGCCAAGAATAACTTCCCAGTAATGTCATTTCATGGAACATTTTGGGGAAAGGCCTTGGGGAGAAAATTCCCACTAAGACAGCTAACTAGAATGGTAGGATTTTGCAGATTGAGCAGGGAATTGGTTTGCACAGAGCTATCACCAAACCCAACAAAAAAAAGGTGCATTCACCAAATGAAATCTTTTCATGTTCTGGTAAATTTCAAAGCTCTCTGAAGGTTTTTTGAAGCCAATGTGTTGACAGATCTCAAGATATCAATAAAGCACAAAACCTGTCATTAGGGTTTTTTTCCCCCATTTGCTGCAGTTAGATTATGGGCAATTAGAAATTGTGTCAGGAGAGCCCAGGTTATGCGGCAAGCATTTCAAGCATACATTTTTGAGGCTTGCCACATAACCTGGGCTCTCCTGACACACATTGCCCCTGTTTCTCATTTTTCCAGATGTCACATGCTGCTTAGCAAGTTTTTTTTTCCGTTTTGTTCTTTTCTACTCAACAAAGGGGAATTATTAAGCACAATTTTGATGTAAGCAGGTACAATAATTCTAATAGGAGCATCTTAATTATGCAGGGGGACTGAGCAATATTCACTTCAAAGCAGCATTTTTTATGGAGGGACAAACAGTCTATAAATTATTGATAATTTTTCAGTGTCTAATAAATTATGAATGTTGAAAGGAGGAAAAGCAGGGGAACAAGAAAAAAAGGAACATTTTGAAAAATCAGGTCAGAAAATCAAAGATGTAGACAAATAGGAAAAAAAACCCTACAGGATTACTTTTTTCTGCTCTTTTTAAAATGCTGTATGCTTTCACCATGAGGCAGGATGAGTTTGGACTTGCTCAAGAGCCCTGTAGCTATCACACCATGCAGTTAGCTCCTCAGTTTTGTGTGCAAGTTGTGTATGGTGAAGGTAACTTGATTTAATTTCTTTCCTCCCTCCTCCTAAGTGCCAATATAGTGCACTGAGATTAAAAGCTTTACATTAGACCAGATTTGGATTGAATTTTGAAGAGATGAATATATTTAAAAACAAATTTAATTACGTGCCTTTTGATACGCTCTATCAATGACTCCAAAGACTGAGAGGGAGACGATAGGCTTTAATACACTTCAGATTGTTGCTGGCCCAACTCCATGTGGTCGAATGAATGGATAGGGGAGAGGGACGTCGACCTTTATGGCCAGGTCACAAGGGGAGGAGCTGCTGGGGAGCAAGTCATTAGTGGGCGGGCCAGCCACTCAAACACAGCAGAATAAACATATCACCACACCTATGGATATGTGAAAGCAGCATGTAACAAACATTGAATGCAGTTATAAACTTGATAGCATTGGGTAAAACTCAGCTTCAAGCTGTGATTGTTTCTCCCAGATCAATTTCTTGCTTCTGCTAATCCAGGAAAAATCATGACCAAGAAATGATTGGTCCAGCATAATCATATCTCTTCCTCTGCCTCTTCTTTTGAGTTTCCTGGGGAGCAATATCTTGCTGTGATTTATTGTAAAGAAACTGATATTTCTAGTTCAAAATGAAAATACTTTGGAGAAAAACTAATGAGAGGATGTCAATCTGAAATGTTAACTTTTTTATCTCTATATTTGATGCTTCTTTCCTTGCTGAATAATTTCAGTATTTTCTGTTTTAATTTCTGATCATGTTGATTCCCTTTTGGGCATACCTTGCGTGGGCCAGGTCGAAAAGGTTAAAATGAGATATAAACAAACCCATTGCTTTGTGATTTTACAGAAAAAAATCTTCATATTTAAACCATGAAAGAATTTTTTAAATCTTGCAATTTCATTAACAAAATATCATTTGGAATTTATAAATTATCATCTCTCTACCAAAATGTATGTTTACTCCTGTAGATTTTGCACTGCCAAGCATTATAACATAGTTCAAAGCACAAACATCACTATCTTGTTCATCAGGCTTAAAGTTTGATAATTGACTCTGTGAATTGTTATCCCTAAAGTGGTAATAAAAAGATCAGATTAAAAAAGGCATCAAATGTAGCAGCTGGTTAAATCTACAAAATGAACACGGCAAATTATAATGAAGAGCTGCAGATCTTTTCAAAAGTTAATGCTTCATTAATTACTGATCAACAACTGCACATTAGTCTGTACAATGTCATTAATTGTTGTTCTGGCAATTGAATGCACTTCATTAAAGTTCTTTGCTATCAGCTTAGGGTTATCTTCATTTACTTTATCAGCAGGTAACAGGATCTGGCCAGTTTTTCTGAGTTAAAAATCTGATTATAATTCTAAACATTATTATTAAATGATGCTTACATTGGCGCTTGACGTCCTGTTTTGCGGAAACTGCCAAAATGTTTGGCCTGGAAGTCAGCCTGAAGAAAACTGAGGTCCTCCATCAGCCAGCTCCCCACCATGACTACCAGCCCCCCCACATCTCCATCGGGCACACAAAACTCAAAACGGTCAACCAGTTTATCTATCTCAGCTGCACCATTTCATCAGATGCAAGGATCGACAATGAGATAGACAACAGACTCGCCAAGGCAAATAGCGCCTTTGGAAGACTACACAAAAGAGTCTGGAAAAACAACCAACTGAAAAACCTCACAAAGATAAGCGTATACAGAGCCGTTGTCATACCCACACTCCTGTTCGGCTCCGAATCATGGGTCCTCTACCGGCATCACCTACGGCTCCTAGAACGCTTCCACCAGCGTTGTCTCCGCTCCATCCTCAACATTCATTGGAGCGCTTTCATCCCTAATGTCGAAGTACTCAAGATGGCAGAGGTCGACAGCATCGAGTCCACGCTGCTGAAGATCCAGCTGCGCTGGGTGGGTCACATCTCCAAAATGGAGGACCATCGCCTTCCCAAGATCGTGTTATATGGCGAGCTCTCCACTGGCCACCGTGACAGAGGTGCACCAAAGAAAAGGTACAAGGACTGCCTAAAGAAATCTCTTGGTGCCTGCCACATTGACCACCGCCAGTGGGCTGATATCGCCTCAAACCGTGCATCTTGGCGCCTCACAATTCGGCGGGAAGCAACCTCCTTTGAAGAAGACCACAGAGCCCACCTCACTGACAAAAGGCAAAGGAGGAAAAACCCAACACCCAACCCCAACCAACCAATTTTCCCCTCCAACCGCTGCAACCGTGTCTGCCTGTCCCGCATCGGACTTGTCAGCCACAAACGAGCCTGCAGCTGACGAGGACATTTACCCCCTCCATAAATCTTCATCTGCGAAGCCAAGCCAAAGAAACTCATATGGATTCTCCATGCAGCAGAATCAGCAAAGTGCTTCAGTTCACCTCTACTTTGATCTCTGGCTACTTGCTGAATTGGAAATGATGAAACTTAAGGCCCTTTTTTATGGAAAATTAGAAAATGGTAAAGACAGATTTCCTCCACCTTTAAACCACCCCACTTATCTGCATAAAACGTCCAAAGGTGGATTGGTGGGTCCAATGTGATCCAGGTTCCCTCCACCGAGGGTGCTAGCGTCAGAGATGGAGGAAGTCACTCCACATCCTGAGTAAAAGGAATGCAGCTGGAAGTGGCTCCAAAGGGGCCATGACCCAAGAGCGTGTATTTTAAAGAACTCATCTGTGACAAAGGAGATTACGATGTGCTTGAGTTCTAAGACTGCTCGAACAGACCTCCATTAGCGCTCGTTCCTGCTCCTCAATCACTATTATAGTGTGTAGGGTACTTTCACTTCCTGACACACATGTTCCACGTCATAGTGGCAGGTGGCGTTACTGCATGACACGCCCCACTTCCTTCACCTTCGGAAGCCGGCTTGGGAATCTCCCCTGCATAAAAGGACCACGCGATCTGCCTTTTCCGTCCTCCGCATAAAAAGTAAATTTGCCTTTTATTTTCATAACGTGAGCAGGAAATAACGTAGCGTTTATGCATTAAAAAAACCCATACAGTGCTGATTCCTGATAGACTTCAGGCAAGAATGCAACCACACACAGGGGATCTGCCAGGTTCAGAAAAGAAAATTGGATATTGTAAGAAAGAGGAAGCATGATTGAAGAGAGAAAGATGCTTCACAAAGAGCTATATTTTCAGAGCAAAGGATTTGTTCCCAATGTGGTCAATTCAGACTCCCACCCATGTTCCACTGGAACCAGAACTGATTCATTGCTGGAAAAATAGAATTAATGCAGCTAGGTATTGATGTCTGGCATGGACACAGTGAGTCAGAAAACCCTTTTCCAAATTAATGATTGATCTAATGACATCCCAAGACTATTGCCAGTTCTCCCAACAGTGGAATATCAAAAGCCATTCCAGCCAAATACAAGAGCACCAAGAAAGTCTGCCGATGGTGGAAAATTGGAGCAACATACAAGTGCTAGAGGAATTCAGGCCAGTGAAGGCAAAGGACAGTCAACATTTTGTGTTTAGACTCTTTATCAAGACTAACATGGAAAGCGGTGATATCAAGTATATCAAGGGGATAAGTAAAAGGAGGAAAGAACTTGGCGATGGGCTAATAGGTGATAAAATATTAAACTGAAGGTGGGAGAGGTGGAGAGACAGGTAGAGGGAGGGACCATTGGTGTGGTTGGGGGAAGTTGGAGAGAAGAAACTTGTCTACTGGAATTGCATGTATGGGGTCTCCAGTCAAAAGCAGGATTAGGTTTCAGCTGTGTTGGCTCCCGTGGTCAAATAGCCTAATATCATTTTCTCTCTATGTTCATAAATAAAAGAAGTCCCACACAGATATATCCCACTGGAAGAAGACAATATGTTTGGTGGAGAGTAAAGGAGAAAATGGGGTAAAAGAGGTAAATAGTGAAATATAAATGAAGCCATGGTTGGTGAAACAGTTAGCAGAATGCTTTTACAGCTCCAGTGATCGGGACTGGGGATCAAATCCCATGCTGTCTGTAAGGAGTTTGTACGTTCTCCCCTTGTCTGCATGGATTTTACCTGGGGGCTCTGGTTTCTTCCCACCGTTCAAATTGTATTGGGGATATAGGTTGATTGGGTGTAAATTGGGTGGCATGGGCTCATGGGCCAAAATGGCCTGTTACTGTACTGTATGTCCAAATTAAAAAAAAACTGCAGATACTAAAAATCTAAAAATAAAAACAGAATATTCAAAAAGCATAAGAGACTCTTTGGTTTATTTTCTCTTTCCCAAATTTTGCAAATTGACAACTGATGTGTTGTCGTTGATGCTTGTACAGTAAAATCTTGGTATCCGGCACCTATGGGGATTGGTAGATGATGGTAAATTTTCCGGTTACTTGAGACACACTCTTACAATGCCTAACTAATACATTAACTAATAACTAATAATAAGAATAAACAGTTTAAAATAGAAAAGACAGGGCAAAATGTAATTTGAAAAAAAAAATCAGTATTGTAGTATTTAATTATGTAAAGTTCACTTTAATCAAGTAATTCCTGTAACTTACAAAATTTAAATCTAAATTTGAAGCATGGTCGTTGGCGCTGTAGAAGCATTGTACAAACTGTGTTGCTGTCATAATTAACACCTCCCTCAAGTTAAATCTTCACTAATATACTTACTAATACACTAATGAAGATAAAAACTCTTACTAGGCAAGGATAGGGAGGCACCTTGGGAGAGTTGCCCCAGCAGTCCTGGCCAGCTCTGCATCCGGGGTGCCGCCATTTAATTCAAACACAATTTGATTCAAACAGCTGCGGTTAGCTGAACGTTTTCTCGCATCTTCACCAAGGGCTTGTGCGTTGCTTCAGAGAACATTTACTTTTACAATTTAAAACTTTTATTTATAATATTATTTATTTTTAATTAATTTATTTATTTATACAATTTTTTTTTTTGCCAGTTGCTTAGGGTTGCCGGTTGCTTGAATTCTGGATAAAGGGGATTTAAATGTACTGTACTGAGTTTTACTGTTCTGTAACAACCTGCTGGAGAGTCAGAAGATTCTGAGCATTGCTGTTAACTTTATTTAATGAGTCTATGTTTTATTGTATTTATTAACAGATTAAAATAAGAGCTATGTCCCACACTACTGCTTACTGTCCCTAACCCTATAAGTTCCACATTTTCAAGTGTTCATTGAACTCCATTTCTGAATTGTTCATGAATCAGCTTCTTCTGAATTTTATGGCGGACCATTAAAATGATAAATCTGTCTTGCAGTTTGAACTAACGTGACTAAAAACAATGTAAGAATAGTACAATGAACTTGGCCAAGGAGTTTTCAAGATCAAGAAAGATAGATTATTTAAATTGCAGTTAAAAAGTAAAATAAAAACTTCTTTAGAGGCATACTACCTAATGGCATTTTCTTTCAATTGTATTACATGGATATGAGAAAGGAATTTTGAGCTTTTACTTTATCACATATATGCAAAATCAAAATATCAATCATTATATGCGCGCACGTGTGTGCGTGAGTAGGTGTGTTTTCAAAAAAGGTGAATTCATCAATGCATTAAAGAATTACTGTCTGCCAACATTTAGCAAATGTGTTGCATCAAAAAAGCAGATTTATATACTTCACACTTGAGAACTGTCAGTGTACTGTGGCAATACTTCGATAAATCTCTTCATCATTTATTTCACTCCTGCCATGAAAACATCCCAACACATTGCATTTTGTGACCTTGGATTCTGATGATTCCTCATTTCTTTTGTAAATAGATTGAATGTTAGTTAATTTCTATTCGAATTAGGAAGAAATTATATATCCTTCTGAATCAAAACTGGGTTATGGGCACTGTAATAACATTGTGCTAACTGCTATGCTAATGTGCTCTCCCTTCTGAAGGAACTTATAAATTCTCAAATGGATATTTTGGTGATTACCTTTTTCTGACGGCTTTTATTAGTACTCTTCCACAGAAGAGGAAATATTCTCTCTGTATCCATTCTCTTCAAACCTTTTCATTATTTTAGAGACCTCTTTTAGGCCACCCCTTCTTTTCTCAAGAGAAAAAGGGCCCAGTTAGTTAAATCTTTCCTCATATGTACACTGTTGCATTCTGCTATCATCCTTATAAATATTCTATGCTCAGTCTCCATTGCTTCTCAATCTTTTCACATGTCCATCAAATCTATACTCAGCATTCCAAGTGTGGTCTAGCTAAGGTTCAATACGAGTCATGTATAACTTCCCCACACCTCAATTTTGTCTATAAACAAAGAAACTCTAGTTTGCTTTCTTTGTGGCCTTCCTAACCAATAATATGTTTAGTGGTTCATGCATTTGTACTCTGTGATCTCTTTATCCTTTAAGTTCACGAAGACTTTCACCTTCCAAGGAATCAGTAATCTTGTTACATTTTCTGCCAAAATGCACTTTGCACAGTTCCATACTGAGCCTCAACTCCCAATTCTTCAAGTGTATTTATGTTCTCCTATAGTTTTCCGCAGGATCATTAATGTAAATTATGAATAGAAGTGGACCCACCACTGATCCTTGTTGGACACAACTCCCACTTTCTTCCATTGTGAACAGCCCCTCTTTACTACCACTCCTTGCTTTGTATCATTAAACCAGCAAGAAATATACTGACCTTAATCATTAATTTATCATTGGTCATATCTTCCAGAAGGCAACCATTGGTCAATGATGTCTATTCCAACAGTTCTTTCACTCACTAATTTCCCCAAAACCTTTTCTCTGTCACATACTCATTAACTCTTCTGCAATTCTCTCACCATCCAAGTATCCTTAGGGGAACTTACAGGAGCTAATTAACCTATTAACCAGCACACTTTTAGGATTTGGAGGAAACCAGAGCACCTTGGTCAGAGAGAGAACCATGCAGGCTCCACACAGATAATCCATGAGATCAAGACCGAATCTGGGACACCGAGGGTAAGGGAAAAAGACTACCTGCTGGAACACTGTGTGCTCAACGGGTTAAGTGCTTCAAGATTTTGAGAAGTCAGGTAAATAACATCTATTGCATTTGGAAAAAAAATGGTGTTTCTCAAACAAAAACCTGCTGATTTTTCAATATCATGGCCTTGTTTTTGGATAATTTTCCATTTTTTCCTTTAGAATGTATTCTATTTTGCTGTTAAGCTGACTGATCTCTACATTTCTGCATATGTTCAATTCCCTGCCTTGATTATACCTGTAAGTATTTTGTTAGTTGTCCACCAGTCCTCTAGAATGGTACCTTTTTCCAAAAAGTTAATAAAAATGTTTAATGTGTTGGTTATTTATTCCCATTTCTTTTTAATGTGTGAGGAGGAAATCCTTTCTAAATGAGGGGAAGGGATGGGTTGTAGTTATTCTCTTTAACATATCTCACTTCTCTAGTTTAAATGTACTTGTCTCGATTGATTTATCTTGTTTTCCCCTCCACATCTCCCCAATCTACCTCTGGCAAAATACCAAAATACTCTCTACATCAGGGGTGTCAAACTCAAATTCACTGAGGGCCAAAATTAAAAACTTGGACTAAGTCGAGGGCCGAACTAAATATTTATTGAAAATTTTCAACAACATCTGCATGTTTTCTCTTCTTTCAACATATGTAATGTTAAACTTTTTCTTATTAAAATAAATGTTTAATAATAGTTTTGGATAAACTCTTTCCAGAAGCATTAACAAATGAGAAATAAAATATTCAATAAATAATATTTTTCTTTAGAGGATTTGTCAAATGTTGCTAGTGTGCTGTCGAATAGTAAAATCTGAGGGCTATTGAGAATGTGGGAGAATAACATGATTCCTGAAACAATCAAATGGGTGACTGATTGTGGGCATGAACTCTAGCAGGGTTATTTGCCATGCCCTTTTTCCATTGATACAGATATCCTTTGATATCTTTTCAAGTTTTATGCCTAATGAGCTTGTATCCAGGTGCAGGACCATTTTTAACCAGGAATATATTTATCACTGTGACATGAAACTATTGGAAGATCGTTTTATCCTGAGATTAAAGTTCATAATACTTACTCAGGCCTGTGTGCGGGAGGGCGGGGTTTGCGGGCGATCGGGTTGGACAACGACAGTGCGGGGGCATCGGCTCTCGCTGCAGGGCGGCATCTCGGCAGATCAGCGGCCCCGTCACCGTGAGTTGCGGGTCGGCCTGCGGCAGGGAGGGGGAGTGGGCAACGGTCCTGTCGAGGTCAGGCCCGAGGCCTCCGGTTCCGGGCGCTGGGAAGCGGCCTTGGCTTCCCCTGACACCAGCCAGGCCCCAAAACCAGAGTCCACGGTGAGACCCTGTAATGTAAACAGAGGAGGTGGGGGCGATTAGCAGGCTGACGCCAATGCATTCTGGGATTTGTTGTATTACTGTGCATGCGCTATACTGGCGCGGCGGTCAGCGGACCACCTCTAATACATTTTTGAAATGATCTTGCGGGCCAAATATAATTATATCGCGGGCCAAATTTGGCCCACGGGCCAGAGTTTGACATGTGTGCCCTATGCCATCGGAACTCTGTAATTAGTAAGGGATTGCTTAAGGTGGGATGTGAGTGGGAAGGAAAGGGTGAGAATCACTGCTCTAGTCCCAATTGTTACTGAAATATTTTGCTTGAGAAAAATTGTCATTGGCCAATTTCCTTTAGCGTTCTGAAACCGTGCACATGACGAGTCAGTGAGGGATGATTAAAGCAGTGGTCTTCAAACTTTTTCTTCCCACCCACAGACCACCTTAAGCACCAATGGCACAGGACGCGAGTGGAAAGAAAAAGGTTGAGAACTATTGTATTGTGGTAACTCCACATCTGATTAGGTTAATTGTTAGGCAAGTGGTCAGAGAAGGACCCCCCCCCTCCACCCCAAGAAAGGCTTAAATCACAGGAACAAAATAAGCTTCCGTCTCACTGCTCCCAATCTTACACACAGTCCTGATGTGGAATGTGGGGTCGCAGCTCCACGTTCACCCGAGTTCAGGTGCTGTCTGTGTGGAGTTTGTACGCTCTCCCCTTGTCTTGGACCAACAGGTCGGTCGCCTGACGAAGGCACCCAAACCCCCCCCCCCGTTGAAATGCCAGCGTCCGGAGCGGTGGAGGAATTGGCTGAGAGCGCGTTGCTCCCACCCCCCTCCCATGGTTGGAGAGGGATTAAACTGCGATCTCACGGCGCTGGGCTCGTCTCCAACAAAAGGAGCGGGAGGCAGGTTCCGCCGCGGACGGAGCGAGGGGGAAGGCATCGCCAACGAGACGTTCGGTCCGGCATCGCCGCTGAAGCGCAGACCCTGCAAGAATGGTCCCCAACTCCAGCCACGTCTGTGTGTCCGGGAGCCGGGCGGGCTGAGTGCGGTGCTCCGATCCCCGGGATTCGGGACTCTGAGATCTCTCCACACCTCCGGCGTTTTCATTTTCACCTTCAGTGTGCATGCGCTATACTGGCGCGGCGGCCAGCGGGCCAACTCTAATATATATTTAATATGATCTTACGGGCCAAATATAATTATATCGCGGGCCAAATTTGGCCCACGGGCCAGAGTTTGACATGTGTGCTCTACATCATGAATGATACAGAGTATTGGTGCAGTTCCTGACCTTCAAAACTTCCATTCATTATTTTTTTTGTGGCTGATTTGTCATTATGGATTTTTTCAACCCTCTGTGATAAATTTACATTCATTTCTATCTTTTACACTAATTATGCATTCTTGCTGTTTCCAGTGGGTATCATAGCTTCCGAATCTTTTGTCTATTGTCTTCTGTTAACTTTCTCTCTTCAATGTGGGTTCAAGGAAGACCACACGGATTGACAGATAAGACAGTAGAAATAAACAGGTCTTTTTTTTCCCAAGTGGCAAGCAGTAACTACAGTTACAGGGTGGGTCCCAGCTAGTTACAATATGTGTCAATGGTCTAGATGAGGGAACTAAATGAACTAAGTTTGTTGATGGCAGGTTCAGGGAGGTGGAGAGAGCAGAGATCAGAAAAATTGGACCCCATCTGATTCAGATAAGGAAATTAAGTGTAATATATCCATATTTGGCAATAAAGGGTATGAGTTATGCATCAATAAATAAGTGTAAAAATGTAAGGATATCCATTATGTATTAAAATAAAAGATGGAGTATTTGGAAGGTAACAATGTTTCGAGGGACCTGGATGTTGTTATAGACACATCACTGAACATTAACATGTAGATGCATCAAATGATTAAAATGGCAAATTATGACAAAGAGGTTTGAGCACGAAAGTAGAAATGCCAAACTCCACATATGTATGCCTCTATAACTGGTAATATTACATATAGGTCTGGCCTCCCCTCCTAACAAAGGATTGACGTGTAAGAAAACTACAAAGGTTCCTCACATTGATTCTTGGGATAGGTGAAATAATCAGCCATAAAATTTTTAATTTATGAGCTTGCATGAGGGGTTGATTAGTTTATGATTTTGTAACTTTAGCTATTAATATAGTTTCTGATTTGCAAACATATGTGAAACTCTTGGAACTCCTCATTAAATATGGTAGTAATAGAGACACATTCAAGAAAGGCGTTGCCATTTCTCCATAATTCTTGGGAGTTCTTTCTATGTTTTCTGAACTTTCTTCCGCTCAACTTTCCTTCCTGATTTTCATTGATATTGACTGTCTCTTTCTTTCAAAACTGCAACTAGAAACATTCCCTTCAAAAATCTTGATCCCCTTTCACCTTGGTCAGTTTGGCTCTATCTCCAAATTCCTTCCAAATGTCTTGCTGCTCTTCCTCAGAACTGCATGTTTGAATCCTTAAAATTAAACGTTGCTTCAATCCAAACTATTCTTATCAAGGTCACAAATTTCATCTTACATAACTGACAAGGATAAAGTTATTCCTTCTCAACCTTTGTCATGATTGACTAAAGATTTTTCTTCAACACCCCTGGGTTGATTGAAACCATACATGGTTTGTATTCATATTTATCCAATAGTAGTTGGATAATTACCTATATACGACTTCCCTCCACTTCATCACCATTATTTCTCATGTCCCCAAATAATCTATTCACTAACTTTTTTTTCTCCACTCAGTAGTTTTCCTTGGGGACAATATCCAAACACACACAGCTTTAGTTCCATATATACTGCTGTAGTGGCCCACTAACCAGGACACAAGATGGCTAACGAAAGTGGCGACTGCGCAGACCCTGCGGGACCCAATGACCTTCGTCCCAGGTGACAATCTGCATGGAGAGAAACAAGAAGCAATGGCGGGAACGTCGTCCAATCCAAGGCCGGTGCTGCTGTGACATCACTCCTGTCATCAGCAGTGGGGAGAAAATATAAGCAGAGCTGCCAGTGCAATAAATCAGCCTTCAACTTCAGCTCCTCGTGTGTGTGCCGTTCTTTCCATACTTCGCGGTAGTGATCCCAGCAGGTGCAACTGCCAGTTGGAACTGAAGATGAGACACCAGGCTGCTCTTCACGTGGTTTCGTTGAAGCTGCCAGTGTTCTGGACATCGCAGCTACACGTGTGGTTCGAATAGGCCAAGGGCCATTTCCACCTCTGACAGATCACCGGCAACGACACACATTACTGCTACGTGGTGAGCTCGCACGGCAGTAAAGGTCATCGACTTCCTGCAGCAGCCTCCGAGCAAGGCATATACAATAAGCTCTTAACCCGCAGCGCGAGTGCACTGTTTGATTGTTGCATATGGACGGATTGTGGGTCAGGGCCCCATCCACCCTCATGAACGAGATGCTCGCCCTTACGACACAGCCCTTGCCTGCTCTTCAAGCAGATTTTTCTGGAGCAGCTGCCCAAGGATATCCAACTCTTGCTCACAGATGAGGACATCAGCGATCCCAGGAAAGTCGCAGCCTGTGTGGATGTGCTCTAGAGAGTGAAGAAGGAAAACGGCGCCTCAGTGGAGCAGATCGCTCGGTCCTGCACACAGCCAGCAACAAGGCCAAACCAAACTGAGAGGCAAATGGACCCCCTGGCCCAAAAGTACTGTTTCTATGACCAACCACGGGGTGCGGGGGCCCGTCAATGCCGTCTACCCTGCGTGTTACAGGGAAATGCCATGACCAACCATGGTTAACGTGACAGCCTCCTCCATGTGTGGGTCTCTCTGTCCAGAAGGCACTTCCCCATTGACACCAGCGCTGAAATAAATGTCCTTACCCAGAATGGCAAGCCAGGCCTGGCACTGAGGGCAGCAAACAGCAACCCCATATTAATTTTCAGCATCCACACCATCCCTCTCTACTTCAGCAGCAACCGGTTCACGTGGACATTCACAATTGCGGCTGTGGCACAACCGCTCCTGGGAGCAGACTTCCTGTGAGCCCACTGCCTACTGGTGGACCTTAAAGGGCGGTGTTTGGTGCATGCTAGGACTTTTCAATGTCCCTGGTTACCTTCCCCCAACCTCGACTCCATTAAGCTATCCGACAATGAATTTATCCGGATCCTAGCAGAGTTTCCTTTGATCGTGGTGCCATAGTTTTCCTCTGCCGAACTGAAGCACAGGGTAAAGCACCACATTCTCACTGTGGACCCCTGCTCCATGCCAGGGCTTGCCTTCTCCCCGAGAAGCTCACAATCGGCAAGGAGGAGTTAAAAAAAAATGGAAGAGCTGGGAATAGTGTGGTGTTCCAACAGCCCATGGGTGTCCCCCCTGCACAAGGTACCAAAGGCAGCAGAAGTATGGAGGCCAAGTGGTGACTATTGCCACCTCAATGAGGCCACCACACCCGACAGATCCCGTGAACCATATCCAAAACTTTACTGTTAACTTCCAAGGGGCAGGGGTATTTTCAAGAGTCGACCTCATCAGGGGCTACCACCAGATCCTAGTCCATCCCGATGACATTCCTAAAACTGCCATCATTAACCCTTTTGGACTTTTTGAGTTCCTGAGAATGCCCTTTGGACTTAAAAATGCAGCCCAGACCTTCCAGTGGTTGATGGATGCAGTGGGCCAGGATCTCCCATTCACGTTCATCTATTTGGACAATATTCTCATCACCAGCCGCAACAACACAGAGCAAACGACCCACCTAAGGCAACTGTGCGCCTGGCTGCAGGAGTTTGGACTAATGATAAACCCTGCTAAGTGCCAATTCAGGCTGCAAATGATCAACTTCCTGGGGCATCAAATCAACAGGCACAGAGTGAAGCCCTTGCCCGAAAAGGTAGAAGCTATTTGGCATTTCGCCAAGCCCCGCACAGTGAAGGGGTTGCAAAAATTTGCTGGTATGATTAATTTTTATCGCAGATTCATACCAGCAGCAGCTTGAAACATGCACCCCTTTTTTTGCATTCATAGCGGAGTAATGAAAATTACTTGGAGCAATGAGGCCTTGGAGGCATTCCAGAAGGCCAAGGATGCACTGGCCAACACCACCCGTCTGGTCCACCCCAGACCAGAGGCACCAACCACACTCATAATAGACGCCTCCAGCACAGCGGAAGGGGGCGTACTGGAGCAATTCATTGAAGGGCAATGGCAGTTCCTGGCGTTCTTTAACAGGCATCTCCGGCCACCTGAACTCAAATACAGCACCTTTGACCGGGAGCTATTGGTGCTGTACGTGGCGGTCAGGCACTTCAGGTAGTTTTTTGGAAGGTAGACAATTCAGAATCTTCACGAACCATAAACTGTTAAACTCTGCCTTCCTTAGTGTCGGACCCGTGGTCAGCGAGGCAGCGTACCTTGGACATGCAACACATCGCAGGTAAAACCAATTTGGTGGTTGATGCACTGTCCCGCCCCGCAATCGAGCCCATCCAGGCCCTGTCTCATGGAATAGACTATTCAATCTTCGCCAGGGCACAGCACCAAGACCCTGAGATCCCGGCATACAGAATAGCAGTTTCCAGGCTCAGGCTGGAGGATATTGGTGTCCTGGTGTCCAGACACTCCTCTGTGATGACTCCAATGGCAAACTCCGCCCCATTGTGCCAACAGCGTGGAGATGGAAGGTTTTTGACGAGGTGCACAACCTGGTGCACCCAGCCATCAGAACTTCTGTCAAAATGGTGGCCAGTAAGTTCGTCCGACATGGCCTCCAGAAACAGGTCAGTCAATGTGCCAAGGTCTGCATGCTCTGCCAGATGTTCAAAGTGTAGACGTACATCAAGGCACCCCCCCCACCAGACTTTTGAGCCAGCACAACGTAGGTTCAGTCACATCCATATTGACATTGTTGGGCCGATGCTGGTCTCCTGCGGGATGAGATATCTCCTCACCATGATTGACCACTCAACGAGATGGGTGGAAGCAGTCCCACTGGCCGACATAACCTCCAAGACCTGTACCAAGGCCCTGATAACACCTGTGTGTGTCGAGATTCAGAGTCCCAGAGCATATGACCTCTGATAGAGGTACACAGTTCACTTTGGGACTCTGGGTGGCGCTGGCCAAGTTGCTGGGAACCCAGCTCCACCATACCATGGCTTACCACCTCCAGACTAATGGGTTAGTGGAGCAGTTCCACATGCACCTAAATGTGGCCTTGATGGGTTGGCTCAATGGCCCAAACTGCACAAATGAACTAACCTGGGTCCTCCTGGGGATCAGCACCGTGCTGAAATAAATTTCAATGCCTCAGCAGCCGAGATGGTATACAGCGCACCATTGGTGATACTGGGGGAGTTCTTGGCCACCACCAAGGACCCAGAGGACCTGACAGCCTCATTGACTAAGCTGAAGGAAGGACCACATGGCCAGACCAAGTCCTATGTCCCCAAAAATTTAGAGACCTGCGAGTATGTTTTCATTTGGAGGGGGGCACACTGAACACCTCTACAATGGATGTACGAGTGGCTGTACAAAGTAGTCAGACACAATGGGTTGACATGTGTGCTGGATATCAGCAGTAAAGAAGAGACTTTCACCATTGATCAGTTCAAGCCAGCACATCTGGACATCAGCCAATAGCACTCTGATCGCTGGTTCGTTGGGTGGGGGTGGTCGTGCAGCAGCCCGCTAACCAGGATGCAACCGGTAGACAAGATGGCAGATGAGTGTGGCAACTGTGCAGAGCCCGCAGGGGCCAACATCCCAGGTGATAACCCACATGACGGGAAACGAGCAACATGGGAACTACGACTAATCTGAGGCTGGAGCTGCTGTGACATCACTCCTGCCATCAGCAGCAGGGAGAGAATATAAGCAGAGCTGCCAGTTCAATAAATCAGTCTTCGACTTCAACTTCTTGGGTGTGTGTCATTCTTTTCACACTTTGCGGTAGCACACGATACACCGTATAAACAACCTGAACACATCTTTGTTGCCATCATCATGGCTTTCAGGTGTGCCAGAAGCCATACTCACTTCCCAATTTACTTCAATGGGGTGGTGGTGGAATATTTATTGAGCTTTAAATTCCTTGGCATCCACATCTCTGAAGATCTCACTTGGTCCCTGAATTCTTCAATTCTGATTTAAAAGGCACAACATCTTTATTTTTTGAGGAGTGTGAGGAAGATCCACCTCTGTCCAAGGATATTGTTGAATTTCTATAGATGCACAATTAAGAGCAAGCTAACAGATGGTATTTCGGTGTGGTATGGGAGTTGTCTTGCACAAGATCGCAAGGCACTCCAGCAGATAGCGAAAACTACCCAACGGATTATTGGCATCCCATTGCCTACCATCCAAAACAAGATGCATTGCACCCAAATCACAGACTATTTACTCATCTCCCATTGGGCTGTCACTACAGGAGCCTTCACTTGTACATCAGTAGGTTCAAGAAAAACTATTTTTTTATGAAACTGTGACCCTGTTGAACACTTTGTAACAGTTCATTGTAGAATAGTGTTATTGTTGGATTTAATTGCACGTTTTTTTTTAAAAACTTCCGGTTGTATTTCATTGGCTGGTTTACTGGTACAATGACAATAAAGTGCATCTTAATATATAACTGCAAGGTGCTTATGTTACATCAAACATGAGGGGCATAAGTTTCTATCAATATTTTCTTTGGACCCTGCCACAATCTCCAACAGTTTCCACGGCAATTATTTAAGGTTTGAGCTGTTTGCAACTTGCGCATCCTGTCTGGCCAAGATGAGATTTTGACCAATTTCCATCTCCAAGGTACTACCTGATTCCAGCTATATATTTATTTCTATACCAAAGCATACCTTGGCAGCTCACTTCTTTACTGTCCTTCACATAAAACCCATTCATTCATCAACCATTTGTTTACTGAGTTACACTGGGCAAAGTTAAAAAAGTCTTGTATTCAAGAATTTTTTTTGCCCTCATCTTTCATTAGACAGTGACTTCTTTCATCCTACACTTATATGAGATATCCATGCTTCTCTCATTCTAGCCTCTTAGCTAACCTTGATTTTATCACTCCCAAACAGGTGGTGTTGTGTCACCTTCTAAGACCCAAAGATTTGAAATTTTTTCTCCAAGACTTTCTATTTCCAATAGGATATTCAGATTAAGAGCAGCTTAAATCCAAGGGAAACTTGGAGAAATGGTTGGGCAAAAGAATTAGGACCCAAGGAATATATTGGTAGAAATTTCCTCCTTTAAGATGCTCCTAGGGAAGAAATTCTATGAATTCCACCTCCCCTCCTGATTTTCATGTATCCTTTCATGTATCTTTTCATCACAACCAAAATGAAGGGGGCAATCCCCAATTAACCCATCAGCCTGTCTTTGAAATATGGGAGGAAACCAGAGAAAACTTGGTTGGTCAGGGAAAGAACACGCAAAACTACTGATAGGCAGCTCCCTAAGTTAGAATTGAATCCGGGACCCTGAAGCTGTGTGAGCCAGAAGCACCAATTGTTGCACTTTTACTGCAACTTAAGCTTCACACTGGAGAGCCTGGTTGGAGTTTGTCAAACTTAAATGTACTGAGCCTCAAAGGGCATCAAAGCTATGAAGGCTTTGTGCCACCAGAATGGGCAGCTGTTGAGTGCTTTCAGCTGTCCAAGATAAAAGCGCCTCTTGTAATTTTTAAATTTTCAATGTTTTTTGAGGCCAACAGAAATATAAAGTACATTAATTTTGCTTTAGAATTTATTAATTGGTGTCTTAGCAGATTCATGGCCAACATTGCAGGATTCTATTCAAACCAGAATTATATTCTGTTTTATCTACACTTATAATTACATTTAATTTTTTTCCCTTGGTGCAGTTGTCCTTACTTCTTGTCCCCTGCAACTATTTTTTATTTTTTTATTTTTCACACTATAAACCATATTGATCAAGATACATACATTTTCAACTATTTCATGCTGAAATTTTTGCTTCTCTCTTGTTATTCAAATTGGCACTTCCTCCATGCAATTTAAATGTGACTGGTTTTGGAGGGGCACCTTGAACAATTACGTATTATACTGATTCATTTCTTAAATGTTCAATATCATTATTGGTGTGCTGGGGGACCTAAGCTTCTGCCGCTCCCCCATTTGTATATATCCTTGGTTGGCACCATCCTCCTTTACTTCATTCCCCCAGTGCTTGCAGCCTTTCATATTCCTGAAACTTTTATCAAGTGCTGCCAGTTTTAATCAATCCAGGCCCAGAATAGCTGTATTCTGAAAGGATATAACATAAAATGCTCAATAGGTGTGAGTCAGACCAGACTAAACATCCAAACTTTTAGCTTCTTACAATGTCTCCAAATTCTGAGAAAGGCAAGGTCTACATTCTTCATGTACATATTTTAATTATTTTTTGGATTCATATCTGTCTTGGTTATGGATGAATTAAGCAGAGATCTTTTAAACTGGAAAGGAGCTAAACAGAATTTCAGAAAGCTATTGGTCATAAAGAGGACTAGTACTTAGTGGTTATGTCATGTCTTGTCTTAATTTAGAAAAGATCAGGTGTTCCGCGTCGTATACTAACACAAATTTTCATAAAATTTGGAGTCCTTTTATGGACTATTTTGGTGCTCATTAAATCTGTTTGTTTTGATCATTGAATGGATTTATTTATGTACGTGGTTTTTTTTCTTCAGTTAGTAATGTTTTATAGATTCAGCAGAACTGCACTACCTTTAGTTTTATGTCAAAACATCCCAGGTCTTTTTGGGAGGGAGTTAAGAGTTCTTTTCTTTGGTTTCTTTTTTGTCATTCTGACAACTTTGTATAGAGAAGGGGTATATTGTTATTGTCTTATTTTTGGAAATATACTTATATTCTTCATATTTGGTAACTGTGTTCTCTATACAATATGCTCTTGTTCTATAAAACTCGATAAAAAGATTGCAAGAGAGATAAAGAGGACATTTTGCAAACTGATACACTTGAATTCTGAACAAAGAAAAAATGTTCTTTGCCCTAAGGAACTTGTGCGATATTTCTAAAGAAGATTCACACATTCAAAACTGCTAAATAACTTATAAAGATGGGACAAAAAATGTTTATGATGCACTAACTGACTGACTGCTAAACAGTCTATGAGGCAGCAGGGATTTTGGACCTCAGAAATGCCTTAAAGGAAAGCAATTAGAAAGTCATGAAATAGTTCTAAAAATGTTTGGGAAAAATTGAATGTTTCAAGATGGCAGGTTGAGCAATATCTACACTAAAATATGCTGTGTGCTGTCTATCAAAATTACTTCTGTATGTTATTCTGTGCACTCTCAAGATTTTGTTTATACCAAGCGTAGTTCTTTGATTTCAGTGATCTTGATATTAGTATGTTGTAAAATGTTTCTTGGACTCTCCAAAAAGTTTTAACGACACGGCAGTATGGAAAAAATATGCTTTTTAGGATGGACGACATTGCGAACTTGTACTAAAATGAGGAATATTGTGAAGTAACTAGTGGAGGTTTATAACCTAGGAAAGATAGATTAAAGAGCAGAATATTGTAATCTTGCATAATCTTTGATAATGTAAACTACTGTGGAAAGACCGGAGAAAAATAAATCGGTGCAGCTTTATAATAAAGTTGACTGGACCTCCTGTAATATGAAAGACAGAATTGAAATTTAACCTTTAAAAAGAGTATTCCACCAACAATTTGCTCCAGTTTGTGAATCAGAGACAAAATATTTGACATTATTAAAGGCACTATAAAAGAACAGAAAAACAGTTATAATAAAATTTATTTTCTAGCTATTAGCAGAAAAAAATAATAGAAAATGTATTCTTTCAATCACCTTGTCTATTTGTAACATTATGGACTGCATCAAGCTGCTTAAATATTAGCAGACATCAGTGACTTGTGAAGAATTTATCATTTGTATGCAATTTCTAATTTTGGTATTCAGGGTTCATCTTCTCTCTTTTTTCTCTTTCATGATCTTCTTACTTTCCTCCCTTCGTCTTTTATTCACTGGATTCCGAGGATCATGTATTTCAAATGTGTCTTCATCTTGCATATTTGCATCTTTTACTTTTCTTGTTTGTTCTTCAAACTGAAGGACATGGGACATCCTAGATTAGAAGAAAATCAGATAAACATCATCCTAAATGAACTGAAGCATGATCGATTATGTAAATCATGACTAAAAATATATCACTCAATATGGCAGAATTAAAAAAAAATCACCTACAAATATTTTGATATACAAGATATACTTGATAATAACAAATCTTCGAACACTGGAGTGGGACAAATGGCATCAGTATTAATGTTAATTGAGTTGCATTCATTTATTTCCATACCAAAATAATATTCAATTCATGTAATCTAATTAGAAAGTAGCACCGTTTCTAAATTTATGCACCTCAAAAGTCTTTGGAACCAACTTCAAATCAAAACAAAAAAATTGTCCCCTTTAATTTTTAAAAAATTTAGACATACAATATGGTAACAGGCCAATTAGGCCTACGAGTCCATGCCGCCCAATTTACACCTCATTAACCTACTCCCCCAGTACGTTTTTAAATAGTGGGAGGAAACCAGAGCCCCTGGAGAAAACCAATGCAGACATGGGGAGAACATACACACTCCTTACAGACGGCATGGGATTCAAACTCCAGTCCAATCCTAATCGCTGGTGCTGTAACGGCGTTGTGCTAACCACTACGACAACTGTGTCCCTTCTGCAACAATTTTATCTCCAAGCATGAAGTAATCAGAAAATTATTTATTATAAGCAAATCTTGAAATAATGCCACTTCAAATGTACTCGAAAGATATGTAGAAAGATTCAATTGTACATATTCCAGATAAGTAAAAGATAAATAAATTTTTCACAGATTCTGAATTGATGCCCAAGAAGAGTGTGGTAACCTGCCTAAATGACTACCAAACAGAGGCACTAACATCAATGGTGATGACATGTTTTGAATGGCTGATATTGAAGCATATCAGCTCCTGTCTGAGCAGCGATATGGGTCTGTTCCAATTCGCCTATTGTAGCAACAGGTCAACGGTGGATGCCATCTTACTGGCTCTACACAAACCCCTGGAACACCTGGACAGGAAGGATGCATACATCAGAATGCCCTTTAGCGACTACAGTTCAGCATTTAATATCATCAGCCCCTCAAAACTGATCAGCAAAATCCAAGACTTGGGACTCAGCACCCCACTATGTAATTGGATCATGGCTTTCCTACTCTCCAGACCACAATCAGTGAGGATTGGTAAGAACATCTCCTCCACAATCTCCATCAGTACCGGAACACTACAGGGATGAGTTCTTAGTTCCATGCTCTACTCACTTTACACCTATGACTGTGTAGCTCAGTACGACAGTAACACCATCTACAAGTTCACTGACAATACTGCGGTAGTGGATTGTATAAAAAGGGGCGCAGGGAAATTTAAAACTTGGCTGAATGGTGCACCAAGAACAAGCTCCCACTTCAGGAAAGGTAAACCAGAGGTGTATGATCCAGTGATCATTGGGAGATCATAGGTTGAGAAGGTGAGAAAATTTAAGTTTTTGGCAACCAATATCTCGGAAAATCTTTCTTGGACCCAACTCACAGATGGCATCATGAAGAAAGCACATCAGTGCCTCTACTTCCTCAGGAAATTGCGGAGTTTTGGCATGACATCAGAAACCCTGGCAAATTTCTACAGAGGTGTGGTGGAAAGTTTGCTGACTGGCTGCATCATGGTCTGGTATGGGGACACTATACCCCCAAGAGAAAAGCCCTGCAAAAGGTAGTGGATGCAGTCCAGGACATCACAGGTAAAACGCTGCCGTCAGAGAGAGGCAGCAATCATCAAAGATCCACACCACCCAGTGCATGCTCTGTTCTTGCTGCTACCATTAGCAAAGAGGTATAGATGCTACAAGACTCGCATCACCAGGTTCAGGAGGAGCTGCTACCCCTCCACCATCAGACTCAACTCTAAACTCAATCAGGGACTCATTTAAGGACTCTTACTTTTGGCCTTTTTTTGATTTTTTTTCTGTATTGCGCAGTTTGTTTACACTTCTTATTTGTTTACTTGTGTCCGTTGAGTCAGTTCTTTTCTGCACTGCCAATAAGTAGTAATTCTGCCTGGCCCGCAGAAAAAAAGAATCTCAGGGTTGTATGTGATGTCATGTATGTCCTCTGACAATAAATCTGAATCTGATAGACACCGGAAATGTCATTTTTTAACATTGCTCAAGCAGAAACTCTTGCATCATTGCTAACTAACAATACATCATGCTTCAGAAAATGACTGGCACCAACATTCAAATCTTAGTCCATACCAGTAGTTCTCGTCCTTTTTTCCCCCACTCACAATAGGTCGCAGAACCTATTTTATATGTCATGTAGAAAATAACAAACCACAAATTATTCCCCTGCCTAAATATGAAAACCACCACAGGGCCTTCAGATAAACACTTGGAATCTAGTTGTGTTGAATATTCACAGAAATCCTGAATGCAAAAACAAACTACCAAATCACATACACTTTTCAGTTTTTTCATTGCAACATAAAGGCAGGGATTTAAAAAAAATATTCCCAGTACCTTAACATGTTAAGTGGAACTTCAACTCTTTGGGCAACCTGGCATAAATTATAGTTAATTTATGCAGATCTGTAGTGGTGGCATCGAACAGAAGGCATCGAACCGGCTATGTGCCATCAGTGCGTGATGTCAATGCATGTCGAGTGTGCGATTCTGGCTTTTCAAAGGTTGCGCGTATTCTGAACAGTAAATCCGTTTGATTCACTGAAGAAATGCCTTGTGTGGTTATTCCAGTGGCCACAATTGGTGACCCCGACGAGTCCATAAAATGTATTTTTAGACAATAGGGACTCTGCAGCCGTCGCTGTGAATCTGCCATTTTTCTGCACAGCTGAGCCTGAAATGTGGTTCTAACAGGCTGAAACACAACTTCACCTTCACAAAGTTAAGTTGGGCACCACTTGTTATTACCATCTTGTCAGTGCCCTGGACCAGGCCGTCGCTAAGAGGGTCAGCAACTTCCTACAAGATCCACCATGTACCAGCAAGTATGATGCTTTGAAAAGCACTTTTATTGGGGATATATATGGTATGTACCTTAGGGAAAGAACAGCCAAACTACTACATCTTGATGGGTTGGGAGACTGTGCCCCTTCAGAACTAATGGATCTGGTGAAAGTTCCAATCTACTATTCGAGCAGCTCTTTTTAGACCAAATGCCAGATGATATTAGGCTCTTGTTATCCAAGTATTCATTCGAAGACCTAAGAGCTGTAGCAGCAGAGGCAGATGTTCTATGGCTGGCTAAAAAGGACAGCAAGTAAAAACAATTCTGGGCAATCAAGATCTCCACTCTTGACTCCATGTCACACTCTAGTGCTCTTAACACAGCACTTCCTGCAAACAAACAATGCCCCAAAACGGGCAAGCAGCACGTGGACACCTCGTCTTGATGTTATTATCACAGGCATTGGGGAGTAAATGCCCGCAAGTGCCTTCCATCTTGCTCATTTGTGGGAAAAGTTCAGGCCAACTGTTAGTAAGGGCTATGGTAGTCGACAAAAAACCTGCAAGCTTATTACATGTATGGGACCAACTGTCCCAGCAAAAATTTCTGATGGACATGGGTTCAGAAGTTAGTATATTTCCACCAATTTTGACACAAGTCACCCTACCCCAGACCTGCAACTATTAGCTGTTAACAATTTCAACATTTTGACCTTAGGCATCAGGAAGATGAATGTCAAGTTCGAGAAGTATCTTCACACTTGGCCATTTATTATAGCAGCAGTATCCCAATCTTTGTTTGGTGCAGATATTCTTCACGCTCATTCATTCCTTGTTGACTTAAAAGGACATTAGCTAATAGATGGAAATACTTTTTAGACCATTCATCTGGCAGACGCCTATACTCCTGTTCTGTAGAGCAATGGATGAATTGTCCAAGCTGTTGGAAGATTTCCCTGAAATTACTACTCTACAATTTTCCGCCTCCACTGCAAAGCATTTATTCTAAGGACATTTGTACTTTCACCTATTCATGCTAAAGCGCATTGCTTGCCGCCAGAGAAACTGTGTTTAGCTAAGGATGAGTTTGCCAAGATGGAGGAACTAGGTATAATTCGTAGATATGACAGCCCCTGGTCATCCCCATTACACATGGTCCCAAAACACAATGGAGGTCGGTGACCACATGGAGATTACAGGTGGCTTAATGATGCCACCATTCTGGATCGTTATCCAATACCTCAGCAATAAATAGCCTGTTTGGGTTGTCGAATTTTTAAGAACGCCATTTGGATTAAAAAATGCTGCTCAATCATTTCAACGGGTGATGGATGCTTTAGAACATGGTTTGACCAATGTCTTCATTTACCTTGATGACATTTTAGTGGCCAGTGGGACCAAGGAGGAACATTTGGAACATCTCCGTACACTTTTTATCCATCTTCAAGAATTTGGACTGACTATCAATCCATATAAATGCATTTTTGGACAAGATGCAATTGATTTTTTGGGGCATAGAATTACTCTGGAGGGCGTGAACCCACTACCATCCAAAATTAAGGCTATACCAAATACTCAAAACCTGCTACGGTTAAAAAGCCTACAGAAATTCTTAGGAATGGTAAATTTTTATTGTCGGTTTCTTCCAGGAGCAGCTCAGATCATGAAGGTTCTTTTTGATTTACTATCCAGAAATACAAAAACTATCCATTGGACTGAAGAGATAAACAATGGTTTCTTGAAGAAGAAAGAATTGCAGACTCATACCACTATGCTTAGCTACCCAGTTTTAAATGCAGCCACTGCCCTTTCTACAGACACTTCCAAAATGGCTGTAGGGGGTGCACTTCATCAATATGTCAATGGACAATGGAAATCGTTAGCATTCTTCAGGTGCCATCTTCATGAGGCAGAGAAGAAATACAGTGCTTTTGATAAGGAGCTTTTGGTCATTTACTTGCCTATTTTACATTTTCGTTATTTTTTGGAGGGCAGAGATTTTACTACATTCACTGACCACAAGCCCTTAACATTTGCGTTTTCCAAGGTCACAGAGTTCTGGTCAGCACGACAACAACAACAATTATCATTCATTTCAGAATTTTCCACAAAATTACTACGTATTTCCAGAAAAGACAATATAGGAGTTGATGCACTGCCCCGTTCTGCTCCACTCGAGATTTCGTCCGTAGATCAACATATTGACTACACAGCTTTGGCCGCAGCCCAAGAACATGACCATGAGATGAATGCTTATCGGACTGCAATCATTAACTTGCAATTGAAGGATGTCTAGTTTGGACTTCATGGCAAACTACTCCTCTTATATATCAACGGGACACCCAAGGCCAGTAGTTCCGTCATCATGGAGGTGCTGAGTATTCAACTCTGTGCATGGTCTCTCACATCCATCAATTAGATCGACTGTTCGTATGGTTTCTGACAGGTTCATGTGGCACGGTCTTAAAAAAGATATTACACAAATGGCAAGGTCATACATTGCCTGCCAGAAAGCAAAAGTTCAGCGACATACTAAGGCACCACTGCAGACCTTCCCAGTAGTTGTTCGGCATTTTGCTCATGTCCATGTAGACATTGTTGGTCCATTTCCTGTTTCAAGAGGATACCATTATCTTTTTACAGTAATAGGTTTACTCGATGGCCCAAGGCTGTGCCTCTGGTAGATGCTACTACAGACACTTGTGTTCGGGCATTCCTCAGTTCCTGGATATCTCGTTTTGGTTTACTGGCGCATGTTACTTTGGATAGAGGACCACAATTTACCTCCTTGATGTGGATGGCTTTGTCTCGCTTACTCAGTACAATTCATCATACAAATGCCTTTCATCCCCAGGCTAATGGAATGGTGGAAAGATTTTATCGACATCTCAAGTCAGCCTTGACGGCTTGGTTAGATGCCCCGAACTGGGCTGATGAGCTGCCATTGGTATTACTGGCATTAGAACAACTCCAAAAGAGGACCTACAAGCTTCTTCTGCCAAGCTTGTGTACGGTACACCGCTGGTGGTCCCAGGGAAGTTGTCCCCTACCATTCCAACTCCAATTATGATCTTAAGGAAATGTTGACCAGGCTAAGGGAGATCATAAGAAAATTGACTCCTAAACCATCATCTTCGCACGAAGAACAATCTTACTTCGTATCCGAAAAATGCAAATATGTCTTCATTTGAAGGGGAACATTTCATCAATCTTTCCAGATGCTTTACGAAGGACCTTATAGGATACTCAGAAAAATGATGTTGACCTGTATTTTGGACATTGGAGCGAAGCCACAGTCTTTCACTATTGACTGCTTAAACCAGCTTATGTGGACAAGTCTTCCCCAATGCAGCAACCAACAGTCTGTCGCAGAGGTTGACCACCTAAGACAGACAAACCTTTCTGTTGGTTCTGGGGGGTGGGGGTGTGTAGCGGCGCTATAGTTGCACTACAACTCCCAGAAGGCATCAAACTCACCATGTGATGTCAGTGTGTGATGTCATCAACATGCGTTGGGCATGATTCGGGCTTTTAAAAGGTTGTGCATGTGCTGAACAATAAATCTGTTTGATTCACCGAAGAAATGCCTTGTGTGGTTATTTAATCATGTCCTCTGCAATTCCAGTGGCTACAGATCGAAGTTAATAATATTAATGCAATATAAAAACACTTGCTCTTTACATCGAAGTTTTCAAATTTTTTTTTAAGATGCTTTTTCACTGATTTTGTTGATGATAGGTATTTCAAATTAGAATTCCACTAAAATAATGTTTATCAGATTGTTTAGTTTTCAACCAATTTGGAATTATTTTCTGATCACTGCTTGCTTTTTATTTCCATACAAGATTTGCAGCAGATTTGCTAACTGATATACTCATGACTTGTCAATTGCAGAGCAATTGTGCAGTCTTCTGCTCAGCAGGAAAATGCACTGAGTTTACCAGAGCAGAATTGCTTTTCAATGGCACATTAGGAAATGGGTTAGAGGGGGTGGAGAGGATGGGCCGAGGGGGTGGAGAGGATGGGGCAAGGGGGTGGAGAGGATGGGGTAAGGGGGTGGAAGGAATGGGGTAGGGGGGTGGAGGGAATGGGGTAGAGAGAATGGGGCAGTGGGATGGAAGGAATGGGGCAGAGGTGGAGGGAATAGGGTAGTGGGGATGGAGGGAATGAGGCAGGGGGTGGGGACGGGATGTGGCGGGGATTGGAAAGGATCTGGTGAGGTGGAGAGGATGTGACGGGGGGTGTTGGAGCGGATGAGGGGGTGGGGGGGGGGGAGAGAGGAGACAGCAGTTTTCAAAGAAAACCTTGCTTTGTCCAAAGACATTGAAATATTAGATGGACTCGCTTGAGAAGATTCATCATGGACCTAGCTGGCACAGATAACTGACCATCTCAGAGCATTATTAGATGTCTCTGTACATATAAAAGAATGATAATAATCACTACCCTATAATAGTTTTAGCTAGTCTAAAATCTTTTATGGTTATTCAGGAAGTTTATCAGGCATTTGTAACAGACATTAACTGTGTAATTACACTACTACATGTGGGCTGTCACAAATGCATCCCAGATATCTGGAGGCTTCTGTTGTCTGTTAGTAGACATGTTAATTTGTGTAACAGTCACAATTGTCACAGATTCGTGTTTTCAGAATGTAGAATTATAATTTAAGAAATTCTACTACGTTAATCAATATCTGTAAACAGTTAATTTTACAGTGCTATAATACATAGCTCAAACCACAATTTGTTTTCTTTGCTTTTGAAGAAAAAAAGTCATCTCCTTTGAGAGACTGTTTATACATAGACACACAGATGGAATAGTTTATATTCATGGCCCAGACTTGACTTTCAGTGTCTGACCTACCATAACCCACATTCTGTTTGTGGGCCTCCAAAGTCATTGAATGCTTCTTGTTCTATACCTCCCATCAATGTTTTCTACACTATGTCCGGTCTCCTACTTTATTGCTCTCCTATCAATTCACGTGTTTTATGAGGTGTTCCGTGTACCTTTGATTTGTTTGGTTTGCTGTGTGATCAGCAGTTCTTCTAGTTTTAGATCAAATAAATTGTATTAAAATGCCAGTGTTGCAAGTTACTTTTCACTACTAAGTGCAAATTAAATGGGTTAGCCGTTTGTTCTTAATCATATTGTAACATTAAACGCAATCTGCATAGGAACTCAACAGATCAAGCAGCATCATTAGGAGAAAAAGAATGGTCCATGTTTTGAGCTGAAACTATTTTCCAGGACTGAGAAAATGTAGTCCAGAAGTCAGATTAAAGAGGGAGAGGTGGGACAGGGGCATTCAATATGGGATTGGTGAACCAGAAAGAGGTGCAACAAGAAGGATAGATATTAGAAGAGAGAGAAGAGGGAGGCAAGAAAAACAAATGGGTTAGGTGGAGGAAGGTGAGTCATACAGGGTGGAGAAGTTGATTTGAAAACAAAAGCTGCTTTCAGATGGCCACGATATTCGACTGTAAAGCCGCACATTATATGCCTGTGTGGCTATCGTATGGCCATCTGAAACCAGAAAAGCCAGCCAGGAGGTCTACTCATCTAACCCTCCTCCAGGAGGTATAATATCCTGCTCGGAGTCTCATCTGTTGCAGCTGAAAGCGGCAAGGGAGCAGGCTGATGACGTTGCGGTGACGTCGTCAGCCATCGATTCTTGAGAGCATTGGGGGGGGTGGGGGGGGAAAGAGAGAAATCCCTTGCTTTGTGTCTTGAGCCATCATTGGGAATATTGTGGTGTCAAATTGCTGCAGCAGGCATTGAGAGCTGGCGCTGCTTTGCGAAGGTTTAATGAAGTCGCAGAGTTGTTCTAACGATCGCTGAGATCCGAGAATCTATCGATACAAGGATCAGTGCAGGTTGCTGTATTGTCAATGTCTCGGGCTCCTCAAACAGGGGGACCAACATAAGGCTGTCAGATCTAACCATGTGCAGTAATAGAAATGCATTTATAGAAAACGATGAGACTTTGAATCGGGTTTCATTTTGCAAATTGGTTGTGAATAGTCTTTTTTTTCAATCTGGTGAGAGGTAAGGTGGAGGCCACCACTGATTCATTACAAACCGGAAGGCTTGCAGCCCACAGTAGGCGTTCCATGCTGCTGTTTTTTAATAACTTGGAGCTTTTTGTGTTAAGAGGAGGGGACTTAGTGACCCCCCCCCAGCTTTCCCTCTCATGAATTTTGCTTTGATTGTGTAGATAACTTGGAAATATTCTTTCCCTTCCTCTCGAGTAATTTCCAGAAAGGCTGCAGATTTTCTCCCCGGTGAGAGGCCGGCCTTTCCCATCCTTTCCAGTCGCCTCACTTGCAAATGCGAGTCAGATAGCACATAGGCAATGTGCTACTGCGATGTGACTGAGATGGTGTGGGCTTGGGATGCTCCTGCAGCGCCTGTCTCAATAGCCAGACTACGTTGTTTGCCAGTTGGTTGACATAAAAACAAAACATCCTCCCAAAGTTCTGAAATTAACGCGCTGGGGAAGCATGGGGATCAAACAGCAATGGCTTAAAAGCCGGAACTGCATTGAACAACATAACCTTGGTGTGCCTTAACATCCCTTCTGTCCTCCATGTTCCTGATTCTGTGCATCAGCCTGACTCGCTGCTATGACGTGAGGGCAGTGTGGGCAGGACTAGGAAACTGTCCCGAGTAGCCGGCTTTCACTGCTAGACGGCTAGCAGTCAGCTGGCACGTTTAGGTGCCAGAAAGCCGTCCATTCTGTGGCCACCTAAATGTGTCAGCTGAACTCCGCTAGCCACGCCTGCAGGCGGATAATCTTTATTGGAACACCTAAAAGCGGCTATAGGTAGGCAGTTGCTGAACTTGAATGGGTAAGGTTAGAATGGTGGTATAAAGACCCACAACAGTCATGAAAACATCAAGGAGTACATGAATTCAGTGATTGGCTACATTAGAAAGTGCATTGAGGATGTCACTGAGATCAAATGCTTCACAACTAGGGCTAACCAGAAACCATGGTTGGATGCAGAGGTCCAGGCAAGGGCCCCATTCTAAATGCTTGCAAGCTATCAATTCTGATTCAGTGATTCTGCACTTGCTCTATTACTAAAGTACTATACTGACCAACTTTTATGCATGACCAGGTGTTTAAGTTTAGTGATTTTAGCCAATTATCATCTTTAATTAGTGTTATTATTTTCATACAGTAATTATCACATATAAGTAATTAAATGTGTTCCAAATATGACCCCTATCTCCCCCAAACAAAACCCCTAATGAAGATAAAAGATGAAAAAAAGTAAAAAATGAGAAGGAAACAAGAGAAAGAAAAAAAGAGAGAAAAGAGAAAAAGAGAAGGAGCTATCTAGATCTGAAATCCAATTCAACAAAGAAGAGGCCCAGTTATTTTTATCTAAATTTCAATAAAAGGAAGAAAAATAGAGGGAAGAAAAATAAATAGAAAAAGTATCTTATTCATTAAGTATTCAACCCTGGATTTTCTAAGTAGGGTACCCATACCTGCAAAACATGTTATATTTATTCCTTAAGTTGTAAGTAATTTTCTCCAAGGGAACACAACTATACATTTCAATATTCCAACGGCCTATTTCTAAGAGAGAATCAGACTTCCAGTTAACTGCAATATATTTCCTGGCCACTGCCAATGCAATTTTAAGAAACTCTAATAGATTTTTTGATTGCCTCATTTTGGGTCTTACTTCCATAATATTCCCAAAAAGAAACAATTCTGGACTTAGAGAAAATTATTTCCTAATAATTTGATTTAACAAAGTGTTTCAATTTGGAGCATGATCAAGTAGAATCTAAAAAAAAAGTACCCGTTTCTTCCCTGCATCTGAAACACACATCAGAAAAATTAGGATTTATGTATTTTTTTGCAGGGTAAGATATAGCTGATGCAAAAAAAATTGCACAAGCCTATATCTTACATTAATTGCGTTGGTCATACAGTCGTAGCACAAGTTTGATCAGATCTTATCATCAAGTTTGATTACCATCTTTGTTTTGATCTAATGTAACTCCCATTTAGGAGTACGCAATTGGATTAAAGAATACATAAACGTTTGTGGTTCCCTTTCAAATTAGAATCTCCATTTCTCTGCAGTCTGGTAATCTCATAGTTGGACCTAATTCTTCTCTAAGAAAAGCTCTTAATTGAAAGTAACAAAAGATTGTATTATAAATATTGTATTTATTTTTTAATTGGACAAATGTCATTAATTTCCCTTGTACATAATAATCTTCTACATATCTGATCCCTTTATGGAACCATGTTTGCAGAATTAAATTATCTATAGTTAGAGGAATTAGTCTATTCTGAAACAAGGGCACTTTTGGAGTAATTTTTTTCTTGTATCATTTTATACCAGACCTCAAAATGTATTTTATTATTGGTGTTTCTTTTCCAGCTATAATAAGATTAACAAACCATTTATATATATGAAATATTCTGCCACTCTTTCCCTGACTTTGTGCATTTCAATTTCTACCCATGAAGGCTCGTCTCTTCCGTCAAAGAGGGAAGTGACAAATTTCATCTGGGCTGCCCAATAATAATATTTAAAGTTGGGAAGTTGTAATCCTTCCTTTTCGTATTTCCAAGTTAATTTTTCCATGGAAATTTCAGCTAATTTACCTTTCCATAAAAAATTCCTAATTAGTTTATTCAAATTTTGAAAGAATTTCTGTGGTAGTAGTGTTGGAAGGGTCTGGAAGAGGTAATGTAGACATGGGAATATATTCATTTTAATGCAATTCACTCTACCAATCAATGTTATTAGTAGAGTGACCCATTTATTTAAATCCTCTTCAATTTTCCTAAGGGGAGATAATTCAACTTACGTAAATTTTAAGATCATTATCTACTCTAATCCCCAAATATTTGATTCCATTTGCCAGCCATCTAAATTGTGTAATTCTTTTGTAATCTGTGTTGTTTCCATTCATTAAAACTATTATTTCACTTTTAATCCAATTTATCTTATATCCCAAAACTTTCCCATAATCTTCCAATTGCAAGTGCAGTTTTTGTAGAAAAGTTACCAGCTCTGTCAGATATATTAATACATCGTCAGCAAAAAGGCTAATTTTGTGCTTATCTTGGTCCACTCTGAACCCTTTAATATTTGGGTCCCATCAAATAGATTCAGCCAGTTAAAAGAGGGCTGGTGACAGTAGACATCCTTGTCTACTAGACCTAGATAGTAGGAATGTTGAAGATATTTGATTGTTGGCTCATTATAAGGAGCTCGAATCCAATTTACTTTAAATAAAACGTCCCATTCCAATCTATCAAAGGCCTTTTCTGTATCCAAGGCAACTGCTATGGAAGTGTGATATCTATGTGATACATATCTGACACCTAAATATAAAAGTATTTGAAACTGAAGTCATAGCTGCGGCACAAAAATAAAAACAAAAATGGAAACACGCCTTAGTTGAACAGTGAAAACATGCCTCAGGCCCTCATTTGGCTGGCTGATTTGTTTATATGTTGGAGCTGCATGCTACAAGGTACATAATCATTACGAACGTTATTAATAACATGATACAAATAAATAATTTCATTCAAATTTAACTTTACTGAGTTACTTAAGTATATGTCTAGACTGATGAGTGTTATGTAAAAATGTGGTGTGATGTGAGTGTGGTATGGGTGTGGTTAGTGATGAGAAGATGTGGTGAATGTTTAACAGTTTTATATGGTACGACCCAGTTCATGATTTAATTTAGGGCACCTTTATAACATATGCTACAGGCCCTGCATTAGCTTAATCTGGCCCTGCTCATGATGCTGCTTTCAGGACAGGAGACAAGATGGCACTAAGATCAAGCAGGGCTGAACCTCCCGTGCAATCTGAAAGGTGAAGCGTGGCTATGTACAGAAGATTCAAAGATTGCCATTTGCAGGGCCCAATTTCCTGCCTTTGTATCTTTCACCATTTTCTCAAAAATAAAATGCTGTGTGAAGCTGACAGATACAAATCATGCAACCAAGACTACTGACTTGGTAATTCCTTGGTTGTATTAATAATTAATTATAGGATCATTAACAAACTGTTCATTTAAGAAAAATAATTTCCATTGCTGTATTAACCATCTGTGTGTTATTTTCAAGTCAAGTTTATTGTCATCTAATAGTACATATACAACCTGATGAAACAGCGTTCACCGGTCCTCAGTGCAAAACATGTAGACACAAAATCAGACATAACATACACAAAGACAAGTGAGACATATACAAGACAAGTATTTGGGGTGACACGGTTAGTATAGTGGTTGGCGCAACATGGTTGCAGTGCCAGCGATCGGGTCTATGGTTCGAATCCTACACTGTCTGTAAGGAGTTTGTACGTTCTCCCCATGTCTGTGTGGGTTTTCCCCAGGGGCTCCAGTTTCCTCCCACCATTCAAAATGTAAAGGGGTTGTAGATCAATTGGATGTTATTGGACAGCACGGGCTCATGGGCCAAAAGGGCCTGGTACCGTGCTGTACGTCTAAACAAAAATTCATCTTTACAAATAAATAAATAAAAAAAAAATGTCATGAATATGAGAGTCTTGGATAGTTAGTGTAAGCAGTTTCTTTGGTTGTTCAGCATTCTCATTGCCCAGCCTGGTATTGCTGGCTCTGATTCTCCTATATCACTTTCCTGATGGGAGCAGCTGAAAGATGATCTCCACTCTCTCCACTACAGAGCTGTGTCGTGGAGGCTGGTCGCTCCTGGTCTTCCTGATGTCCATGATCACCTTCTTCGATTATGTCCTTTTAGCATGTGAATTGCTTTTTCCAAATTAGCTCTTGGTCTGTTCATTGATTCAGGAAAATGACCAGATGATTTTATAACATTTCTAGTCATGGCCCATAGGGAAAAAAAAAGAAACCACAAATAAAATAAGGCACAAAGTTACCAAAATTGGAGTTTTACATTATTGTGAAATTAACCTAATCAACTTAAAATTCTGCTCCACTTCAAATTCCCCAATGACTGGTCAATTTCTAAACATTAAAGATTGATTTAGACTCTAATAATTCTTCATGTTCACAATCTTTAATAAGATTATTTTAAATCAACGGCTATAACAACTAATTCTTCAGCTTCTTAAAAGCCAAGATACCAGAGAATGTTCTTGTTACATTGCATAGGAAAAGACCTCAGCTAACAGACCACGACTTTACAAGTACTTTTTTCTGTTGCAAACAATAAATTTTACTTCCTTATCCTTACATCAAAATGCTCAATGGCTTGAGAGCCGAAAATATTTCCAACATCTTTTTTATATTTTCATAAGTGTAGCAATCATAACTGGACTGTATACTCAATGTGTGAATTCACTAATGGCTTTTGCTGAATGTAATCAGTATCACTTTGTTATTAAATTCATGGATCTGAGTATTTGCCACTATTATATTTTTTTGTGAAGGACTTTTAATATTTAGCCAACTGTATATCCTAACTTTCCATTCCTAGGAATCATGAGAAAGATACAGTTACATATTTCATTTATGCATGAATTGGTAAGGGAAGTTAAATTGATGAAAACAATTCAAACTCTGGTTCCTGAATAATTAAATAACTTTTTAAAAGATCAGGTTGATACGTGAATTTTGCAAATTTAAGTGCATACTTTTGCTATAAATAATCAAAGAGAACATCTGACCAGTCATTGAAGAAAATAGTTCAAATTATTTTCTCAATATAGTATACAGATGACTTCAGCCTAATATGGCATGGTTCTCTTTAATTCCCAAAGAGGTGGTCCAGCAAGCTGATAAGCTTTAAATCACTGATTTTGTACACAATTAGAAGAGAAATTTCCAGTGTCAATGTAGTTAACATGATCAGCAGAAGCACAGAAGAGACATTGACTGGCTCTTTGTGAGGTACAACACTCAATCAAAGGAAGAGTAGGTGGACCAGAATGGCCCTTTGGGGGATGGCAGTGACTTAGGCAGAAATGCTGTGATTGAGGGTAAGTGCTGAGGCTTTGGCTTGTGACGATTTAGTAAGAAGGCTGAAGAAAGGTACAGGAAAGGTCTTTTTAACTTTCAGACGAATAGATGGGCTGGCAGCCTAAGAAAGCATTATAAATCAATATATTGAGGATGCTACTAAAGAGGGCACCATACTAGACCTCCTCTTTGTTCAAGTTTATTATCATCACCTAATTGTATATATACAACCTGATGAAACAGTCTCTCCAAATCATGGTGAACAAAAACACACAATAAACAATACATATTGATCACATATAAAATCAAAATAAATATATACCTGTATAAATATTTGGGATGATTTACACAATAGCAGGATACTGTAAATCAATCTAACAGCCTGCAGGAAGAAGATATTATTCAGCCTAGCTATCTTGATTTTGATGCTCCTGTAGTGGGTTAAAGATACTGTACTGGATGGAAAGGGTCTTCTATAATTCCTTGAGCCCTATTTAGGCAACACTCCCAGTAAATGTCGTCAATAGAGGAAAGGAAGATGCCAGTAACCTTCTCAACTGTTTTAATAATCCTCAGTATAGACTTCCAGGCTGGTGCTTTGCAGCTACCATACCCACAATGATGCAGTCAGAAGACATTCTCAATTGTGTTCCTGTAAAAGGTTGTCAAGATTGGGGTCAATAGCTTTGCCCTTCTCAGTCTTAGAAAACGTAGGCACTGCTCTGCTTTCCTGACTAATGACGCGTGGTGAGTCCCGGATAGGACATCCTTTATATGCACACCAAGGAACTTTGTACTCTCCACAACAGAACTATTGATGTGTAGTGGAGATTGTTCAAACTTCATTCTGATGTCCACCACCATTTCCTTTGTCTTGTCCAAATTGAGACTCAGGTTGCTGTTCTCGCAACATTTTAAGAGCTTTTCAACCTTCTCTTTGTAATGTTGCCAATAAGGCTAACGAGTGTTATATCATTTGCAAATTTGATGATTCTGTTAGAACTGAATCTAGCATGCAATCATGAATCAGCAGCGTGAATTATTATGAAATAACAGAGCAAGTGATTGATGTGTCAGTGGGGGAGCATTTTAGGACCAGTGACCTTAACTTTAATGGAGAGAGATAGTATCGTAAAACAAGTTAAATTGGGGCAAGTCTGATTTTGAAGGCTTTTGGTTTGAACTTGTAAAGGACGTTTGGGAAGGATGATTGCAAGTAATTAATTGTTCTCCGCCACGTACCTGCTGTATACATTTTTCTATAACAAATGCATGACCACTGTAATGATGAAGTGACAAATGATCTTATGGGTTCCCTTTATACTAGCCATAACTTTGGTGCTATAGCTGCAAAAACAAAGTAAATGGTATAATATCCCACAGAATTTATGAAAGATGATGAAAAAACCTTTGACTTTACCCAAGAGTCTTATTTTCAGAGTTGAAATATCTTTCAATGAGGATTAAGCTCGGTATCCCAAACTGACTAACCAGGCAGTTCTATTGGGCTTTATCAGCAGCAGATTATTTTCTACCTCAGTCTGTAATAACATAGCACCTTGTATATGCCCCTTTATCAAAAATAAGATGGGGGACTCATCTGTGCTCCATACACCATTATAAAAGGGCATGTCAGGAATAGCAACAGCTATAGCACAGAATGATACGAGAAATCGCAGACAGCAATAGAGTACTGTCAGATTCAACCTATTCCATAAGATTGTGATATGACCACATGGAACATGATTTATCACACAGAGATTCTAATCATTACAAGATCCAGAGTGGAAATGTTTGCTTTTGATCATACATTCAGAATATTCATCTGCAGAAGGACTTGGGATGACATCCACATATTGCATTATCAGGTATTAGTAACTTATGCAAGGATCAGCAGGAAAAAGTTCATCCATTACTTACTAATCCTTAATAGGTAGGTAATCTGAATTAACAATAAAAAGTAAAATAACTGAGCTCACTACTCCCAAGATGACTGTTTAACCTATTTGTTAGCACTCAAACCCATTTCATTCCCTCATCGGTTAAAATCAGGAAGGTGATGGAATACTTAACAATTGTCTTGGTGGGTATTGCCTATTCAATATGCCCATCATCATCCAGGAAAGAAAAGCTCATTGATCAGCAACCCTACTAAATGAATTTAATATCTTCACTCGTCCACACTGACTGAAGCCTGCATTATCTCAAAGACGCACTTTGGTAACTCACTATTTTGCTTTGGTTTCTTTTTTTTACCAAGAGAGACAAGAGCAACCAGATTATAAGAATATCATCACATCTGTGCTGCCCTAAATCCACAACCTCCCACCAAGGTCTTGGACAGATATTGTTATCTATTCAATATTTATATGCCAAATCCATTAATCCAATTGTTGGTGAACTGTTGCTATTCAGAGGAAGATCAACCCAACTACCATCTTCCAGCAACAAAGGGATTGAAAAACCATAAAGTTTTAAAATGAGCAACTGATTTTGCAGCTGAAAAAGTTGTTTCAGAGAATGAGTTAAATGAAGAAAATATATTGAAGAAGGTCATCACTTATTCCAGTGAAATTCTTGGCACCCTTCGTTGAACCAAACTGCATGTCACTTTGACATTAAATGAAAGCTGAAACAAACATTTCAAAATTGAAGGAATGAAACATCACCAAAAACTCTCGTGGGTTTGTTGTGTGTCTTGACTGAATAATGTGAAGTCAATATTTTACTTAAATAGAATGTCCAAAATATTGAAACTCTCCAGAAAGCAATTTTTTTTAAATAGTGTTCCTGGAATTCCAATCAGTCTTCCTTTTGTTGTTTCCATAAAGCCCAATTGCACACTCCTTTCAAAGTTAATATTGTCCCTTTAGTTTTAAAGCAATATACGATGATTAGACAATATATGATTATATAATAGTCATAATACTTTAGCAGTTGAAGCATCAAAATTTATATAAAATTATTTAAGTTCCACCTGGCAAGTATAAATCAAATGCAGAGACAAGTACAAAACAAATAAGTCAAATGTCTAAAATATTTTTTTAACATTCAAACTAAACTTTTACAACTAAATCTGACATCAAGACGTATATAATAATCATGAATGAATATAGCTGGATAACAAGACGAAACAAAATTATTCACTATGTAAAGGCAGATCACATAGCTGTTTTGTCTAGACTTTAACCTCTGTCTAGCTTTCTTCTGATACTTGATATTTATATTAATATAAAAATAACTATAAATACTACAATAAATATAAACATTAGTACAACAAATAAAAGATGAAAAAGTATAAAAATAAATGTGGATTTCATGTTAATTAAATTCCAAAGCTATGTTGGGGAAAGAGGAAAGGAAATTAAATTGAAGGGAGGGTCATATGGGGCAAATGGAGAACAAGTAAAAGGTATTCATGATCACATATTCAAGTATAGATACAGGATCCTTTATCCAGAAAGCTCCAAAATCCGGCAAGTGGGGAGTGAGACCGGCGGCGCGAGTCGGGGAGACCAGCAGGTGAGTCGGGCAGGCGGGAGACCGGCAGCGCAAGTTGGTGGCAGGGAGACTAGCAGTATGAGTCGGGTGGGCGAGGGGGGGAGACTGGCAGCGCGCCTCAGGCGGGCGAGGGGGTGGGAGACCGGCAGCACTAGTTGGGCAGGCGAGAGGGGGAGACCGGCAGCACTAGTCGGGCAGGCGAGAGGGGGAGACCGGCAGCATGAGTTTGGCAGGCGAGAGGGGGAGACCGGCAGCACGAGTTTGGCAGGCGGGGGGGGGGGGGGGGTTGGGGACACGGTAGGGCAACTGGAAGGGGGTGGGGGTAGATACGGCAGCACAATTTGGGCTTTCCGAAATCCGGAAAAATCTGAAATTCGGAACACATTGTCCCTCAAGGGTTCTGGATAAAGGATCATGTATCTGCATTAACATAACTGAGACTTTAACATAAAGTAATGGTGTAACAACTGATTTCAACATTTTCTTATTCTGGAATATTTACATTGAGAGAACATCACACTTCAAGTTGTTAACAGGACAAGATTGCTTCCTGCTGGCAACATTACAGAATGCAAAATCTGACATGTTGAAGTTCATACCACACAATCAAAATCACCTTTTATTTAGCATTCACACGTACAGAGGTAATGTTGCCACAAAAAAGTTAATGTATGAATTCATTTTATTGTAAATGTAATCCTGTTGTTTAGCCATATCAAAAAATAATTTGTAGCATTAACTGATGAACTGAAGCAGAAATCCACTATTTTTCAAAGACACTTTTAAGTTTGCTTATCAGGTAAAATTATTTTACCTTGTCCTGCTTCTTTTCCAATTAACTGATATGCGTCCTCAACGTTGATGTAGGTGGTGATTTCTCCTCTACATCTCTTATCAAGATACTTAATGGGCTGGAATGCTGGCTTTCTGTACCATTTTAAAAGCACTTCTTTGTGCAACTCCCATCAAGGCAGGGTTTCCTACATGAATGAGGAAGTCCATCTACTTCTGGTCAATGGGGATATACAAGATGGCAATAGTGAGAATCCGGATGAAATAATGGCATTGAATAACCAGGAGAAGTAATTGGGTTCTCCATTGCTGGAGATTGTCATTGCCTGGCAATTGGTGGCACGAATGATATTTGCTACTTTTCAGGGAATGTTGTTCAAGTCTTGCTGCAGATGGGCATATAAACTATTAAAAGAGGTACTGCAAATGGAACTGTGCATCGTGTTATCATCAGAAAAACATCCTTATTTTTGACCTTGAGTTGGAGTGGCAAGACATTGTGAAGTAGCTGAAGATTGCTCACCCGAGGATTCTGCATTGAGACTCTTGCAGTGATGGCCTGCAATGGAGATGATTGACCACCAAAAGGCTACTACTGTCCTTTTTTGTGATAGGTCTGACTGCAGTTAGTGGGGAACTTTCCTTCTTAGTCTACACAAGTTTGCCAGGAGTTCTTAACTGTATCTTGCCTTGATGTTGGCCAATCACTCTGATTTACAATCTGAGCAGCAGTATCAATCCTTATGCCTGCAGTTCCTGATAACTCTATCTATCCAGTAAATCATGATGAAATAAACATGCATAAAAACCAATCAAAGGCAAGGAACACGAAGAACGAGCAATGTCCATTTTATCTGTCAATATTGTGGGCTTCATTTCATACAGCAATTAATAAATAATAATCAATAATATTCGCTACAATAACCTCCAGAAATATGACGGATATCTTAAAGGTAAACAATAGAAACATATACATTTCAGCAGATATCAAACGTGAGCCAGAAAATTAGACTGTCAATGAGGTCAAATGGTGACAAAAGATCTATCCAGTGAATCTTCAGATCAAATTGCATTCAAAGATTCACACCATTTCCAAAGGTGTACAAAATAAACGTTGGCAGAGAATAGGGGTGGCATTTACAGTGCCAGTGATCCAGGTTCTTATATGGTGCTGTCTGTAAGAAGTTTGTATGTTCTCCCCATGACTGTGTGGGTTTTTCTCTGGGTACTCCAGTATCTTCATGTTATATTAATTTAACATTAAAATAGTGGAGCAGGATACGAGCATTAGCCTTGGATAGAAAGTACAAGGCAAAACATGGCAGAAGTTGATTAAGAATACAAATACTGTATGTCTTGGTAATCCTTAATTCTTCTAAAATGTAGTAATTCATCACTTATCCCAATCCTGAATACAATCATCGATTCAACCTCCACAGCTCTAAGGGATAGAGAATTTCAAATGTTCATAGGTCTTTGAAAGAAGAAACCCCTTCTCATTTCAGTCTTAGATGAACAAGCTGTTATTCTGAGACTGTGCCCTACAGTGTTAGATTCTAAAATCAAACATCCTACTTTATCAGATGGCCTGGAGATCTCAATAAGTTTCAGAAAGATCACCTCTCATCTTTTAAACTCTAAGATAGGCCTGCTTAATCTTTTCTCACAATTTCTTCAACCTAGAATTAATTTAATGAATCTTTACTATACACCCTTTAAGAAAAATATATCCTTCCTTAAATAAGGTAAATAAAACAATAAACAGAACTCCGAATTTGATCGTTGGGTTCCTCACAGCTTCAATAAAGCACTTATTTTTGTATTTCATCTAGCAAAAAAACAAAAAACAACATCCTTCCAAACATAGTACACCATGTTATGGGCAGGTTTTGTTCCTAGAAAACTGACCAAGGTATTTTACACCAATCTTTAATGATGAAGGTGCTACTGGATTATCAACAAAAGATATAATACTTCAGATGCTAAGTGGGTCAGAAACTGATAAAGAAATGTTAGAGACCTAGCTGTAATAAATCATCTGGATCAGAGAGGTGCTATATCTTCAAATGCTTGGAAAAAGTCTTTGCTGTTTCCACTTTTATATCTCTCAGCAACCAAGGATGCATCCTGCCGACTAGCTTATTTTGAACGATTCTGAAATCGAATTATTTTATTTTCATCAATTAACTTAATCAATTTAACTATTTTACAATTTTAATTGTAACAAGGGAGCAATTTATGCTCTGTGCAATACTTCTAAATCCTCATCTTGTAACATTACCATGCTTTCCAGTTTATCAGGTTGATTTCCTTTATGGTGCAAACAAAAATCTTGGACAAATAAAGAAACATTACTGAAAATGTACAATTTCCTAAAAATGTCCCAGGATTATTTTTTAAAAACACAAATATATAATGCTAAATTGGAGATTAATTCTTAAACAATTGTATAAAATTATGCAGGATGTATTGCTGTTAATAGCACTCACCAGCCTTTATCATCGTCCCCTTCTGGTTGAACTACATCTTCTTCTGGAGTTTCTGATATAGCTTTTGTGAGCTTGGATTTAAATCGATCAAGCAATGCCAAAGTCTGAGAATGGAAATGATCAGTAATTAGATAATAGAAAGTTGATAACAGGCTCACACTTACAAAATTTACACTTTCCCTCCCCAAAATTGGCTCAAAAATATTCCCCATGTCTTCTATGCGAAGCTGAAATTAGGGTGATCATGGTGAGTAAAGCCAACAGTGATAATTGTCGATGTGTGGCTCAGTATCAGGGAGGGAAGGATCCTCCCCACTGTCTGCGATGGCCGCTGAGTTATTCGCCCAATTTCAAGAAACCTGTGGAGATGCTACGGCTGTCCAGGAAGCAGGCCCTCAGCTTGGCGGCCCATCTTCCTTCGGGTAGTCCGTACTTTCCGGAGCCAACCACGGCAGCCCCTGCCACCAGCGCAAGAGGTGCAGGAGGAACTTGTTCACCAACATCGATAACACCGGTGGGTTGCTGGTGGGGACCCTGGGCCCTGGTGCTGGGCAGCCTGCTGAGGAGAAGCCCCACAGCAAAGTAAATGAGAACTGAATTAAAAACATTCTCATTACCCGTAAATACACTAAAATTATTAATATTCCCTGCTGAAATTGGGGGAGGGGTCTTATATGCCATCAAATATGGTAGTTTTGATATTTGGCTTATTTAACTAAAATCTTTTCTGCACTTCATAAGGCTTCTTTTCATCTCCTGTTTCATAGATTTTAATCTGGGAAATGCATGTTGAAGATATCCTTCATTCCTTGAAGAGGGGTTGAATCTCAAAATGAAGGTTGTACTGTATATCTTTGCCTCCTATGGATGCTGCGGGACCGGCTTAGTTCCTCCAGCCTGTGTATAGGCACTTCTGACTTACAACCGTAATTGGGTCCGAAGGATTTGCCGTTTCTCGAAATGGACATAAGTTGGAATTTTGTACGCATGCATGGAGTACCGAAGTCTTAAAGCAAACTTTTTAATCAAATCTTATTTTCATTGTAGATTTGATGATAACAACTTAAAGCTTCCTGAATTTATTGATTAACCTTAGTGAATCTTTTCACATTCTGGTCCATGCGCTGTCCTAATGATATTGAATTCGTACCCTTAACTCTCGCGCATGCGCCAACCGAACTCCAATGCGCGAAAACAGCGTGTAGGCACTGACTGAAGACTAGTTCATGTGCACAGGAATCAAGATGGCCACACCCAGCCTATGGACCCCGGGACAGCGACTAACATGGTAAATATGAACATTTTGGCTCTTACATGCCCTGTATCCCTGTTATAGTTTGTCAAATACAACATAATCTGTGAACATTTTATATTTTTCTTTATATTTAAAAAAAAATTGATCTTATGCTTGGATGGACATGTTACAGGCTCAGAGGATCCCAAATTCCAGCAGCAATAGATATTCACCAAGACAAATGGTTACTTAAACAAAAGTTGCTTTTACTTATCTTTAAACATGAAAACAGGATCAAACTTTAACTTATTACTATTAACTAACCTAACTTAATTTCTTTCTAATTCTAAGCGCATGTGTAAGTTCAGAAAAGTTCTTTGGTTCACAGTCCAATCTCACTTCTTATTCCTCCAAGTTCACTGGTTGCAGGCAATTCTTATACTGTGCACAGAATTTAACATTTATAACTTCACCAGGCTTTGGTGCTTAAAAGATAAATGGTTAACATTCAGGAAGGTTCTTGTCATTTTTCAGAGAGAGATTTGTTTTTCCAGGACACCCACAACAGATATACTTCCATCAGCTACTTCAGTGTCTTGCCCTCTCAGGGTTCTCCAGATAACTTCCTTCTTTCAGGCCACCACAGTGTGCCTTTTTGTTTCTCTTATTTCAAGTGAAACATTAGACAGCCAGTCCTCTCCTCTTGTATGAACCACAAGGGCTTTGACCAAGCTGAACTAAGCACTCACAACCCATCATCCAAATGGGGTTTTGCACAAGCTTGTCAGCTTGTCCTGTTCCAGTCCCAGTTGCTGCTGCTGACTGTAAAACTGTAGAACTGATCTCTGTGTCACTCTCTCTCTCTCACACACAGTGAAAAAAGCTGTTTGACTCTCTCTGCTTGCAAAACCACATGACCCTCTTAGAACAGCATGTTCTACTGCAGACGATCTGTGGCTCCAACAGGTTCTTTTATCTGTTGCCTTTTGTAAACAACAATCCATTAGTGAAGTCTCTTGGGCACTCTCCAAAGCTTTTGCAAAGGCTCTGGGGCCCTGACATGTGCAGCATTAGCAGAGCTCCAGTATTTTAAATAAGATCAATTTTAAAGTGTTTGTATGTGACCTACACTAACAAACCTGCCCCAATTTATCTCGCAAAAACATATCTATATACTGCCACAGACGTAAGTCGCAAGTTGGGGAGTACCTGTATTAACTATAATCACAGTGTCTGCAGATTTTATTTCAGTTGAATATATACTTGCCATGTTTGTGATTACATCCTTGAAAGAAAAATTACATAATAACATCCTTGCATTAATAATTCTGAGTTAAAATTCAGTACAGTCTGCAGTAACAAATACCATATTTTTCCTTCAGCAGCCCTAAGAACTTTACATAAAAGTGTACAGTAAGTCTTCTCATAATGATGGCTGCTGTTAAACATTCTCAAATATGTCCAATACAGAGGCCAGGTAGATAAACAGTTCCTGATCTTGAATATTGATACTGAAAATCAAAAATGAACAGTGTACTGATTCACAGTGTCTTTTCTTCTCTTTGAGTTTTCTCATGTGCATGAAAAAAAGCCACTGAAAGAACAGTGTGAGTCAGGTGCCAGGGTTAAATATTGTAGTATTCTTAACAGTCACACCTCTTAATTTTGGTTTGGGATGCCAGCCTCACTCCCCTGCACTTTCCTACAGAAAGCTCAGATTTGCTTGCTGTGGAGCAGGAAACCTGTAAAATAATTTAAGCTAGGCCAAACCATTTCACATGACCAGAATCAGAGGAGTATATTTCCTATTTACTTTTTTAAATTGTGTGCAGTGAAGTTTCTACTTTTCAAAAGAAACATATCTCATTTCATTCTATGTCAATTTAATATCTTAAATGTAATATCCTGAATAGTGATGAACTTTTCCCTTTTAAGCTATTAAAAACAGAAGGCCATGATCTAGATACAAGTTTTAAACAAAAAGCTGTCCAGAAGGGATGGGTACATTGATGGGTAGTGGGGTTTATAAAATTTGTTTAATTGTAGTTGGCAGCCACTCAAAATCTTGCAACTATGTAAAATCTCAAATAACATATGCCTTCATAATCAATCTGGCATGTGGGAATTCAACAAAAGCCTTGCTAAAATCCAAGCAAATTATATAAAAACCATTACCATCATCAACCTTCTTTGTCACCTACTCAAAAAATGCAATTAAAAGTTGAATGTCCTTGAATAACTACTATTGCTTTGATGACCAATTAGTACCGACTCTCAGACTTTGTCTAAAACTTTGCCCATTAGAAAATTGACAGCCTTTTAATTACTCTGTCTTATTTTGCTTACTTAGTGGATGGTATAAGGTTAGCAATTGCAGAGCCTTTGCCACTGAGGCCTGGGAAAAGAAACAGAATCTCTACCACTACCTCCACTCACTTCCAGCAGTCTGGGTTTTTAATCTGAGCCTAGTAATTTATTTTTTTCAAAAATGCCACACAGTTTATCATTTCCTCTCTCATGATGGCTATTCCATCCAATATTTCAAATTCCATCATTTAATAGGAATGCAATTTGTGAAGGCAAATAAAAAATATACATTAAGAATCCTGCTCAGATCTTTTCACATGTGTATAAGTGATACAAATAAACTTAAAAGAGTTGATTATGGCTTAGTGGCAGTACTCCTGCATCTGCATTAGAGGTTTTGAGTTAAAGTTTTCCTTCAGAGATAAGAAAATATCAACAGACACCGTAGCTTGCAACTCAATTTTTAAATCTTCCATGACAACAACGTGTGAAGAATACAGCTACTTTATTATGGATTGGTTCTTTCCAAGAAATATTCTTCCAAGCCTATGAAAGAATACTTTGGCATACCTGCAAGCAAAATACAGTGCCCTCCATAATGCTTGAGACAAAAGACACATTTTTTCCTCCTTTATTTGCCCCTATACTCCATAGTTTTAAATTTGTAATTAAATAATTCACATGGTATTAAAGTGCACATTCCAGCTTTTAATCAACATTATTTGTGTATATTTTGGTTTGATCATGTAGAAATTACAACACTTTTTATACATTGTCCCTTCATTTCAGGGCACCATAATGTTTGGGACACTTGGCTTCACAGGTGTTTGTGAATACTCAAGTATGTTTAATTGCTTCCTTAGTGCAGGTATAAAAGAGCTAGGCTTGCTTTTTAGTTTTTGATCACCTTTGCCATTTTCCAACATGAGGACCAGAATTGTGCCAATGAAAGTCAAAGAAGCCATTCTTTCTTCTTTCTTCTTTGGCTTGGCTGATAAGAAACACTCTCGGGAGGCAGGTGTGGATATGTCAATGTCTACTGTCTGCAGAAGACTTCATGCAGAAAAAAATAGAGGCTACATTGCAAAATGCAAACTACTAGTTAGCCACAGAAAGGAAGGCCAGATTAGTTTGCCAAGAAGTACATAAAAGAGCCTGCAGAATTCTGGAAAAAGATCTTGTGGACAGATGAAACCAAGATTAACCTATATCAAAGTGATTGCAAGAGCAAAGTGTGGTGGCGCAGACAAATTGCTCAAGATCCAAAGCATACTACCTTTGCCATGGTTTGCATCTGTATGTCTTTTTATCAAGTTCACCTGACATATCCACACCTGCCTCCTGAAGAGCGCTTTTGATCTGTCAGACATACATTATTCTTCTGTTATCAGCAGTGGAGGTCTTCCTTGGAATACCAGTCCCTTTGTAATTACTGAACTCACAAATACACCCTTTCTTCTTAATGATGTTCCAAGCTGTTGATTTTCGTAATCCTAGGGTTAGGCAATGTTACTTACTCTTTTATTCTTGTTTTTCACGCTCATAATGACTTTTTTGACTTTCATTGGCACAACGCTGGTCCTCATGTTGAAAAATGGGAACTCCAGACTCCAAAGATGATCAAATGCTTAGAAGCAAGCCTAGCTCTCTTGTACCTGCACCAATGAAGCAATTAAACATTCCTGAGGACTCACAAACACCTGTGAAGCCAAATGTTCCAAACATTATGGTGCCCTGAAATGAGGGGACTAGCTGTAAAAAGTGCTGAAATTTCTACATGATAAAACCAAAAGGTACACAAATAACCTTGAATAAAATCTGGAATGTGCATTTTAATCACATGTGAATTGTTTGATTGCAAATTTAAAACTGTGGAGCACAGGGGCAAATAAAAAAACAAAAGGTGTCTTTGCCCCAAACATTATGAAGAGCACTGTATATTACCAAAGATTCTTGGACAGTTCTGACATAATTCCATCATTTAAGTATCATGGTGCCAAAGATTACACTTGTGGGTTTGAGATTAGGCTCTTGAGCTCTGACAAGTTAACTCATCCACCATGAGCAGTATGGGTTTCTCCTATACAACTTCAATAGTCTTCCAAAACTGCATTTACCTTAACTATCTATCAAGCACTCTCTTAGGAATTTACATTGATTGATTTTATGCTCCTAGAAAAGAGACATTATTTCACTAATGTGCCCTATAAAATTATTTCTTCATCTTAGCTTAAACCAACAACATTATCACAACAGCTAATTCTAATCAGTTTCTCTTATAAAGCTTGAAGCCCTGATACTCAAATATTCCTTTTATTGTATATTAAAAGTTTAATATACAGTAACCTCTGATTATTCAAAATTAGATTCTCCGAAATCCTCAATAATCTGAAATTTAAAAAAAAAATTGGATAAATGAGGATATTCAAAACAAATCACAAATCCTCATTTATGCAAAATATTTTCAGAGCCAAACTGACCCTACAGGTTGAAAAAAAATGTACTCAACATAAAATTGTCCTCATTTCAGGTAACTCCCTTCCCTCTCTCTTTCCTTTTCTTCTTTACCTTCCCCTATTGACTTTTCTCTCCAACTCCCCCTCTCAAACTGCATGCCATTATCTCCCAGCCACATGTGGTCAGAAGAATCCCTTGTCCCTGAGTCATCAAAGAGAGCAGCCTCCTGGGTAGGAGCACAACCTTGGGTTCAATGGCATTCCCTCCCCTCTCTCCCTGGCACATTGGAACTCCTGATGCCAAACCCCCCTCCCCCCTTGGCCTACTACAGCACACGCGCACCAGACTCCCCATTGTGTATGAATGGTAGGCCTAGGAGAGGATTTGGGAGTTGGGACTCAGACGTTGGGAACTCTGGTGACTGGGGAGACAGGAGCCTGCCGACTCACCAATGAGTATTCCACCATCATGGATCAGCTGTAGAGGTTTGGAGGTCTCGGGGATCGGCAGCAGCGTTGTGGCCAGCATTTGTTTGGTGAGAATTAAACATTACTTGAATGCTTAATAAGCCTTCCCTTGTTGTTTAAACATTGATACAAGTGATTTGCTGATGCTACTGGACTGTTTTTATAAAATGACCAGATCTCCGTACAAAACCGTTTATCCAACATAGTCCCGGTCCCGACTATTTTGGATAATCGGAGTTATACTGTACATGATATACTTCAACCTTGCCATAAAACAAACAAAGTCGCAATGAGCATTGCCCAGCACCCCTCACAATAGCAGAAAGAAAACCAAAAGAGTGTCCCTTTAGAGACACTGAATGTCCGTGGATCATTTCCAATTTTCCCTTAGACTCCGCAACCACACAGACTTCAATTCAAACCATCTGCAACCCGAGCTCCAGATCCAAACCTCTGATGTACTGAGGAAGCCTTCAGCACCCGAAGCTCTTCAGGAGCCCTATTTGCCCTCAGCACCCTCTTGAATCACAGTTCCGATACTTGGTTCCCACGAGCCAGTCTCTAGAATGTTTCAGCCTGTGTGGGTCCTTTAACCATAAGTCACCAGCAGCCTGTAGCCTGTATGAACCCTTTTGCCGCAGTCTGTGGGATCTTTCAGCAGCTGAGCCCCTTGATGGTCTGGTGCTGTGGTCACCGTCCTGTAGGGTTATCTCCTATGCTTTTCCTTCTCATTGGTGCAGTTCACATTTTCAGTGCCCTCCATGAGCCTGCAGCTCTCCTGGTGCTTGCCACCTCTCATAGTATGCTGCCATCTTGGGCACAGACCCTGTGGTTACAGGACTTGAAATAAACACCGGCCCATTTAACAGGGCATTTAAAACTGAGCTGTCGGTAACAGGACCGGGCAGAAGGATTCCGTGGAGAGTGCTGTCGATACAGCAGCTCTGGCAATGCCACTGTTTTTTTAATATACCATATAGTCCAAACAGAAATTGTCATTCAAAATCAATTTAACCCTGGTTTTGTCAAGTTCATGAAGATTATATATGGGCTACTAATGTCATGAACATCTTTGCATTTGTAACATTTTAGTCAAGGTGTTCCAACAATTTTGATTGGAGGAATTGGGTAGGTTATTCCATCACTGGAGATACCTTACTTAATCCCTATCTGAACAACTATAGAGAATCTACTCGTGGTAGTTTAGAAATCTTTTGGAAAAAGTTAGTAAATCTATGTTTTTTTTTTCTTTTCCAGGAATGGTTAAATAACAATTGGTCTAGAAATCCCAATTATTATTCTACTTGAGCTTTGAGGATTCCTTCTATTTGGGAAAAAAGAGTAAAATCTTCAGTGACATTAGCAAATGGAGCATTAATGTCCTATGCTTTGCCATTTTATTAGCCAATATTGTCTTGGCATTTTGAGAAATCTAATGAGTAGGAAATACAAGGGCTCAATAGAGTAAAAGCATGACCTTGGTGAAATGAGCTCATGGATCACTCATTGTGTGGGTGCATAGAACCACATGTAGATAAGATGCTAAAGAAGGCATATAGAGTATGTTGGCCTTTAGTAGCCAGAGGACATGGTACAACCTATAAAACATTGTTAGGACACAGCTGGAGTGGTATTTGCATTTCTGGTCACAACACTATAACAAGGATGATAGGTAGCACATGATTATATTGGAGCAAATATAGAGGAGACTCACTAGGATGTTGTCAAGGGATGGAACATTTCAGACATAAGGAGAAACTGGAGAGGTTGGGTTTGTGTTTCTTTGAGTGAGTGAGGTAGAAAGAGATTCTGAAAAAGTATACAAAGTTATGAAGAGGGATAGCTGGAGTAGTCAGTGAGAAACACTGTCCAATAACATACATCTGAATTGAGATGATATGGTTCGAAGGTATCTGAGGAAAAACAAATGTTGTTTTGGAAAGTTGGACCCTGAGCTTTCCAGATTTCAACCTGGGTTCCAACATTACATCCATTGAGATATCTCAGTTGCAATGTCTCCATAGGAATGTATTTATATGGATGTGGTGTGGAAAGAATTAGCAATGGTAAATTATAATTAACATAGACAACTGCAATATTGTGAATGTAAGCAGGACTAAAGCAGGACACAACACTGCAGATGCTGGAAAATGGAGCAAAAAATATACTAAATAAATTCAGCAAGTCAGTTTGCAGCTTGTGAGGAAGAAAAGGGCTGGTCAATGTTTAAGACTGAGACACTGCATCATGAGTGTACAAAGAAGACAGCTAGTATATAGATGAGATAGGGAGGGATGATGGGTTATAGGTGGAACTGGAAGGGTGTTGGGGGGGGTGAGAATGATAAGGTTTTAATCACTATTGTGACATAACAATTATTCAAGTTCATGATACACAGGAGATATGGTGAAACCAAAAAGCATAGAAAGTTAATGCAAAAAATGAAAACAGAAGATTCTTTGAAAGAGCAGGCATAAGTGCTGTATTAATGAATCAATGAACTCAACTCAAAGGATGTAGTTCTGTCTTTCTTAAGCCTTTGGTTAGACTATCTTGATATTGGGCTGGCTCATCTTTTGGCCTCAGAAAATTTTCAGAGGAAAGCTAGAAAATAATTTAGCTATTTGGACAGAAAAAAGGGACTCTATTTATTATAGGACAGCACAGTGGTGGATTAATAGTTGATCAACAAAATAATGCAGAATGATTGAATCTCCATGTAAATTACAATTTGATAGATGAATGAAGCGTCATCTTCCTGTATTTTAGCAAAAATATACTAGATATTTGGTGGTTCTTCTTTTGTTTGAAAGGTTACAACAGATGATCTGCTCATTGGTTTATATATTTGCTCTGATTCAGTGTAAGCCGCCAAGAGATCTGAACAGCTTCCTGGCCGGGACAGAGATTACATAAAAATTAAAAGAGATTTATCAGTTGACATAAGTATGATGAATAGATCTCTTGAATTAGAAAATAAATTTACATATTCTTTTTTCCATTCTGACCTTGATTTCTTTCTCTGCTTTATTTTTGCTCCTTTCAGGATAAGACTGGTGAGAGTTCTCAATAGTGGGATAGTAAGTTTCTGTACATAACACTCCATAATCATTAAAGTGAGACAAGTTTGAGAGATCAAGAAGTGATGTCTTGGTATCATTTTCATTTGCTTGTGTACGATGCACAATTCTTCATCATTCTCAGAAACTAACTGATAGAAAAGTGGACACTATGGTTGTTTTATTAACTGCTATCATTTTATTTAATCCTAATTATCTGATTGCAGCCAGACTTCAGAATGACTGATAAAAAAAATCTCTTTTCCTGCTCAATATACGGCAGTAAGTGATCTGTTTTACTGGGAGAACAAGAATTGAGAAAATGGTATTTGATATACAATGATGTAACTCACTCTCTTTAAAAGAAAAGCTATTGCTGCTGTGGCTCTTCAGCCAGTCATATTGTCACCCCTCATATTGAAAAGGTAGGAACCGCATGGTATTAAGGCTGACTCACACTTTAGACTCTGTTTTCAATACTGATAGTATCAGGTTCTGATTATTGAAGAAATTTACTTTCATTAGATAACATGAGAGTGCAGAATGACTGGAAAAAATGGTTTCTTACTAGGAAAAATGGAAAAAGTGCCTTGTTTAATTTGCAGAGCAAGAATTAAGAAGCTAGAACACACTGACAAGTTGTCAAAGATTGAAAGAGTGTTCAAAAATATGGCAGTATTAGTTAGGAAGGGAACTCTTCTGATTGATTGCAGGTTGAAGAATGTGAAATGTTATGTTTCTTTTTCCCCAAAAGAATAACTGGGTATTTTCATACTGAGACTAGGTTTTTGGCATAGAGTTAGGAAGGAAATACCAACAGTGAATTTTGATAAAAGTATTCAAAATATTATAGCCTTTCAGATTTTAAAGTCTGTTAAAAGGATGCAGTAATATCCCCTGTATCCAGAATTCAAGCAATCTGCAATCCAAGCAACTGGCATAAAAAAAAATCAAGGAAATATATTATTAAAAAAAAATAAGAATAAATAACTTCCCTTATATTGACTGAGGGAATAGATGGTGCTGAATTTGTCAGTGTGTTCAAGAAGGATTCCTGACATAGTATGTGGACCAGCCGATATACTGGATCTAATTCTGGGTAATGAGAGTTTTGTTGAGAGTGACCCCAACTCCTTGAACTTTAGCGAATAGTTATGGATAAGGATAAAAGTAGACTAAATGGGAAAGTGTTTAATTGGGGAAGGGCTAATTACAATGGGATGAGGCAGGAACGAGCGAGAGTAAACTGGAAGCTAATGTTCAAGGGTGAAAGCACAGAATTAACGTGGAGGAAGTTTAGGGACCACTTGTGCAAGGTTCAGGATAGGTTTGTCCCGCTGGGACATGGAAAAGATAGTAGGAAAAGGAATGACAAACAGGCAAAGCAGTTAGTCAAGAGGAAGAAGGAAGCATACATTAAATAGAGGAAGCAAGAAACATGAAGGGTTCATAAGAAGTATATGGTAGCCAGGAAGAAAGGATTTAGGAGAACTTGAAGGGGGCATGAGAAGACCTTGGCAAGTAGGATTAAGGAGAACCTCAAGGCACTCCATATGCCAACTCTATCTATAGCCTTAATAATTTTAAATACCTCAATAAAATTCCCTCTCAACCTTCTACGCTCCAAAGAATAAAGACCTAACTTATTTAACCTTTCCCTATAACTTAGACCCTGTAACCACCAGCAACATTCTAGTAAATCTTCTCTGCACTCTCTCTAATTAGTTGATATATTTTCTATACTTTGATGACCAAAATTGTACACAGTACTCCAAGTTTTGCCTCACCAATGCCTTGTACAATTTTAACATAACATCCCAGCTCCTGTACTCAATTTTCTGATTTATAAAGTTCAACATACCATAAGCTTTCTTCACATGTGACTTTACCTTCAGGGAAATATGTACATTATTCCTAGATCTCTCTGTTCTACTACACTCTTCAATGCCCTATCAATGACCTATTTTGATTTGCCCTACCAAAATGTAATACCTCACACTTATCTGCATTAAACTCCATCTGCCATCTTTTAACCACTCTTCTAACTGGCCTAAATCCCTCTGCAAGCTTCTTCACTATCCACAGCTCCACCCATCTTAGTATAATCCGCATACTTACTAATCCAATTTACCACCCCATCATCCAGATCATTAATGTATATGACAAATAGTGATGGACCCAATACTGATCCCTGAGGCACACCACCAGTCACCAGCTTCCAATCTGACAACTACCATTATCACTACTCTCTGGCATCACCCATTCAACCATTGTTGAATCCATTTTACTATTTCAAATATTTATATACACCATCTCTAAGAATACTTTCCATTAACTTACCCACCACTGACAGACATTCTTTGGCTCGGCTTCGCGGACGAAGATTTATGGAGGGGTAATGCCCACGTCAGCTGCAGGCTCGTTTGTGGCTGACAAGTCCGATGCGGGACAGGCAGACATGGTTGCAGCGGTTGCAGGGGAAAATTGGTTGGTTGGGGTTGGGTGTTGGGTTTTTCCTCCTTTGTCTTTTGTCAGTGAGGTGAGCTCTGCGGTCTTCTTCAAAGGAGGTTGCTGCCCGCCGAACTGTGAGGCGCCAAGATGCACGGTTTGAGGCGATATCAGCCCACTGGCGATGGTCAATGTGGCAGGCACCAAGAGCTTTCTTTAGGCAGTCCTTGTACCTCTTCTTTGGTGCACCTCTGTCTCGGTGGCCAGTGGAGAGCTCGCCATATAACATGATCTTGGGAAGACGATGGCCACTGACATTAAACCTACATTAAACCTACAGGCCTACAATTACTCGATTTACTCCTAGCACCATTTTTTAAACAATGGAACTACTCGAGGTACCCTCCAATCCTCCGGCTCCATTCCCATTACTAGTATCATTTTAAATATCTCTGTCTATCCCTTATTATTTCTACACTAACCTCCCTCAAGGTCCTAGGGAATATCTTGTTAGGACCTAGAGACTTATCCAACTTTATTTTCCTTTAAATCACCAGTACTTTCTCTTCTTTAATCATTATCGTTTCCATAACTTCCCAACTTATTTCCCTTATTTTGCACAGATAAATATCCTTCTCCTTAGTAAATATTGAAGAAAAAAAACTGTTCAAAATCTCCCCCATCTCTTTTGGCTCCACGCATAGCTGCCCACTCTCATCGAAAGGGGACCAATTTTATCCCTCACTATCCTTTTGCTCCTGATATATCTGTAGAAACCCTTTGGATTTATTTTCACCTTGACAAAGCAACCTCATATCTCTTCTTGGCCTTTCTAATTTCCTTAAGATTCTCTTTACATTCTTTATATTCCTCTAACACTTCATTTACTTCATGCTGTCTATACTTTTTGTACACCTTTCTCTTTTTCTGAACCATATTTTCAATAACCCTTGAAAACCAACGTTCCCTAAAACTTTTATTCCTTCCTTTCAACTTACCAGGAACATATTGACTCTGTACCCTTAAAATTTCACCTTTGAAATGCCCTCCATTTTCCTTCTACATCCTTCCAAATCTATTCTCATTTCGTCAAAATTAGCCTTTCTCCAATCAAAAATCTCAACCCTGAGTTTGGACCTATCTTTCTCCATAATTATTTTGAAACCAATAGTACTGTGGTCACTAAACCCAAAATGCTTCCCAACACACACCTCCGTCACTTGACCTATCTCATTTCCTAATAGCAGATCCAACATTCTAGTTGGTACCTCTATATATTGATGTAGAAAACTATCCTGCACACATTTAATAAACTCCAAACCATCCTGCCCATTTACAGCATGGGTGTCCCAGTCAATGTGTGGAAAGTTAAAATCCCCCACAATCACAACCCAGTGCTTACTACAAATATCTGCTATTTCCTTACAAATTTGTTCCTCCAGTTCTCTCTCCACATTATGTGGTCTATAATACACCCCCATAAGGGTTACCGTATCTTTCCCACTCCTCAATTCCACCCATAGTGTTTCTCTAGACGAACCCTCTAAAGCAACAAAATCCTGGTATTTTTAGATGCAAGTCACATAATTCCAAGTACCTATCCATACTCTAAGCTCATCTATGTTTCTCACAATGCACCCAGCATTGAAATAAATACATATAAGAAAATCTCCTTCTCTTGCTCTCCTTTGATTACTAATGGTGCATACAATTTCTGTCTTCAATTTCATCTTTCTCCCCTACATCTATTCTTTCACTCTGGTTCCCCTCCCCTTTCGCATCTAGTTTAAACCCACGGGAGTTACAGTAGCAAACCTACCTGCAAGAATATTTGTCCCTTTCCAGTTAAAATGTAAACTGCCCTGCCGGAACAGTTCCCACCTTCCCTGGAATGTAGCCTAATTATCTAGAAATCTAAACCCCTCCCTCCTGCACCATGTTTTCAGCCACATGTTTAGCCGTACTATCTTTCTATTTCTTACCTCACCTGCATATGGCACTGGTAGGAATCCTGAGATTGCTATCCTGGAGGCCCTATCCTTAAACCTAGCTCCCTAAACTCACCCTGATGAGCTCCACACCCTTCCTCCCCACGTCATTGGTCCCCACATGGACCACAACATCTAGCTGCTCTCTCTTCCCCCTCAGTATACCAAGGACTCAATCTGTAATATCTTGTACCCTTGCACCAGGGAGGAAACATACTATACGAGATATCCGATCTCCTCCACAGAACTTTCTATCTGTACCCCTAACTATAGAATCCCCCATCATAATCCTGTGCCTTCTCTTATCCCTTCCCTTCTTATCATAGGGCCAGACTCCGTGCCAGAGACCTGACCACTACCACTCGTCCCTGGTACATTGACTCCCTCAACAGTAGCCAAAATGACATACTTTTTCTTCAGGGGGATACCCACTGGAGAACCTTGCTCTGCCTATTACCTTTCCTCCTAACCATAATCTAACTACTCTCCTCCCGACTCCTAAGTATAACATCATCCCTGCAGCTACTATCTTATGCACAAGAGTTCGTAGAGCATCCGCCATGAGGACTGTCTCAGGCCATCTTGTGAAGAGAGAGCGGTAGCCTTGTGAATTTGGAATTGGTCCCACAATGTCCACATGGACATGGTCGAAGCAGCTAGTTACCAATGGGAAGGGTTGTAGCGGTGCTTTTGTATGCTGATGGATTTTGACTTTTTGACAAGCTATCCAAGATCTGGCCATTAGCATGACGTCTTTCTTCAGACAGTGCCAAACAAATCTGTCTAAAATCAGACGAATGGTTGATCTGATGGATGAATGAGAAAGACCACAGACTCCATCACACTGTCTTGTGCTTGGGCAGCGGCGAGATCCACTCTGTCAATACCCATGATCTATTGCTAATACCTCGAGTGCAACTGAGTGGGAAAGTGCATCAGCCACTACATTGTCTTTTCCAGAAATATGCATTATTCTGGTAGAGATTTCCGAAATGAAGGATAACTGCCACTGTTGTCAAGCTGACCAGGGCTCCGACACCTTTGAAAACGCGAAGGACAAGGGTTTATTGTCTGAGAACGTGGTGAAGTGTCTGTCTGCCTTCCAAAAAGTAACTGAAGTGACGAATGGACAAATATATGGCTAGGAGCTCTTTATTAAAGGTACTGTATTTTTTCCTCGGTCTCATGAAGGTAGCTGCTAAAGAATGCCAATGGCTTCCATTGTACATCGACATACTGCTGTAGAGTGCCGCCTATGGCCACATCAGTGGGTACGTTTAGGAATGGATAACTAAACATGGTTGCTTGAGGTAATAGTTCCTTTGTCTTTATGAAAGCATTTTGATTTTCATCTGTCCACTGAATAGATTTGGCATTACTAGAGAGCAGATTGAACAGAGGCTTCATAACGTGAGCTGCTGCTGGAAGGAATCGACGATAAAAATTGACCATGCCCAAGAATTCTTGCAGACCTATGACAGTGGTTGGTCTGGGATATTCAGTAATAGCGTTGATCTTGGAAGGCAGCGGAACCACGCTCATCAGTGATTGTATGCCCCAGGAATTCTATGGACTGTTATCCGAAAACATATTTATCTGGATTGATGGTCAGTCTAAATTCTCGCAGATGTCTAAAGAGTGTACGCAGATGTTCCATGTGCTCTTCTTTAGTTTTGCTGGCGACTCATCTAGATAAATGAAGATGTTGGCCATGCCACACCCTACTGCATCCATAACTCACTGAAAGATATCCAAAAAGCAAACGTAAAAATTCAAACAATTCAAAAGGGGTAATTATTGGCATCTTTGGGATGTCGTCTGGTCCCACTGGTATCCACGCACCAAATCAACTTTTGAAAAAGTTTTCGGCTCATGTAGATTCACTGAAAAATCTTGAATACGGGGAATAGGGTAGCGATTCGGTATAATGGAGTCATTGAGATGTCCATAATCTTCACATGGTCTCCACCCTCCGGTGCATTTTTGCACTAAATGTAATGGAGACACCCATAGATGTCGGACCTGTGAATTATCCCCAGCGCTTCCATTTTGTGGAATTCTTATTTAGCTAATTGCAGTTCATCTGGAGGAAAGCAACGTGCCTTAGCATGAATGGGAAAACCCTTGGTAAAAATATGGCGAATTACTCCATGTTTTGCGGTGTGGTTCGAAAACTGCAGAGTTGTAATTTCGGGAAAATGTTCTACAAGTCTGGAGAACTTATCAACAGTCTTATGCAGGGCTTGAAGGCATAGTGCAGGACCATGCGATTCTGCCAGGCGAATAGTTTGAAAGGTGGTACTATCCACCAGCTGATGCCCTTTTAAATCCACCAGAAACAAATGAGCTTGAATGAAATCGGCCCGAGTAGTGGTTGTGACACTACCGCTATAATAAAAGGCCATGTGTAAATGTTCCCCTTGAACTGAACATTCATTTTTTTGGTGACATACTGACTGCTGTGAGTTGGAGGTTAGGGGTAGGATAATGTGTATCAAAACCGTTTGGTGGAAAAACACTAACCTCCGATCCTGTATCCACCAAAAATTTACATTGCAATAGCTCATCTCAAACATATAGAAGGCTCGTAAATTTTTGGCCAACCATCGCAGCCATTAACGATGGTCGACGGGGTGTTTCCCAAGAATGCACAGGGTGGCAGGTACCTACGTGCATTGACTCCCCAATGCCGGTAAACGCCGGTGGTAAAAACACCAGGTAGAAGTGCCGACAGCCTGTCTGTCTGACTTGAGACATTGCCTCATTATAGGAGCTGGGGTGTTGAGAGCGTTGGCTTTGGAAGTAGTGTCAACAACGAAGGTGTGGCTGCGGACAGCTGTGATGTAGTGACATTGTCAGAAGACCCTTTGGTGTGTTTTTTTTGCCAGCCACAGGGTGTCTGTCTCTGCAGCTACTGCCCTGGTGTCTTAGCTGTTTGAATAACATATCTGGCCATTGGCCGGATGCCAGGCATAGCATGTCGTCCATTAGTTTGGATGGGGCGCGGTCACCTAACTTCTCCATGTGTAACACTCTGGCAGCCCTGTCTCTGTGGGACATGCCATAAATTCGCAGCAGTAGCATTTTTAGAGTGTCATACTTGTGCTGTACAGATTCTGGTGGATTGCGCAGGACGTCACTGACTCGCTTGGCAGTGGCTTGGTCCAAAGCACTGACGAGGTGATAATAGCGAGTCGCGTCCACCTCGATCTTCCTGCATGAAATTGTGCCTCAGTCTGTTGATACCACATCTCTGGTTCCGCTATCCAGAAGGGCGTGGTCCAAAAGCTTGTTTTGGACCTGTCAGGGTCACCAATTGTAGCTACTAAAAACGCAGTGGTGGCTGATGAACGTGAAATAACGACACACACAGTTGCAGGTAAATCAGAACTTGTTTACCCGAGTCACGTGCTTATTCTTTTTAAACAATGAACCATGCGGGCCACGTCAAGACATTATGACGTCCCGTGCTGGTTCGCTAAACTTCTGGGAGTTGTAGTTTATCTATAGCGCCGCTACAGTATATTCATTTTGGCAATAAACATTTTGAAAGCACACTTTGTAAGGATACTGAGTGCTGGATGGAATGGGTCCTCAATAATTCTTTAAGCCCTATTTAAGCAACGCTCCTGGTAAATGTTGTCAATAGAGGAAGAGGGCACCCAGTGATCTTCTTGGCCATTTTGATGACCTTCTGTATTGACTTCCTGTCCCAGATTCTGCAGTTGCGAGACCACACAATGATGCAATTGAACAGGACACTCTCACTTGTGCCCCTATAAAGATGTGGGCTGTCCTTAGGAAGTGTAGGCACCTTTATGACTAATGACAAGGTGTTGTGGGTCCAGGATAGGTTTTCCTTGATATGCAAAACCAGGAAATTTTTGCTCTCCATGAAGGAACCATTAATGTGAAACGGAGAGTGGTCAACATTCATCCTGAAATCCACAATCAACCCCTTTGTCATGTCAACTTTGGGATGCAGCTTGTTGTCTTTACAAACTTAAACACTTCATTGTTATTTATAATATAAGTTCTAAATACTATTATGGATGGTTCCATTAGAACAAGTTGAAAAAAAATTCAAGGTCTTTGAAGAAGTCCCATTACCTGTTCTTCACGGGTTGGTCCATTCTTTGGCTTTTGTCTGCGTAATTCTTCATACTTCTTCCTTTCATTTAGATATTCAGCCAGTGCACTACTTGGGGCTGGTTCACTCTCTGCAAACAAATAAAAATAGTACATGGCATTTTAAAACATTTTGGATTCTGGAGGCAATTGGATTTTGTCCAATGTAAAAGATGAGAAATGCATTTAACCTGGCAACAACAGACCTAATTGCTTCATGTCTATATGAGGAATCTTTTGGCAAGAACAACCCAGGGCAAATTTAACTGACAAAAAGTTATGATAAATAAATACAAACTTTGTTTAATTAAAAATTATGAAATATTGGAAAGAGTTGTGCAGTTAATATTGTGGGTGCAGTCTTTCAGAAGGAATTAACAAAGTACCTTATAAAAGGCTGATGAACAAAATGAATGGAAATGACCGAATAGATCTATAATTTCTAAGGTAGTCACTTTTAGGGCAGAAGGCACTTCAGCTTTTGGGGCAAAAGGCATTGCCCCAAGTATCAGTATTAACATCCTCGATGAAAATTCAAGTGACTTGAAATTCTAACTTAGCTCATAGCTCCACAAGTGCTGCTCGGCCTTTGGAGCTTTTCCAGTATTTTCTGCTTTTAATTAAGGTCAATGCTGTCACAGGGCTTAATTCCAAGTTTTGCAGATGACACAAAATTTGTACACATATCAAGCATTGAAGAAGATAATAAAGTTTTCAGGAGAATGAAAAGGGACTAGTGAAATGAACATACTCATGCCAGGTGAAATTTGACTGTCTTCAAATGATATTATGAAGAGAAGTACTTTAGTGCGTAAAACAAAGCCTAGCCTAAATAATGCAATTCTGGAAAGAGTGATGAAAGAAAGAGAAAGATCTAGGGGTTATATAAACAAATCCAGCCAAGGCAGAACAACTAAAGATTAACAAGGCATTCATGCCTCTACTAACAGAGGCATAAAATACACGATGGTATTAAGCATCATCTTAACGATTGTATCAATTCTTCAGTCATTTTGGATAGTACTTTACTCTAATGAAGGATATCCAAGTCTTGGAGAGATAGTACATTTACTAGAATGGGACTTTGTAAGGTTTAATTGCATCAGAAGGCTGGCTTTAATCTCCCTGCAGCAAAGAAGGCTAAAAGAACATAAAATAAATGTTGATAAATACTGTTGTCAGTAACAGAATATTTGCTAAACAGAGGGGCAAATCTGAGGTGATTGTCAAAAACAATCTATGATTATTTTTGTGTTGACAGTGGAGACTGCAGATACATAGAAGATAGGAGCAGGAGTAGGTCATTGGACCCTTCGAGCCTGCTCTGCCATTCAACGAGATCATGGCTGATCTTAAAGTTCAGTACCCCGTCCCCGTCTTCTCTCCGTAACCTTTAATACCCTTATACTGAAGAAATATATCTAATTCCCTCTTAAATATATTTAATGAACCTGCCTCTACTGCCCTCTGTGGCAATGAATTCCACAGATTCACCACCCTCTGGGTCAAGAAATTCCTCCTCATCTCGGTCCTAAATGGTTTGCCTATTATCCTCAAACCATGGCCCCGGGTTCTGGATTTTCCCATCATTGGAAACATCCCATCTGCATCCATTCTGTCCAGTCCTGCCAGAATTTTATATGTCTCTATGAGATCCCCTCTCAAACTTCTAAACTCCAGCGAGTACAATCCCAATTTGTGCAATCTTTCCTCATAAGTCATTCCTGCCATTCCAGGTATCAGCCTGGTGAATCATTTCCTCCATTGCAAGAACATCCTTCCTTAGATAAGGTGACCAAAACTGCACACAATACTCCAGGTGGGGTCTTACCAAGGCCCTGTACAGCTGCAGTAAGGTATCCTTGTTCCTATACTCAAACCCTCTTGATATGAAGGCCAACATACCATTTGCCTTTTTAACCGCCTGCTGTACCTGCATGCTCGCCTTCAGATGACTGAATCTGGAGCAAAAAAAAGAAGCTGCTGGAGAAACTCAGCCGGTCAGGCAGCATCCTTGGAGGCAAAGGGATAGTCAACATTTTGGGTTAATACCCTGCATCAGCACTTGATTTTTATGTTCCACTCTGCAGTAAAATGCTGCAAACTTGAAAGCAGGATATAAACAGACTTATTAATGAATAAAAAAGGGGAACTAGAGATTTTTTTTCAAGGAGGGATGGGGTTCCCTCTTCAAGTGTTGTTCCATTCAATGATTCATCACAAATAGGCCACAATGATCTTTCCTTACCATAATACCTCTTACTGATGGCATCTAATATATTTATATAGTTTTTATAACTCTCTTCCTTCAAATCTCTACAAGTGTAAATAAAGATTAAGATACAGAAGAGTACTGACATAATGTGGTTAAATGTGCAATACCAGTATTTTCAAGCTAAAATAAAAATAGAAGAGCTGGAAACACTGAGCTGGTCAGGGAGGACCTTTAGAAAGAGTAACACAGTGAACACTTCTAGTTTCACTGTTTAACATGTGGCCTTTTTTTGCTTTCATTTCAGTTTTCCAGCCTCAAGTTCTTCAACATTCTGAATCTGTGTGATTTTTTTCAGTCTTTAACTCCACATTCAATCAGAAAGAAAATCAGGGGCTCCACACAAGTATTTGGATATTATGACATTATATGCTGAAGTTAAAAAAAAATGTGATGTAATTTTTTTCTTTAAAATCAGTAAAAACTTTCATTGTAAAATTAATATTTTTTGCATGTGTAGCAGAATGCAATGAAATCAGTGGAAATGGAGACAGTCATTCAGGGTTGCCACATTGTGACCATATTGGACAAAAATCTTATTATCTTGGGAATTAAATTTCAAACAAGTTAACTTGTGGCAATGGATTGGGTTGCTTTTAAATCAGAACAATTTGCATTCTGTCCTATAGTTATTAGAACTTGCTGGCCACAAATTTAAGTGTCATCTACAGTTAGGTGGCTGAAGTAATCACAAGAAGCAGATGGAAAGTCATGAATTTACATCATGAAACTTGAAGTGTAAAATTAACTTTTGGAGACACAAGACAAAAAGGATCTGAATCCCACAGAGACAGTTGTGTCCTCTCCCTCTCATAATTGCATATACTCGACCTTCAACTCAACTACTTTCTGAGATTTAATATTTAATGCAGGTTGGTGATTTTGGCTGACTTTTTCAAGACAAATGATACTCAATATTGAAACATACCAGCTCAAGTTTAGGTTAGCAATAGCATTTACATCTACCCTGAACTTGCAATAGCGGTTAAAGCCTACATATTTATGGTAATGAAGACATTTTTGCCAATAGCAATCTTTCATTGATTAGTACAGCTTCATAAAATGCACTCATGGGGAAGGATGGAATTTTTGATTGTACCACATGATGTTATTTGATTTGCCGTTGACTCGATGTAATCAATTCTCTAAGGGTATCCTGGCACCTGGTTTGGATTGTAGGGTTATTTTCATACTTTGTTTTCTTTTCCCTCTATACCCAGCCATTCAAAACCCCCCAAAATGTCTGGCTTTTAAACTGCTTGACAACAGCTGTGAAACCAGCCTGCCTTGTAACATGCATTTGAGATACTATAATCGAATCCAGCCGCTTGGACTGTTGAGGCCAAGACCAACTATAATCATCTCTTTTTTTGTTGGATGATCCTTCACAGCTGTCAGCAATACTCTTCATCTTTGTACTAACTCATTTACATTGCTTCTCCAGTGCTAGAAACTGAATGTAGTATATAGGACGCTGAATGATGTTGCCTACAGGCACTACGGAAGGGCAGATATCTTCCTACTCCAGCTGTTGTCACTAAATACTATTCTACAGTTTGAAGGTGATTTTGACAGTATTCCTGCTTTGTCCTGTCACTCAAGCAGAAACAACTACAAATCATCACTAATGTTGAGGCAACAAGAGGGAAAAAAAACATAGAATTCTTCAGTATAAACACATTTAAGCTTGCCAATCTGAAAGTACACCAAAGAAACAAACCAGTGTTCTTTAAAACACCCCTAGGCTGCTGTTCTCATAAATAGCTTCATAGTTTCTTGCAGATTAACTCAGGTGTCAAGTCATTTTGCAAATTAATGTTTTGCTGCAGCTAGCCTCTTATTAACTGATGGATCGTTGGCAAAAAATTCACAGAGCTGATAACAAAATAATGAAATTCCTGAAACATTACATTCAACATAGAACTGTATTGTTAATGGTTTAAAAATATTGCAAGTAGGATTCTCTTTCTCTCTTCTTTGGCTTGGCTTCGTGGACGAAGATTTATGGAGGGGGTAAAAAGTCCACGTCAGCTGCAGGTTCATTTGTGGCTGACAAGTCCGATGCGGGACAGGCAGACACGGTTGCAGCGGTTGCAGGGGAAAATTGGTGGGTTGGGGTTGGGTGTTGGGTTTTTCCTCCTTTGCCTTTTGTCAGTGAGGTGGGCTCTGCGGTCTTCTTCAAAGGAGGTTGCTGCCCGCCAAACTGTGAGGCGCCAAGATGCACGGTTTGAGGCGTTATCAGCCCACTGGCGGTGGTCAATGTGGCAGGCACCAAGAGATTTCTTTAGGCAGTCCTTGTACCTTTTCTTTGGTGCACCTCTGTCACGGTGGCCAGTGGAGAGCTCGCCATATAACACGATCTTGGGAAGGCGATGGTCCTCCATTCTGGAGACGTGACCCATCCAGCGCAGCTGGATCTTCAGCAGCGTGGACTCGATGCTGTCGACCTCTGCCATCTCGAGTACTTCGACGTTAGGGATGAAAGCGCTCCAATGGATGTTGAGGATGGAGCGGAGACAACGCTGGTGGAAGCGTTCTAGGAGCCGTAGGTGGTGCCGGTAGAGGACCCATGATTCGGAGCCGAACAGGAGTGTGGGTATGACATCGGCTCTGTATACGCTTATCTTTCAACATAGAACTGTATTGTTAATGGTTTAAAAATATTGCAAGTAGGATTACGGTAGCTTGAATTGATCAGGAATTGTGGTTATTTTAATCTCAGAATTCTTAATAGTTTTCAGCAATAATTTAATATTTATCAGGATTAATATTAATGTTAGAAACAATGTTTCATGTCAGAGTATTATTTCACAAAAATGCACAAAATAATTTGCATTTAATCCATTTTGTAAAGAGATTATGTTGCACCACTGCACAACCTTAGTTTATCTCTAAATGAAATATTGATATAATTCTAATTATTGCTCTATTGGAATAATATAGAAAATATTACTGTATATACTCGTGTAAAAGTAAATCTCATGTAAAAGTCAACCCACTATTGTTGGTTAAAAGAAAATGGAATTTTCCATATATATCATGTAAAAGTTGACCCTAGTTTCTCTCGTCCCCAGTAGCCTGCAGGCCTGAGCTCCCGATGCCTCAGGTGACAATTTGGGCCTTGGCTTTGGCTGTGCATTGGCAGAGCTCCTGATGCTTTTGATGGGGATTTCCCACCCAGTCCCGGCTGCCCAAAGATTGAAGCTCCCTACACCTCTGACAATGCAGATACTTACTGCAGTTCTGACCTCCCCCATGATTGAATGCGTGTTTTGACGCACAGACTGAATTATTACTTTAATCCATTGTGTTTTTTTTTAAATTTAGAGATCATTTGGACTTCTGCCCCTGATATGGTACTTTGGTGTTTAGTGTAAATTTCAGCCCTGCAAAAGTAGTATCCATGTAAGAGTCAGACCCATAAATTTAACATTAAAAAATGGTCTACAAAATTTGATTTTTACATGAGAATATATGGAAAGTACTGTGGTTCCAGAAGATGACGGACATAAGTACATGGAGCAAAGAGAAGCTATTTTTATGTCCCTACAGCAAACAACATTGAGGTGTTCAAGATTAGGGTCCAGACAAAATGAATGAAGGTAAACTCTTTTCATTGGCAGGAACAGCACAAACCAGAGGACTTAAGTTTAAAGTAAATATATCAAACGATCCGGGATAATAAAGAAACCCTATTCATTATTGTGAGTAGTCATGATCTGGAATTTATTATCTTCAAAGGTGGTGGAAGCAAATTCATTTATTACTTTCACAGAATAACAGAATTCCTTCTCAAAAGGGAACTGCATAGATACATGAGAAGCAAAGTAATAGGGACTTGCAGCTGGGAACAGAATGATTTAATTGCTCTTGCAGACAGCCTGCAAAGATTCAATGGATCTCATTTCTTCCTCCAGAGCTGTAACTTTTCTATGAATCTATAAAATGGTTTGTATTTTTTAAAAATCAGTGATTATTTAGAGAGGATGTGCATATCTGGCCTTTTTTGGATTTTTATTTGTTAACCAGTTAAACATTTTTTTTGGAATAGACTGAAATAGATGCATGATTTTGAAAAACAAAACAAAACCCAGGTTTAAAATAACTTGTATTTCAAAAGAGAAATATTAAAATCTTAGCAGCCACCAATATTGATTTAAGAATACCATTAAATAGGCTACATACACATTTTCCAATTTATGTGGTGGTATTATTTTTAATAGAGTGACTAAGAAATATACAGCAACAGTTTGAGGAGGATTTTCCTTGCAAATTTCACTCATTAGAGCAAATTCATAAACTGAAAGTTCAGTGAAATTGGAACAATTTATGTGCATTCTGTTTTTGCTTTGGCGCAAAGCATTGATTTTCCTAAGTGCAGCTTGATACCTCAAAAAGAATTATTACATTTCATTTGGGAAGAACCATTCAGAAAGTTTTGAAATGACTTTTTCATTGTCTCTCAAATCTTTGGCCTTGACATCTCACTAACAGTGTAATTATATTCATTAATGATTTAAGGTAATATGTGGCAAACATTTGTGCTATATAATGGGAAAATATTGGAGATAAAAAGTTTAATATTAAGAGATGATCTTAGCTCAAGTAGATTTCTTTTATTTAGAACTTGTCAAAGAACTTTCTTGTCATGATCAATATTGCTTAAATTAGTGATTAAAAGATTTAGCTGTGCTCCTTGACACCTGTAAATAAAAATCCCAAACTGCCTAACCTGATGTAACTACAAACTCACAAATGCAATCAGATTAATGAGAAAATTATATTATTATACTACATTACAGAAATTAATAAATACCATTAAAACCAAATATGAAGGTGCTTTTAGTTCTAAAAATAAATACTTGGAGAATGGGACCTGAAGATGGCTGCAGGAGAGACCTGGCAGAGCATCACCTGCAAAGATACTCAGCCACTGGTGATGTCAAAGAATCACAAACTTCAAGCAGTCATTGCATGCAAGGGATATAAACATAACTACTGAAATATACATACCATTGTTATGTCCCATATATTATGGTACCCTGGAATGAGGGAACTACGTATAAAAAGTGTTATAATTTCTACATGGTCAAACAAAAAGTATATAAATAACCTTGAATAAAATCTGGAATGTACACTTCAATCACATGCAAATTGTTTAATTCCAAATGTAAAACTTTGGAGCAAAGGGGCAAATAAAGGAAAAAAAAATGTCTTTGTCCAAAACATTGTGGAGGGCACTGTAAAGAATCTTAAAATAAGATCATGAAATCATACATAGATTAAATTTCGAAATAGAGCACGGTAACAGGCTATTTCGGTCCACAAGTCCATGCCACCCAATTCTTCCATCCTACCATTGTCGAATCCAGTTTATTACTTCACCATGAATATCTAGCATCTGAACCTTCCTGCCTAACCTCCCATGTGGGACCTTGTCAAAGACCTTGCTAAAGTCCATGGAAACAACATCCACAGCCTTTCCTTCATCAACTTTGCTGATAACCTTCTTGAAAACTCTACAAGATTGGTTAAACATGACCTACTGTGCACAAAACCATGTTGACTATCCCCAATCAGTCCCTGGCTTACTAAACAATTGTATATCTGATCGCAAAGAACACTTTCCAAGATTTTATCTATTACTAACGTCAGGCTCACTGGCCTATAATGTCCAGGTTACTTTTGGAGCCTTTTTTTAAATAAGGGAACACCACGAGCTACACTCTAATCTTCTGGCACCATACCCATGATTAAGGACTTTTTAAATATTTATGCCAGAGCCCATGAAATTTCTCCATTAGCCTCCCTCAAGGCTTGAGGGACTATCTTGTCAGGTCCTGGGGATTTTAAGACAGCAAGGACCTCCGCTTCTTTAATCTGGATAGGTTCCATAACCTCACTTCTTGTTTTCCTTACTTCCCTCGACTCTCTGACAGTTGCCTGAATGAATACTGATGCAAAAAAAACATTTATGATCTCCCCCATCTTTTTTGGCTCCATACATAGTCAACCACCCTGTTCTTCAAGGGGACCAATTTTGTCCCTTACTATCCCTTTCCTCTTAATATACCTGTAGAAACCTTTTGAATTTTCCTTCATATTGTCTGGTAAAGCAACCTTATGTCTTCTTTTAGCCTTCCTGATTTATTTCTTGGTTTTCTTGCATTTTTACACTCCTCAAATACCTCATTTGCTCTGTGTTGCCTATACTTGCCTATTCTTCCGAACCGAATATCCATTGGAAATTAAAATTCCCTATGCCTGTTAACTTTACCTTTAATCCTCACAGGAACATAAAAAATGTACTCTTTAAATTTCACTTTTGAAGGTTTTTCACTTACCTCATACATCCTTGCCCAAAAACAACTTATCCCTATTCTTTCTCATTTCCTCAAATTTTGTCTTTCTCCAATTTAGAATTTCAACCTGAGGACCAGACCTATCTTTCTCCATAATTAATTTGAAACTCATGGTATTATGATCACTGGACCCAAAATGTTTGCCTACATGTACTTCTGTCACCTGTCCTTTCTTGTTCTCCAATAAGGGATCCAGTATTGCACTCTCTCTATTTGGTTCTTCTATATATATTGATTCAGAAAACTTTCCTGAGCAGATCTGACAAACTCTAAGCTATCCAGCCCTTTTATAGTACTAACATCCCAGTCAATATGTGGAAAGTTAAAATCTTATACTATCACAACCTTATTTTCCTGTCGTTGTCTGCTATCTCACTACAGATTTACTCCAACTCTCAATGACTATTGGGCTGTCTATAATACAACTTCATGAGTGTGTTCATACTTTTCCCGTTCCTCAGCTCCACCCATATAGGTTCAGTAGACGACCCCTATGGTATGTTTTGCCAGACCACAGCTGTCACATTTTCCAAGACAAGCAATGTCACTCCTCCCCGTTTGAGCAATATATAGGCATATTAACACATTATAGCCAACATTTCAGAATCTTCTGTTATAATCTTGAGGCATATTCTATCTCAATGGCAGGATTGACTGAGGAGAGGAGCGATGACACCCTGAATCTTCAAAATTGATAAACAATTTAATCCCCACAATTCTGTCCAAAATATCCAGAATACATTAATAAAATATATTCTACTCATTTGAATACTTTGTGCATATTTTCTTATTGATAATATTTCTTCTTTATTGTCCATATTTATTAAAAAAAAGCCATAGATATAAACTGTCACTCTCATCATTTTACTATGTCAGGAAACCATCTCCAACATCAGACCCATGGGGGAAGCAGAGACACAGCACTCCCCTGCAGGGTTTTACTGTCCAATCCAATTACTAATATCTGTGTATCAGCTTTAAATACCCTGTTAAAGGAGCTTACAGTGTTTTATTTTAAAATCATCTCAAAATTGAGGTGCCTGTGATCAGCTGCAGGTTACAGATTCCGGAAAAGCAGAGGACTGCTGCAGGGCACCAGAAAACAGGGAGACCACCACTTGAGGAAGAGAAGCAGAGGAGACGACTCCATGGTATGATGACCAGGGCGGCAGAGCAGTAAGGGGCTCTGTGGCTGAAGAACGTTATTGACGACATAATGCTGCAAGCTGCTGGTGACTTGTGGTCAAAGGACTCACACCAGGTTGCAGACTGGCTGGAGGGGTACTGGGTATCTGAATGGGATGCGAGAAAACTTCCTGATCATGTTGGAGGTTGGATCTGGAGATCGGGTTGCTAGTGCTTTGGACTAAAGTCTGTGTGGCTGCGGGAGCGCTGGAGGCGAGTCCATGGACACTCAGTGACTCTGAACTGACTTGATTTTGTTTCTCTTTCTCTGTAGGGGCATCGGACAAATCTGGTGATGGCAAATCTTTGTCCATCTTATTAAAAACTAAGTGCAATTTTGTGCAATATTATATCTGTTTAATTACATGACAATAAAATAATCTGAATCTTATTCAGATATGATTATAAATAATTCAATTTCATTATATTTGTGATACAAGCTTTAAAAAAGTGTACAATATTAAAAGAATAACAATAAAAATATATTTGTATATGTTTTGATTATGCTTTTTGCATAATTATTGAAGGGAAAATTCTTTAGTTAAACAGGGGAGGAAAAGATTTCTTATCTCTTGAATATGATAAACTGAAAAAAATAAACCAATCCACTGCTTGATATAATTACTTAGAACATAAAATAATATAATAGAGACCCTTTGGCCCTCGATGTTGTGCTGACCTGTATATCTCTTCCTTAAAAAAATACTAAACCCTCCCTACCCCATAACCCTCTATTTTTCTTTCATCTATATGTCCCCGATGTTTCAGCTTTCACCACCATCCCTGGCAAGGCATTCCAGGCAACCACAACTCTCTGAGTAAAAAACTTACCCCTGATGTTTTCCCTAAACTTCCCTCCCTTAACTTTGTACATATGTCCTTTGGTGTTTACTGATCCTGCCCTAGGAAACAGGTGCTGTCATCCACAAACTTACTGACCCATCCATCTGCTTCTTCATCCAGGTCATTTATAATCATCATAAAGAGCAGGGGTCCCAGAACAGATAGCTGCCGCACTCCACTAGTCACTGACCTCCAGGCAGAATACTTTCCTTCCACTACTACTCTCTGCTTTCTTCCTACAAGCCAATTTTTTACCCACATAGCCAAGGTTCCATTGATCCCATGCCTTATGACTTTCTGGATGAGTCTCCCTTTTTTTCTTTTTCAATGTTTTTTTTATTGGTATTTATAAATAAACATAGTACAATGAAGAAAAGGGGATGTATATATACCAAGATAAAACTTCAAACAGTATAAACTTGGTCACCCCTCTACTGCACTAGGTGAAGACAGAAAAGACACCAAAAATATTATATACCAGTCCATATAAGAACCCACTCTTTTTAAAAAAAAACTAAACAAAACCACAGCTACTCTCATTAATTTCTTTTGTAACCTCCTCAATAAACTCAATTAAACTCATGAGGCTTGACCTTCCCTTCACAAAGCCTTGCTGACTATCCTTTGATAGATGACTTCTCCAAATACTCATAGATCCTATCCTTAAGAATCCTCTCTATCAGTCTACACACCACTGATGAAAGACTCACCGGTCTATAATTCCCAGGATTCTCCCTATTACCTTTTTTTAAGGGGACTACATTTGCCTATTCTCCAAATCTCTGGCATCTCCCCTGCAGCCAAAGAGGAATCAAAGATCATAGCTATTGCCCAAGCTATCTCTTTTCTCATTTCCCACAGCAGCCTGGGGTATATTGCATTTGGCCCCTGGGACCTATTTATGTTGATGTTTTTAAGAAGATTCAACACTTCCACTTCCTTAATCTCCATATTGTCCAGCACGCAGGTCTGTTCAATTTTGACCTCACTGTGATGAAAGTCCTTTTCTCCTGTGAATATTAATGCCAAGTATTCATTTAGGACCTTCCCAACCTCCTCCACCTCCAGGCACATGTTGTCTCCCTTCTCCTTTAGTGGCCCCACCTTCATTCTCGTCAACCTTCTGTTCTTCACATATGCATAGAATGCTTTGGGGATCTCCTTAATTCTATCTGCCAAGGCCTTCTCATGCCCCCTTCGAGTTCTCCTGTCCTTTCTTCTTGGCTACCAAATACTTCTCATGAGCCCTTTCTGTTTCCTGGTTCCTATATCTAATCTATGTTTCCTTCTTCCTCTTGACTTGTTGCCTGACCTGTTTCATTAGCCATGGTTCCCTTTTCCTTCCATCTTTTCCTTGTCCCAGTGGGACAAATCTATCTTGAACCCTGTTTAAATGGTCCCTAAACTTCCCCCATATTACTTCTGTGCTTTAACCCTTAAACACATGTTTCCAATTTATTTTCGCTAGTTCTGGCTTCATCACTTGATAATTAGCCTTTCCTCAGTTAAGCACTCAGTTTGACTGTTTATATCCTTTCTGTAGCTATGCTGAAACTAAGGGAGTTGTGGTCATTCTCATTGCTCCCCCACCGAGTGGTCCTCCATCTGTGAGGTCCATTCCCCAGAACCAGATCCAGTATGACCTCTCCTTTAGATGGCCAATGCACATACTGTGTCAGGAATCCTTGAATCCTTCCTGACAAATTAAGCCCCAGCTATCTCTCTTGGAGTCAGGAGGTGCCAGTCAATATTAGGGAAGTTGAAATCACCCATAACTATAACTCTGTATTTTCCATACCATTCCAAAATCTGCCTGCTTATCTGCTCCTCGGTGTCCCGAGAACTATTGGGGTATCCTTGGCGTCCTGAGGGTATTTGAGCCTCTTTATGATATTTCAACTTTTATCAAATTCTTCATTGTATTATGTGACAAATGTTTGATTAAATAGAGTGCAAGGCAGTAAACAACTTGCACACAGGTTACATGCCAGAGCAATATGCCAAGGTTTAAAACCAAGTATATAAAATATGTTGAGTACATTTTGTACCATCAAATGAGCATATTATTCTCCTAAAATATGAGCTGTTAGAATTATTTCCAGTAGCGGATTAAAATATGTATAAGTCAGTAACAGGAATTGAAAATAAATCTTGTTAAACAAATGCATGGATAATTTGGGGACATGAGCTTAGACACATCCTAATCAGAGAAACAAATATTAAAGCTGGAGATCTGGGAAGATAATACAGTAAACCCTGTTATCTGGAATTCAATCAACCAGCAGTCTCAAGTAACCAACAAAAAAAATCATGGAAAGTAAATAGGTAAAAAATACAAAAGCTTAAAATTGGTGCCCCCTAGCAATTAGTTCGCTAATCCTTGCAACACGTAATCTCAAGCAATCGGCAAATTCACTTATCCAGCATCTATCAATCACCATATACCAGAGGTTTTACTACAGATACATGTAAGCTAACTTGGGTTTACTGGATTTTTTTCTCCCAAATTATTTTTTATATTTTAGCTTTCAAATGAAGCCAGCATATTTCTTACAATGAGTCTTCTTCCCATTCATTGGAATTTGGACATAAATCTGAGTATACCAATCTCAATTGCTTTTCACTTAATGTCCAGGAAATAGATCCTGTGGAGTTTCAGAGGGCTAAAAGAAAGAGTGCAAAAGAGGCAGATTGTGGAACAGTGGTTTGAAATGAGCAACTTGAATGAGTGAGAAGGAGGAAATAAGGGAATGAGAAAAGCTGGGAAGAGGGTATGAAGGCTGGCGTGATGAGTAATCATAAAGTAAATGCAATTAGTGAGAGCAAAGAAGGAGGTAAAGAAGAGGTTAGGTAACAAAAGTAGAGTACACAAAATTTGTTGTGAATCTGTGTTCACCCTCATAAAGGAAGTTCACAGAAACTTATAGAATACTTATGTAAATGACCATTAAGTGTGGAAATCTAAAAGTTGTCAGTAATTCCCTACTCCTTCAAGAGACACACTGTTACAGCTTTTCCTGGTGCAATCATTGAGCATACAAGAACTTAAATATTTACAAACCATTCTCTCTGCAAAGTTCTGTTGAAAGGAAACAGCTTGTTGAATGAAGCAAAATTAAAATTTTACTATAATACTTAACTAGAATTATTGCTTAATTTGGTGTATTTAAGACAGATTTATCAGTTCTTGATTAGGAGGCAACAAAGGTTATGGGGAGAAGGCTGGACAGTGGGGCTGAAATTGATTCGCATGATTGAATGGGTGGGGAAGAGTTGATGGGCTGAAAAGCCTATTTCTGCTCCTATGGCTTATGGTCTTGTATCCTTCTGGTCTTAAAACCACAATGAGTCCTCAAAAAATGTGAAAACAGTCAACCATCAAATAATTACTCTAAACTTCCATATTTTCAAAATTAATGAGTAATGCATTTGAGTCTCTTTATGACATTTCAACTTTTATCAAAATCTTCATTGTACGGTCCAATCTTTATTCTGTCGTCTGCTGGTCTGTACTCTTGACCTTTTCTTTCCTTCTCCCCATTAATTCAGGCACCTGCCTGCTTTTAACTCGAATGTTGAAGAAGGGCTCAGGCCCGAAATGTTGGTTATACATCTTTACCTCCTATGGAGGCTGCGAGACTTGCCAAGTTCCTCCAGAATTTCTGCATTTTTACTGCAGTCACAGCATCTGCAGATAGGTTTTACAGTTAGAAATTAATTTTGACCAAGCCTATTTTTATTTTCTAAGCATTTGCAATTAATGTCAGGCTGGCTGGCGGGTGGAATACCCCATTTGTTCCCTCTCCTTTTTATTTGCTACCTTCCAATACATAGGAACTATTCTAGATTCAATAGAAGTCTGTAAAATTGCAATAGAGCAACCGGTTTCCTATTGCCAGTTCTTTCAGAATATAAGGTTATTGCTTTCTAGTGATTTATCAGCTTGCATTTCCAGTAATTTTCCCCAAATTCTTTTTCTGCACTTGTGCTAATTTATATCGACTCTCAATAAAGGGTTTCAGCTTGACATGATGACTATTCTTTTTCTCCTGCTGATGGTGCTGGATCTGCTGAGTTCCTCCAGCAGACGGTTTAGCTTTAGATTTCAGCATCAGCATCACCTGCGTATCTCAATTTAATCTTAATCTGTCAATTACCAAATCTTACACCACACTCATGCACATGCCTCTAATTTTGTTTAATTCCCTCTTGTGTGACATTTTATTAAAGGCTTCTAAAAGTGCAGAGCACCACAACCATGTTCAATTCCACCAGTTACAACCACAGAAAACTAAGATATTTAACCATGATTTGCTTTTCATAAACTCATGTCAACTCCGACAAATTCTTTTTTTAATTTTACAAATGTCCTGCTACCAATTCCTTGATGATAGATTCTAACATTTTTCTCACTGCTCTTGTCAGTCTAACAATGTGTCATTCTCTATTTTTTCTCTCTCTTCTTTCTCAAATACTGGCATGATGGGTACTGATAGAGTAAATGCAAGTAGGCTTTTTCCACTGAGGTTAGATAAGATTCAAACCAGAGGACAAGGTTAAGGGTGAAAGGGGAGATATTTAGGGGCAACATTAGAGGAAATTTCTTCACACACAGAGTGGTATGGAACGAGCTGCCAGCTGACGTGGTGAATGTGGGCTCAATTTTAACAGTTAAGAAAAATCTGGACAAGTACATAGATGGGAGGGGTATAGAGGGATATGGAATGGGTGTAGGCCAGTGGGACTAGGCAGAGACTAGAAGGACCCGTTTTCTGTATTGCTTTATGGTTCTATCTTCCAATCTATACAAACAATTTTAGAATCAATGGAATTCTGAAAGTTGACAGCCTGTGCATCAGATGCAAGGATCGACAACGAGATAGACAACAGACTCGCCAAGGCAAATAGTGCCTTTGGAAGACAGCCACCTCTTGTCCAAAGTCCTGGATTTCTAGAAATCAGGTTATCAGAATAGTTCATAATGTGGCTGCATAGTTCTAAAGATTCAGCTTTGACCCTAATTCAGATACGGTCTGAATGGAGTCTGCATGCATTTCCTTTTAACTTCAGACATGCTGGTTGGCAGTTTATTTGCTCACCATAAATTACCCTTTTATAGGAGGGTGGCTGGATAACCAGTGGGGAAGATTCTCACAATTGGGATGTGAGAAATAATAAGTTACAGTAAAATATCAGAACTATGGGACATATTGGAATGTTATGAGAGTCGAATGAGACTTAAGGATGAATAGCCTTCTCCTCTGGCATAGGAAAATATGAAAAACAGGTAATCTTATGGAAAATATGAGCTTCTCAGGATCCATAGGCTTTTGGTCAAAATAATTTCTTGTCAACTTTTGTTCTATTTTATAAATGTCAATTAGAACTTCTCATCCATTCTAAATGTCATTCTCTGTTTTCAGGAGGCATTCTGCATCTTCAAAAACAGTCAGAAAGTATTTAAATTCTATGCCATTTCCTTATAGCCCAAAACAGTTATCCTTTTCCTGTCTGCAAGAGGCCAACATTATTTTTTTCTAATAATTTTCACTTCAAATATCTATGGAAACTTTTAAAGTCTATTTTTATACTTCTTGGCAGATTTTTCATGTTATGTATCTTGCCCTTCCCTATCAATGTCTTAGTCTTATTTCAATGAATTCTAAAACTTTCCCAATCCTCAGTCTTGTTAATTTTGGCAAGATTATAATCTTTTCGTTTGAACTAATACTTGTAAGCTTTTTGTTAATAATTTTGGCAAGATTGTAATCTTTTCGTTTGAACTAATACTTGTAAGCTTCTTGTTAATACTGCTTCACCTGTTGGGCTTTTCGTTTGTAAAAGGACATCTGTATATATTAGTTATTAGATGTATAGTAATTCTTTAAATGTAAGAAAACGTCCAAAGCCAATGAAAATGTGACTAAATCATATCAACTTATTGGATTCAATATAATAATCACAATGTTTTAAACAAAATTTAAACTAATGCATATACTTATTGTTGTTCAGGAGGAGTCAGAAATATTGAACCACACACCAAAGGCCCATTGGCCAAATCAAACAAAAATTGTTCTCCTTGCATAAGATAGTTATGCTGCCATACCTTTTATATTCAAATTTATTGTCAGAGTACATACATGACATCACATACAACCATGAGATTCTTTTTTCCTGTAGGCCAGGCAGAATTACCACTTATTGGTAGTGCAAAAAAACTGTACACAATGTACTGATGTAAACAAATAAACAAATGTAAATAACTGACTGTGCAATACAGTGGAGGAAAAAAAAGCCAAATAATAAAATATAAAAGAAAGAGTCCTTAATTGAGTCTCTGAGGATTCTGATGGTAGAGGAGTAGCAGCTGTTCCTGAACTTGGTGGTGCAAGTCTTGTAGCACCTATACCTTTTTACTGACGGTAGCAGGAAGAACAGAGCATGTGCTGGGTGGTGTGGATCCTCGATAATTGCTGCTGCTACCTGATGGCAGCATTTCCTGTAGATGTTCTCAAAGGTGGAAAGAGGTTTGCCTGTAATGTCCTGGGCTGTGTGCACTATCTTTTTCAGGGCTTTGGGGTATTGGTGTCCCCATATCAAACCATGATGCCACCAGTACAGTCCACCATACATATGTAGAAAATTACCAGGGTTTCCAATGTTATACAAAACCTTCACAAACTCTTGAGGAAGTACAAGCAGTGTTGTGCTTTCTTCATGATGCCATTAATGTGTTGGCTCCAGTAAAGATCCTCTGAGATAGTGACTCCCAAGAACCTAAATTTGCTCACCCTCTCCACCTTTGCTCCCCTAATGATCACTGGATCATACATATCTAGTTTTCCCTTCCTGAAGTCAACAATCAGCTCCTTGGTTTTGGTGACATTGAGTATGAGATTATTGTTGGTGCATCATTTGGCCAGGTTTTCAATCTCCCTCCTATATGTTGACTCATTGACCCTTTTTATATAACCCACTACTGTGGTATCATAAGCAAATTTGTAGATGGTGTTGTTGTAATGAGCCACACAGTCATAGGTATAAAGCAAGTAGAGTAGGGAGCTGAGAACATGGCTCCAGTACTGATGGAGATTGTGGAGCAAATGTTCTTACCAATCCACACTGATTGTGGTCTGGAGGTGAGGAAATCAAGGATCTAATTACACAGTGGGATGTTGAGTCCCAAGTCTTGGTGTAAATATCTCTTTAAAGAGAATTTCCTTGCCTTATTAAATCAGATGAAGATATTTTTATCCTAGTAGTCTCCTCTTCCGATGTCCTTAATTGGATAAATTAATGTCATTAAGATGAATATTTTACCTAAATTTTTCTATATTTTTCAAGTTATTCCAATTTTTGTTCCTAAGTCTTTTTTTTGACTCACATGATTGCATCATATCATCATATATTTGGAACTTTGCAAGTAAAGTATATCTCCAAAACATTAAGAAGAATGGAGGCTTGGATCTACCCAATTTCAGATTTTATTATTGGGCCGTGAATATTCGCTATGTTATATTTTGGCCTTCCCAAGATTGTGTTATATGGCGAGCTCTCCACTGGCCACCGTGACAGAGGTGCACCAAAGAAGAGGTACAAGAACTGCCTAAAGAAATCTCTTGGTGCCTGCCATATTGACCACCGCCAGTGGGCTGATATCGCCTCAAACCGTGCATCTTGGCGCCTCACAGTTCGGCGGGCAGCAACCTCCTTTGAAGAAGACCGCAGAGCCCACCTCACTGACAAAAGACAAAGGAGGAAAAACCCAACACCCAACCCCAACCAACCAATTTTCCCTTGCAACCGCTGCAACCATGTCTGCCTGTCCCACATCGGACTTGTCAGCCACAAACGAGCCTCCATAAATCTTCGTCCGCGAAACCAAGCCAAAGATATTTTGGTTATATCAAACGGGTGGCCTGCTTGAGTTGATTTTAAGCTGAATTTGACCCAGAAATTCTCTATTGTTTAAATACTTGGAGTATATCTGCCTTTTCCTATTGGTAAGAAGATTGATAATCTAGTGGTTAAACATACAATTACGATTTGATTTCAGTTCAGAAAACATTGTGGGCTTCAAAGGTTTTATATAGGTCTTCAATACTTCTTTCCTATTTTATCAAATTATTTTTTTCAACCTTTGATGGATTCTGCTTTTCAGGAATCGTCCAGATTAGGTATTAAATGTTATTGATAATAATCTTGCTACATTTGAGCAATTTTCTTTTAAATTTAATTTACCAAATTCTCATTTTTTTAGATATTTGCCGATTAGGAGCTTTCTCTATTCTCAATCTTCAAAATTCAACCATCTCAGAAAAGGTTAATAGCTATTGTATATGATGTTCTGTTGAAATCAAGGCAGGCTTCAATGGACAGATTTAAAAAGGCATGGGAGCAGGACCTCCATATTTCTATTTCTGATCATTCTTGAAACTCATCCTGTTGGCTGTATCTTTGTTGTCCAGGTGTTCCAGGGCTTTGTGAGATGATAGCCAGTGAGATGATAGGTGAATTGGAACGGATCCATGTCACTGTTCTGACAGGAGTGATTCTTCAACAACAGCCTTTCATCACTGTTAATGACAATGCCACTGGTTGATAGTCATCTCAGCAGGTTACCCACACTCTTGTTTGGCACCAGTACAACTGACACCTGTTTAAAACAGGTGGGTACCATGACCTGCCGGAGTGAGATATTGAAGATGTCCGTGAATAGGTTGGTAAATTGGTCAGCATAGTTTTAATACTTGGCTGGGTTACCCCGTTCAGACTGGATGCTGTGCCTATCTCAAAGCCTTTGAAATGCCATGATAGTATTTGATTCCACACAGCTGGCAGCTGTTCCAGGCTTTGTGTAAACAATTTGAGCCGCACATCTCCCATAAATCTCTCCCCCCACAGCCCCCCTCCAATCTTAAGTGCACATTCTCTAGTATGCAATGCTTTTACCTTGGGAAAATATTCTGACCATTTACCTTATCTATGTCTCTCATAATTTTATAAGCTTTTATCTCATGGGTGGGCAATCAAATTTATCCGGCCCAGTATGTGGCTGCCCCCTTTGGTGTGAGGTCACCCCCCCACCCATGAGCAGCTCCCACCCTTCGGTGCAAGCTCCAACTCAGAGCACGGTTGCTCTGCTCTGTGCGCAGCTCTCTGCGTTGGAGGCTCCCACTCTCTGTGCATGGCTCCCCTGCTCTGTGCTGGAGAGTGCCTGTTCTCCCTCTGTGCTGGAGTTTTCACTGCCATCTGTGTAAGACTCCCTCTGCAGTAAAATTATCCCGCTATATGTGAGAGTGTTCTCCTCTGTGAGACCCATCCCTTCTGTGAGAGGCTTGTCTGTGAGAATCCACGTCTCTCTCTCTCTCTCCAACACAACTTCTTTCTTCTTATCTGTGTGTGGTACTCCTCTCTCTCTCCCCGTTTCTGTATGTGAGACTTTTTCTGTGTGTGTATATAACACCATCTCTCTGAATGACTCCTCATCTCCCTACAATCATCTGCCTCTCTGTGTTGGACTCCCTCTCAGAGTGGCACACTTTCTCCCCCTGCGTTGGACTCCCTCTCAGAGTGGCACACTTTCTCCCCCTGCGTTGGACTCCCTCTCTCTCTCTCTGTGAATCACTCTCTTTGTATGTGGCTCCCCCTATCTGTGTGTAAATCCCCCTCTATCTCTGTCATTTCCTCTCTGTGTGTGACTCATCCTCTCTCTGTAACTCGCCCCTCTTTTTGTGTGAGAGCCCCCCTCTCATTGTGTGAGGCTCACCCTCTCTGTGTGACATTCCCCATCTCCACTGTGATATTCTCCCCCTCTCATTGCTGTCTGTTTTGGGGTTAGTTATTTTGTTTTCATTCAGACTAATTTTTCTCCTTTTTGACTTTTATGGTTTTTTTAATTGTCACTTTAATGACTAACTCGTGATTTTTGGTGCAATTCCAGATTGGAAGATGCCTTCCCTGACTTGAAATGTTTCATCATATTGATTAATTCTATTTATTTATCTATCCACCCACCCACATGGCTATCTATCTGTGCAGGCTGCTATTCAACCATTGACACATTATCTAGCCCACGCATGATAAAAGGTTGCCCGTCTCTATTCTATCTGGTCTCCCCTGAGTTTTTGGCTCTTCAGCAAAAACAGCCAAAGCCTTCCAAATCATTTCCCATAGTTCATACCCTCTGAATGTGGCAACATCCTGGTAAACCTATTCTGTATTCTTTCCAAAGCCCTCACCTCCTTCCTACAAAGGAAGAGCAGAATTGCACACAATATTCAGGGTGTGGTATAAGACACCTGACTTCCTTACTTCTGTGTTAAATGCAGGTAGGCATACCATATGCTTCTTTACCATCCTATCTAATTTGAATGAACTGTGGACCTGGACCCCCATATCCTTCTGTACATCAATGCTTTTAAAAGTCCTGGTTTAACTGCATGTTTCCTTTACATTTGACTTCCCAAGGTGCAACACTTCACATTTGTCTGGATTAAATTCCATCTACCATTTCTCTTCCCCTATCTGTAACTGATCTGTTTCCTTTAGTATTCTTTGATAATCCTCTACACTGTCCACAATTCCACTAATCTTAATATCATCGCCAAACTTACTGACCAATTCAACTACTTTTTCATCCACGTCATTTATATACAAACAGGGGTCCCAATACTGATACTTGTGGCACCTCTGGTCACTGACCTCCAAGCGAATAATATCTTCCATCAGTTCCCTTGACTTTTTTGACCAGCCAATTTCATATCCAAACTATCAATTCACCATGGATCACTCTATTTTAGTCAAACTTCCACTTTATGCTTGTATTACACATATGGTACAGAAAGTTATCTGACACAGTTTAGAAGGCAAATATCCTCGTGTAACTGTTGGGTAACAGATGGTAGAGAAGTGCAATTGGAAAATCACTGGCAATGATCTCTCAGGAAGTTCTGATCTTGAATGTTTCTCAGGAAAAAAAAATGGAAATTTTCTATATTTTGTTTATTATTCACTGTGAAATGATTTGCTCACATAAGTCAGTTGCTTTCAATACCATGCAATCACATGCAAAACATCACTTTTTTTGGAAGTCACTGTAAGTAACATATAACACTACAGCACAGTACAAGCCCTGCGGCCCTCAATGTTCTGCTGACCCATATATTTCTTTAAAAAAAGTACTAAACCCATCACCCTACCCCCATGTTCATTTCATCCATGTGCCTGTCCAAGGGTCTCTTAAACGGCCCTAATATTTCAGCCTCCACCATCATCCCTGGCAAGGCATTCCATACACCCACAACTCTCTGCAGTAAAAACTTTCCCCTGATTTCTCCCCTACATCTCCCTCCCTTCACTGTGTACATATGTCCTCTGGTGTTGGCTGTCCACCCTATGCCTCTCATAATCTTGTAGGCCTCTATCAAGTCTCCTTTCATCCTTCTATACTCCAAAGAGAAAAGTTCCAGTTCTACTAACCCTGTCTCACAAGACTTGTTTTCCAATCCAGGCAACATCCTGGTAAATCTCCTCTGCATCTTATCCATAGCTTCCACATCCTTCCTATAATGAGGTGACCAGAACTGAACACAATACTTTAAGAGTGGTCTTATCAAAGATTTGTAGAATTGCAACATGATCTCTCTACTCCTGAACTCAATTCCCTTATTATTTTTTTCAATCTTCTTATTAAACATATTATAGTAAACAATACACAAGGGGAATGGAATGCAGAATCGAATAGTAAAAACAGAAACATCAATATATTGCAATAGATTATACAGTGTTTAACATTATATTGAACAATATTGTCCATTTCTCCTCAATTTGGAATATTCAAAAAAGTAGAAAAAAATTAAAAACCCCATCTAACCTACAAAAATGAAACAAACAAAAAAAAAAGACTGGGCAGCCTAAACTGAGAGTTCACTATAACAGATCAATACAAACTATTTATCTGGTCCTTGCCAATAAAAAAAACAACAGAAATCCAAAACATTCTGGAAGGTGAAGTCAAAATACAGATGAACTCATATGAAAATAATTTATAAAAGGACGCTAAATCTCTTCAAACTTAACGGAGGTATCAGAAGTGTAACTTCTAATTTTTTCTAAACTTAAACATGACACAACTTGAGAGAGCCATTGCATCGAAGTAGGTGAATTAGGATCTTTCATACTATTCAGCTCAATATGATACTTATTCTAGAATTGATTTTTTAAAGTGTCGACTCAGATACTGCATAATGTGGCGACTGAATATAAATCTAGGTTCTTATCTGACCATTCTTTAGTGTTGTTGACTTATGTCAGAACGGATAAGGCAAAACCCTCTTATCATTGGAGATTTAATCCATTATTGTTAAAAGATGAGGGATTTTGTAAATTTATTACTGAACAAATTCAACAGAGATTCGGTGAGGAGTAAGTTTATATTGTGGGATGCGTTTAAAGCATTTTTGAGAGGACAGATTATTAGTTATACAGTTAGATTGAAAAAGTAGTATTTAGCTGAAACAGAGAAGTTGGAACAGTGTTTTGGAAAAGGAGTTACAAAAGGAAAAAAGGAATAAGGAGAAGAAGGTAAATTGGATGCTTTGAAACTAAAATATAATATGCTACAAACCTATAGAGTATTACAACGAGCTAATCAGAGATATAATGAGCTAGGAGATAAAACACAAGGTATTGGCATAGCAGTTGAAATCTGAACAAATGTCTAGAAGGATAAAAGCAGTAAGGAAGAATTCAGAGGTGTCTTACAGGTCACAAGATATTAATGGCCAGTTTAAGGAGTTTTAAAGAAAATTGTATACTTCTGAAGTAAGACGAGATGAAAATAAAATAGAGGAGCTTTTAAGTAGAGTGCAGTTGCCAAGGTTGAATGACTGGACTAGGGATCAGATGGAGAAGCCAATTGGTTTGAGAAATTAGGTTGGTTTTGAATTTAATGCTAAATGGTAAATCTCTGGGGGATGATGGGTTTATGGTGGAATTTTACAAGAAGTTTCAACATTTAGTTCTTGCAGTGTTTGAGGAAGTTCTTCAACAGGTATCAGATTCACAATCGGTCCTGGAATCGTTTTCTCAAGCGTTTCTTAAAAAAGATAAGAATCCATTAAATCCAGGCTCTTATAGGCCAATTTCATTATTGAATGTTGATTATAAGATTTTGATTAAAATCTTGGCAAATAGATTAGCATAGTATTTGCCGAAGTTGATTCATATTGATCAGACTGGATTTATTAAGAGCAGATTATGTGGTTAAATTAATTAGTCTGATAAATGTTTCTCGAGAAGAATCCAACTTACCATTGGTCTTATCTTTGGATGCCAAAAAAGCTTTTGATAGGGTAGAATTGAGTTTTTTATCTAAAGTATTGGAAAAATTTTGGTTTGGAACAATGTTTATTAGTTGGATTAAGGCACACATGTAAAACTCTGGCCCGTGGGCCAAATTTGGCCCGCGATGTAATTATATTTGGCCCGCAAGATCATATCAAAAATGTATTAGAGATGGCCCGCTGGCCGCCGCGCCTGGCACATGCACAGTAACCGCTGTGTCCCAGGGTGAGAGAGAGAGAGAAAAATCCTGGTCCTTGAAAAGTAGTGGTGGGTGGTTTTATAAACACGCTGTCGTGTCCCCCCGCCCACCCACCCACCGCAGCGCGGCCTGGCCGGTGACAGGGGAAGCCAAGGCCGCCTCCCAGCGCCCGCAACCCCAGTGGCACAGCGTTTCTTGGAGCTGCAGATGGAGTCGGGATGCCGGAGGGAAGATTGGGGCTCCTCGCCGGGCGATGGGGGCGCCGGCCGCCCTGCGCCTTCCCACTGGACCAGCGGCGGGTGCCCGGAGTACACGTGGAGAGCGAGGCTGGTCGGGCAGGTAGGGTGGAAACCCCCGCCAATCTCGGGAGTGGCGTGTGCTAGATCGGGATTAGCCGCACTCACCTTCTCCTCCATCGCTGACCGGGATCCCAGCGCGGTCCTGAGCGCGGAGACTGCCCTGGAAAGGTCCTGGGACACCGGCACGGAAAGAAGAGAGGGTCCTGGAGAAACTCAGCAGGTCAAGGGGGGTCCGGGAGAAACTCAGCAGGTCAAGGGAGGTCCGGGAGAAACTCAGCAGGTCAAGGGGGGTCCGGGAGAAACTCAGCAGGTCAAGGGAGGTCCGGGAGAAACTCAGCAGGTCAAGGGGGGTCCGGGAGAAACTCAGCAGGTCAAGGGGGGTCCGGCAGAAACTCAGGGGGGGCCTGACCTCGCCAGGACTGTTGCCCACTACCCCTCCCTGCCGCAGGACGACCCATGACTAACGGTGACGGGGCCACTGATCCGCCGAGATGCCGCCCTGCAGCGAGAGCCGATGCCCCCACACTGTCGTTGTCCAACCCGATCGCCCGCAAACCCCGCCCTCCCGCACACAGGCCTGAGTAAGTATTATGAACTTTAATCTCAGGATAAAACGATCTTCCAATAGTTTCATGTCACAGTGATAAATATATTCCTGGTTAAAAATGGTCCTGCACCTGGATACAAGCTCATTAGGCATAAAACTTGAAAAGTGTGTAAATCAAAGGATATCTGTACCAATGGAAAAAGGGCATGGCAAATAACCCTGCTAGAGTTCATGCCCACAATCAGTCACCCATTTGATTGTTTCAGGAATCATGCTATTCTCCCAAATTCTCAATAGCCCTCAGATTTTACTATTCGACAGCACACTAGCAACATTTGACAAATCCTCTATAGAGAAATATTATTTATTGAATATTTTATTTCTCATTTGTTAATGCTTCTGGAAAGAGTTTATCCAAAACTATTATTAAACATTTATTTTAATAAGAAAAAGTTTAACATTACATATGTTGAAAGAAGAGAAAACATGCAGATGTTGTTGAAAATTTTCAATAAATATTTAGTTCGGCCCTCGACTTAGTCCAAGTTTTTAATTTTGGCCCTCCGTGAATTTGAGTTTGACACCCCTGGATTAGGGCAATATATAAACAAGCTAAGGCTAGAGTGGTGACTAATGGAGTTTTATCTGAATCTTTCAATTTGGAGAGATCTACTAGACGAGGGTGTCCTTTGTCACCTGCACTGTTTGCATTGGTGATTGAACCTTTAGCACAATTAATAAGAGAAGAGAAAATAAAGGGGATTAAATCAGGATTAATGGAACATAAGATTAGTTTATTTGCAGATGATGTATTGGTATACATCAGACCCAAAAGATTCTTTGAAGGTGTTGCAGGAAAAATTGTTACAATATGGGGAGTTATCTGGTTATAAAGTGAATTAGAATAAGAGTGAACTTATGCCGTTTTCAGAGGCTGATTATTCTGGATGTAAGGGTGTGGTAGGTTTTAAGGGTCAAATTGTATTAAATATTTAGGTGTCAAAGTGAATAAAAATACAAATCAATTAGCAGATTTGAATTATTTACCATTAATGTCTGTAATAAAAGAAGATTTTAACAAATGGAAGGATTTACTGTTAACTTTGGTAGGAAGAGTGAATTGTATAAAAATGAATATATTTCCTAGACTTCAATACTTTTTTCAAAATATACCTTGTAAGGTACCGAAGAGATTTTTAAAAGATTTAAATGTTTTGGTTAGGAAATTTTTATGGAAGGAGAAACTGGCGAGGGTTTCTATGCATAAATTAACTTGGAAATATGAGTTAGGTGGTTTGCAACTTCCAAATTTTAAAAATTATTATAATGTTGCCAATTTGAAAATTATTAATAAAATGTTTGATTTAGATAGTTCTGTGACCTGGTTAGATATTGAATTAAAGAGAATTGGAGAGGACAGAAGAGATTATTTTATTTATAAATGCAATAGTAAAATTATTAGTAGTCATAAATCTCCAGTTTTATTTCATTTGATAAGAATTTGGGAAGAGGTTAGTAAAACTATTGGGATTCCAGGTGAATTGTCTAGATGTACTCCTTTGTTTCAGAATAAAGGTTTACATTTTACGATTGACAATAACCTCCTTAAAATTTGGCATCAGAAAGGAATGAGAACAATAGATGACTGTTTTGAGGTGAGTCGCTTTTTAACATTTATTTGAAAGGTTGAAGGAAAAATATCAAATCCCTAATAATACTCTTTTTTGATATTATCAACTTAAATCAATGCTGCATGACTATTTTGGGAGATATTTGTATTTACCTAAGGAATCGACATTTGAAATATTGATCTGGGATGGAGGGAAGAAGGGTTTATTTTGGAAATGTATAAATTGATGCAACAGAAAATTCCTAAGATTGAGCTGCATAAATCAAGACTTAAATGGGAGAAGGATTTGGGAGTTCAATTTGAAATGGATTGTTGGAGGAATGTCAATAGAGATGCTATGACAAAGTTAGTTAATGTTAGGTATAGATTGGTGACTTATAATTTTATACATCAATTATATTTAACCCCAGAATGTTTGAAAAGATACAAGCTGAGTGCTTCGGATTTGTGCTTTTGGTGCAATGAGCAAAAAGGTACATTTTTACACTCAGTATGATCTTGTGAGAAAGTTAGGGGTATTTGGCCTAGATTAAGAGATTGTTTACAAGATATTTTGAAAATAAAATTTTCTTTAGATCCAAAGATCTTCTTAATTGGAGAAGTTAGTGTATAGGTGTTTCAAAGTAAGATCAAATGGAGCTTAATTTACAAAGATGGCATTCAGAAATGAGGGTGTGCATACCAAAGGAGAAAATAACATAATTTAAGGGATAAATATTATGTATTTAAAAAGATTTGGAGTCCATATTTGGACCATTTTAATCTGAAAACTTAAGGCTGGTCTTGAGTGCTGCTGGATCTCCTTATCATATAGTAAATGAATGATGTGAGATATTCTCCTTATCTACTTCTTTTCCTTAGTTTTTTTCTTTTACTAGGCCGGTAGGGGGCTTAGAGTTAGGATAATGGAAGGGGTAATGTTTAGGGGGGAAGGGAGGTTAGGGGTTTTCTTTTAAGATTTTCTGTTGTTCTTTTAAGTTTATTTTTCTGTAACCACGAATGATTTTGACCATTTGTTAACATTTCAGTTATGTAATTGTGGTTATTACTTTGTTTTCTGATAAATAAAATATTAAAAAATTATGATCTTTCCATTTAAATAGAATGGCTCTTCAACCCGATGTGCAGAAGTGGGAATTTGACCCACCTCTGGAACAATAATTCCAAAAATAGCAGTCAGTGGATTAGGTTGCAATCTAATACCCAGTGTAATTGTCAAAGTCTTGAAAATATCTATCCAATACTTCTCCAATGCAGGGCAGGACATATCTATTATGTCCACTTGTGATTTACATTAATTACACTAGGACTAACATTAGGAAAGATATGGGGCAATTTATCTTTCGACAAAAGAACCCGAATTACCACTTTAAACTGAATCAATCCGTATCAAGCACATAATGAAGATGTATTAATCATTTCAAAAAATCTTTCCCTAAGTTCCTCTGGGAGAAGTGACTGAAGTTACAATTTCCAAGCTCCTTTAATTTTATCATTAGATTGATTGGAATTTTAATAAATTTTTGTGGATATTACCTATTAAACCTTTATGGGAAGGATTCAAATGAAAGAGTATTAACCAAATCAGGTTGATATGATATAGGAAAGTTAGGTAATATACAAAAAACTTCTAACTTGGAAATATCTAAAAAACGTGACTTAGGTATATTATATTTGTTAGATATTGTATCAAAAGACATTAAACATCCATCTATAAACAGATCTCAAAAATGGACAATTCCTTTGCTTTTCCAAAAAGAAATGGCTTGATCCATTATAGATGATGATTAAAAAAAATAGTTAAGATAAATAGTACTAGATAAACTAAAAAAAAATTTAAATCAAAAAAATTGCGAAAGTGAAGCCAAATCCATAATGCATGTTTAAATATTGGGTTAAAGGTATATCTACTAATCTTAGAAATTGTAAAAGGAAGAGCAGCTCCCAATAAGGAAGCTAATAACCACCTCTGTACAGATTTCAATTCCAAATCTGTCCAATGAGGGTGTTCTGGTTTGTCAGAATAATATACTCAGAAAATAGTATCAAATATTAACTGCCCAATAATAAAATCTAACATTAGGTAAAGCCATACCACCATCTTTCTTTAATTTGCACAAATGAAATTTACTCAAAACTAGCATTCTTATTATTCCATATATAATAGAAAATTTTGGAGTTAATATTGTTTTAAAATTATCTAGGAATAAAAACTGGAACATTGAAATTTATACAAAAATTTGGGTAAAATTATCATCTTGATAGTATTTATGCATATGAATCTTAAGGTCCCTCTGTTCATCCACACTCTTTAGTAATTGACCATTAACTCTGTACTCAGCCTTCTGGTTTGTCCTTCCAAAATGCATCACCTCTCTGTTTATTCCTTGAAGAAGAGGTCAGGCCCGAAACATCAGTAATATACAGCATATTTTCCTCCTATGGACTCTGCAAGACGGGTTGAGTTCTTCCAGTGTTTTTGTGTGTTTTTACTACAATCACAGCATCTGTAGACTTTCGTGTTTCACTCAATCCCTCAGAGAATCTGTTTAACCTTTCCTTTTAAAGATTAGCTTCATAGAAAGCTGTCAGGGTGGACATGGGTAACATCCTTAGATATTCATATTACCAAACTAGCTACCACCTCAAAAATTCAACTACATTTGTTAAGCACAACTTCCCATTAACATCCCTTGGAGGTTCTTAACAGTTAAGCTTTGTTCAAAGAGTCAGCCATCTTGTCCCCAACAATAGACCTTAATACAGGTATGAATGATGCCCTTCAATGCAACATCATTTTATAATTCTAACTTACCCAAAATTGACTTTAATTAAAAGGTACAAGATTTCTCTTACCATTTTGAAAAAGTAGATTAATATCAGCAATTTTTCAACCAGAGTTATAAAGTCTGTTCATATCCAATTCAATAAGGCACGGTTTGTGATTAAACAATGACCTGCACAACCAGCAAGCATCATCTCATTTAAAAATTGAAGTACAATACAAGTCTTTGCCCACCCAATTTTATCAATTCAGATGAAATTGCACTGCCAATAGGCACAATTAAAGATGTTGCATTTTACTTGTTATTTTAACATTAATATTACAGCACAGTTCAGGTCCTTAGGCCCATGATGTTGTGTCAATCTATATAAGCCTACTCAACAAACTAAACCTTCCTGAACTCATACATACAACCCTATTTTTTTTTTGCATCCGTGTGCCTAATAATATTTTAAATGTCCTGTCACATTTGTGGCCCGAAATGTGAAGTTAATAAAACATCGAACACAAGTTTTCTCATGTAAACTTCTCAGAGTCTTTATTTTCCAGTTTCCTTTGTTCTCCTGCTTGTGCTCTTATCTCTCTCTCATATCACGTGATTTCCGGTACATCTCATACATATTCATTATCATGACATCCCTCCTTTAATCAGAAATAAACTTTACCTTCACTTACGAATATCCCTCTAAAACATACAAAACATCGTAACTAATGGTAATACTATAACTCAACTACATAAAATTTACTTCCTACAGCACTCATACATGCACTTTATGATATAAGATTAAAATACTGTCTCAAAGTTCTTATTAAAACTATGGCACAAAGTCTTCGTATCGTTTGGGCGCTTTCCGGTTTCGTTTCGGCCTGCTTCTCGTCGCTTCTCGGTTGTTCACTCTCAGCGTCGAAAATACTGCTCGCCACGGCTTCGGGTGTTTCTGGCGCTCTAGTCACTTCATCAGGAGTGCTGGTAGGTAACTGCCTCTGGAACATCATCAGGTCTCTCAGTTTCAGCATCTCGTATTGGCCTTTCAACCTCTTCGCTCGATGTATCTCTGGACTGGTACCTTTTTACACCTGATACATTTCTCTTATGGTAGTTGAAGACTACCATACTGCAATCCACTGAAGAGGTACTGGGCTTCTCCTCCAGGAAAAACAAGGACTGGTTTGACGAAAACAGCCAGGAAATCCAGGAGCTGCTGGCAAAGAAGCGAGCTGCCCACCAGGCTCACCTTACAAAGCCGTCCTGTCCAGAGAAGAAACAAGCCTTCCGTCGCGCATGCAGCCATCTTCAGCGCAAACTCCGGGAGATCCAAAATGAGTGGTGGACTAGCCTCGCCAAACGAACCCAGCTCAGCGCGGACATTGGCGACTTCAGGGGTTTCTACGAAGCTCTAAAGGCTGTGTACGGCCCCTCACCCCAAGTCCAAAGCCCGCTGCGCAGCTCAGACGGCAAAGTCCTCCTCAGCGACAAGATCTCCATCCTCAACCGCTCAGTCCAAGATTCCGCCCTGCTCCAGCTCCCTCAACAGCCCCTAAGGCTAGAGCTGGATGAGGTTCCCACCCTGGATGAGACATATAAGGCAATCGAACAACTGAAAAGTGGCAAAGCAGCAGGTATGGATGGAATCCCCCCAGAAGTCTGGAAGGCTGGCGGCAAAACTCTGCATGCCAAACTGCATGAGCTTTTCAAGCTTTGTTGGGACCAAGGTAAACTGCCTCAGGATCTTCGTGATGCCACCATCATCACCCTGTACAAAAACAAAGGCGAGAAATCAGACTGCTCAAACTACAGGGGAATCACGTTGCTCTCCATTGCAGGCAAAATCTTCGCTAGGATTCTACTAAATAGAATAATACCTAGTGTCGCCGAGAATATTCTCCCAGAATCACAGTGCGGCTTTCGCGCAAACAGAGGAACTACTGACATGGTCTTTGCCCTCAGACAGCTCCAAGAAAAATGCAGAGAACAAAACAAAGGACTCTACATCACCTTTGTTGACCTCACCAAAGCCTTCGACACCGTGAGCAGGAAAGGGCTTTGGCAAATACTAGAGCGCATCGGATGTCCCCCAAAGTTCCTCAACATGATTATCCAACTGCACGAAAACCAACAAGGTCGGGTCAGTTACAGCAATGAGCTCTCTGAACCCTTCTCCATTAACAATGGCGTGAAGCAAGGCTGTGTTCTGGCACCAACCCTCTTTTCAATCTTCTTCAGCATGATGCTGAACCAAGCCATGAAAGACCCCAACAATGAAGACGCTGTTTACATCCGGTACCGCACGGATGGCAGTCTCTTCAATCTGAGGCGCCTGCAAGCTCACACCAAGACACAAGAGAAACTTGTCCGTGAACTACTCTTTGCAGACGATGCCGCTTTAGTTGCCCATTCAGAGCCAGCTCTTCAGCGCTTGACGTCCTGCTTTGCGGAAACTGCCAAAATGTTTGGCCTGGAAGTCAGCCTGAAGAAAACTGAGGTCCTCCATCAGCCAGCTCCCCACCACGATTACCAGCCCCCCGACATCTCCATCGGGCACACAAAACTCAAAACGGTCAACCAGTTTACCTATCTCGGCTGCACCATTTCATCAGATGCAAGGATCGACAATGAGATAGACAACAGACTCGCCAAGGCAAATAGCGCCTTTGGAAGACTACACAAAAGAGTCTGGAAAAACAACCAACTGAAAAACCTCACAAAGATAAGCGTATACAGAGCCGTTGTCATACCCACACTCCTGTTCGGCTCCGAATCATGGGTCCTCTACCGGCATCACCTACGGCTCCTAGAACGCTTCCACCAGCGTTGTCTCCGCTCCATCCTCAACATCCATTGGAGCGCTTACATCCCTAACGTCGAAGTACTCGAGATGGCAGAGGTCGACAGCATCGAGTCCACGCTGCTGAAGATCCAGCTGCGCTGGATGGGTCACGTCTCCAGAATGGAGGACCATCGCCTTCCCAAGATCGTGTTATATGGCGAGCTCTCCACTGGCCACCGTGACAGAGGTGCACCAAAGAAAAGGTACAAGGACTGCCTAAAGAAATCTCTTGGTGCCTGCCACATTGACCACCGCCAGTGGGCTGATATCGCCTCAAACTGTGCATCTTGGCGCCTCACAGTTTGGTGGGAAGCAACCTCCTTTGAAGAAGACCGCAGAGCCTACCTCACTGACAAAAGGCAAAGGAGGAAAAACCCAACACCCAACCCCAACCAACCAATTTTCCCCTGCAACCGCTGCAATCGTGTCTGCCTGTCCCGCATCGGACTTGTCAGCCACAAACGAGCCTGCAGCTGACGTGGACTTTTTACCCCCTTCATAAATCTTCGTCCGCGAAGCCAAGCCAAAGATTTCTCTTATACAGGACTCCAGTCGGAGACTTGACTGTCACCATACTGCACTTCTGGATACGACAGTATAGAGTTGATGGTAATAAGGTGTGTCTAGCTTACCACCAGTTTCATGCCTCACTAGAACATTATCTCCTGGCATGATGTCTGAGTACTTAGCTCCACGTTTCGAATCTGTGTACAGCTTTGCTGCATCTTTCTTTTCAGCATCGTGGTCCCTCATCTCCTGGTCGTCTCGGATTTCCTTTATTTCTGGCATTTTTGTGTGGATTTTTCTCCCAAAAAATGCTTCTGCAGGACTTTTTCCAGTGGTTGCATGAGGTGTTGCTCGATAGACAGCCACATAAGATAGCAATGCTTCTCTCCAATTTTGTCCTTCTGCGTGTGCAATCCTCAATCGTTTTTCAATGGACTGATTTTGTCTCACTACTTCTCCGTTGGCTTGCGGCCATTTCGGAGTTACTTTATGATGGTGGATACCTGTGGTCCTCATGTATTCCGCAAATGTCTCTGAAATGAATTGTGGACCATTGTCAGAGTATAATGTAACAGGTAATCCATATCTCGCGAATATCTCTGCTAATGCTTGCATTGTTTTTTCAGTGGTTGTGGACTTCAACACCATGTACTCATAGTATCACTACCATAATTGATTCACCCGTCGGTAAAGGTCCAAGAAAATCAACAGCTACATCGATCCATGGTCCTGTTAGGAGTTGCGTACTCCGGATCGGTTCTGGCGGATTACTCCTACTTGTGATTTGACATCTGTGACAAGTTTTAACAAATTTCTCTGCGTCTTTATCACAACCTGGCCACCATACCTTGGTCCTGAAGTTTTGCTTGGTACCAACAATACTTAGGTGTCCTTCATGCGCTAAGGATACGATCTTCGGTCTCAATCTTTGCGGTATCACCAATCTGCAACCTCTTAATACACACTGTCCGATGCAACAAAGTTCGTCTTTAATGGGAATGTAAGCCTTGTGAGTACACTTGTCCCATTGTCCACTCTGTATGCATTCTCTTACTTCCATGAGTTCTGGATCACGTTCGGATTCTCTCTCGACTTCCTTCGTAGTCACAGCTTTCGGTGTCGACTGAATAGCTACGAAGCGTACAAAGCTCTCTGTTTCTGTTCCCAATTCTGACTTGGAATGTGGTCCTCCATCCTTCACCAATCTGGACAGTGGATCTGCAATGTTTGCTTTCCCTGCAATGTGGATTACTTTATATTTGTAGGGTTGTAGTCTGAGTACCCATCTCTCTATTCTGGCACATGGTTTGGATCTAGGTGCATAGATCACCTCTAATGGCTTATGATCTGTGATGAGTTCAAATTCAATGCCGTATAAATATGCATGGAACCTCTCACAGGCCCATACAAGTCCGAGTGCTTCTTTCTCTGTCTGAGAGTATCTTCTTTCCACATCTGATAACGATCTGCTGGCATAGGCAATGATTCTTGGTCCTCCATCATGCATCTGAACCAACACGGCTCCTAAACCAACCGGGCTGGCATCCGCTATGACTTTGGTTGATGCCGCCGGATCGTAATATCCAAGAGTTTTTGCATCTGTCAGGCTTTGCTTCAGCGCTGTGAACGCTTTCTTATGCTCAGATCCAAAATGAAATGGTACACCTTTCCTGGTTAGTTTCCTTAGTGGTTCTGCCACTGTAGCAAAATTAGGAATGAACTTTGCACAAAAATTGACCAATCCCAGAAAACTCCTCACCTCTGTTGCGTTCTGAGGTGCACGTGCCTCTTCAATAGCTTTCACCTTTGTCTCTGCAGGGTTTAGTCCTTCCCGTGTAAGTCTGTGTCCCATGAAGTCCATTTCTGACACACCGAACTGGCACTTGTTTCCATTCACGGTAAGGCCTGCCTCCTGTAGTCTAGATAGTACACGCCTCAACCGTTTGTCATGCTCTTCCTTCGTTGGTGCATGGACTATGATGTCGTCAGAAATGTTGGCAACTCCAGGAATGCCTTGAATCACTCGATGGATTTCATACTGGTAGATCTCCGAAGCTGCATTAATTCCAAATGATAGTCTCTTGTAACGATACAATCCACAGTGAGTCACAAATGTTGTTACATCTCGGGAACCTGGATCCAGTTCTAATTGATGATAGCCCCATTTCAGATCAATTTTTGAGAATACCTTGCTGGTAGTTAGTTCTTGAAGTATTTCCTCCACTGTTGGTATAGGGTGTCGTTCTCTAATTATAGCTTCATTGGCCATTCTCATGTCAACACATAGTCTTATGTCACCCTTTGGTTTGGGCACAATCACTACGGGACTGACCCATTGTGTCGAATGTTCCACCGGTTCAATAATGTCTTGTTCGATCAATTCTTTAATTTTGGCTTCGACTTTCCCACGAAGTCCAAACGGAGTTCTGCGCACTGGTTGCACCTTGGGTTTGACCGTTTCATCTACCGCTAGCTTCAATTGTCGACCTTTCAGCTTTCCTACTCCTTGGAAGACTGCGGGGAATTCTTGCTTCATATCCTCGTATGACTGAATTGAATTGACACAAGCTCCAATATGAAGTATTGCCAGGTCTTGCGCTGTGCTTCTACTCAGCAATGGTTCTCCCCTCTCTTCTATGACCATAAACTCTGCTTCGGTGTACTTATCTCCAGCTTCAACAGTTGCAGTAAAACATCCAATGGTCTGCAATGGCTTGGTTGCTGTGTATGGATACAGTTTCTTGGAACACTTCTTTGAGGTACAGATGATCTTTTTCCTTTTCAACTTCTCCCATAAATGTCGATCAATCACATTACTGTCACTGCCTGAGTCTACAATGACCTGCACTGTCACTCCACCAATGATCACTGGGACCTTCTCATGATGTACATCATTCAACGTAAATTGGTAACAACTCTGTCCCTCCTGGGTATCATCATCGTCACCGTCTATCTGGCGAATGGTATCTTTCTTTCCAGGATACTTTCCTTTCCCCCAGGCTTTGCCTTTGGAAGTTGTACTCTTCCTCTTCTGGTCTGCATTGGACTTGCTTTTGCACTTCTTTGCAAAGTGGTCCTTACCTCCACACTTTCTGCAAACTTTGCCTTTGGCTGGGCAATATGGGTCTTTTCCAAAGTGACCTCGGTTTCCACATCGATAACACTCCACGTCCTGTGTCGACGTATATCTTGGCTGGTTATGGCGATGTGAGAGCCTCTTAATTTGCTGGCTTGAGTTGTCTTTCAGGGTCATGGTATGAAATTGCCCTTCAACAGCCTCTAATGCAGCAGCAATGGCTAAAGCATTGGTGAGTTCCAACTCACTCCCTCTTTCCAGTAGACGTCTTCTGAGTTTATCTGATCTGCAGTGCTGTACGACTTGATCCAATAATTGGTTGTCCAAATCAGCTGGCATGTAATTGCATCCAACAGCTAGCTGGCGTAGTCTCGTCACGTACTGAGCAATTGTCTGGCCATCTTCTTGTCTCGTTCTCCGAAACAAATGGCGTTGAAATGTAGCATTCGGTGTCACTACATAGTGTGCATTTAATGCATCTACCACTTTCCGGTACTCATCCTTTCTTCCAGTATTCAAAAGTGTCTTAAATGTTTCCCGAACTGCGGGTCCCTCAGTGAAAAGAAGTAACGCCCTTCTCTGCGCTTTTTGTTCAACCGTACCGGTATCTAGAAATAGGCCACGACTGTCGGCGTAGGATTCAAATTCTTCCAGCCATGCCTTCCACTTCACACTTACAGTGCTTGCATCACCCGTTGGGTCAAAATGAGCAATTCCACTATGTGTTAGAAAGTCACCGTCTGCACCAGCCATGAGGAAATATTCCAGCCCCAAAAGTACTGAGTCAAAGAGAAAATTCTTATCACCTTGAAGTTCTCTGTAATCCTCTGTAATCTTCTTTAGTCTTTAATTTTCTTCAAGCTTCTTTCATCCTCGTCGCCAATGTCACATTTGTGGCCCGAAATGTGAAGTTAATAAAACATCGAACACAAGTTTTCTCATGTAAACTTCTCAGAGTCTTTATTTTCCAGTTTCCTTTGTTCTCCTGCTTGTGCTCTTATCTCTCTCTCATACCACGTGACTTCCGGTACATCTCATTCATATTCATTATCATGACATGTCCCTATTGTACCAGCCTCCACCACTACATCTGGCAATACATTCGAGGCACCCACCTGTCTGTATAAAAATCTTTCCGCTGTTGTTCTATCACCTTGTACAGATATCCTCTGGTGTTTGCTACTCTCGTCCCAGGAAAAAGGTGCTGGCTGTCCACCTTATTTTTGCCTCTCATAATCCTGTAGATCTTTATTGTCACCTCTCATCCTTCTTCATTCCAAAGAGAAAAGTCCTAGCTCTGTTAACCTTGCCTCATAAGATGTTACCAATCCACACAACATCTTGGTAAATCTTCTTTCTGTAATGAGACAACTAAAACTGAACATAAAATTCCAAGCATGGTCTAACCTGAGTTTTATAGAGCTGCAACATAGCCTCACAACCCTTGAACTCAATCCCCCAACTAATGAAGAGCAGCCTTCTTCTCTATCTTATCAACCTGCGCAATAACCTTGAGAGATCTATGGATTTGGACTCCACGGGCCCTCTGTTTTTCCACACTGTTTTTTAGTTGATTTTTCTGGAAAGATTCCATTTTCAAATTTATTTCACTATCAATACTTGTTTTAATGTTTTGAACTCACTATTTCAATTGTAAACATAAACAAGAAATGTTTAACCCCAAACCCATGAATAAAAATAAAAGCAAAAAATTAAATTTAAGGCAAAAAATGTTGGAAATAAACAACTATATTTTTTAAGATATGCATTTTTAAAAAATCATTTTAAATTTGGGCAAGCACCCCAGAATTCTGAATGAAATCAGAGATGAATGCAACTCTTCTAAATGAAAAGTGAAAAATTGATAGACTAGGTCAAATATTCTCAATGGGGGACCTGGAGACCACAGCACGTTTAAGTAAAAGCCTTGTTTTCTTTTCACCTCACATAACAATTTTTAAAAATGTTTTTTTTATATGTAGCTGGAGGAGAGAAATATAAAATAAACCAAAATTTGACTGCTTCAGGAGGTAAGGGGGCCCAAAAACATTGAGTAGAGTCTTAGTGCAGGCCATAGCCAAAAAAGGTTGAATATAGCTGGACTAGATGATTACAAGTTCATCTAAGCATCCAGAGATTGCAATTATATAGGATTTAATATAGGACAACATCTAACAGATCTGGAAATATATGGGGAATAAAACAGAGTCAACACAGTAAAAGTCCTTTAGCTAAAAGAAATTGTAGCCATCTTCTTTGAATAAGGAAAATCATGCGGATTTCTGTTCATAATTTTTCAAAATTAAGGGATTCTGAAAGTTTAGAAATATTTTAGCTAATTAGAAAGACTGTTGTGTTATTGACCTTCCCCATATAAATATTGTCAACTTTAATGAAGAGCACATGTACAAGAATAAATAAGCCAGAGAGAACAGTTAGCAGGAAATAAGCAGAGAAGTGACAGAGTAAATTAAATCTAGACAATGCTGATAAATAACTGGGAAATTAAGTGTAGGATGTTCTATGTTTGGAATGTTTATTGGACAGGCACCCAAATTGCTTAATATACAGTACGTGTTAGATTTCACACCCCTGGCAGGAACATGGTGGATAGCATCATGGTTAAGACAGTGTAATCCTGATTGATTTACAGGTGTTAGTTATTTGTTGCTTACTGACTTTTGAACAACCTATTATAAAACCCAGATGTTTTATATAAATATATTATTGCTTTTTTTACCTTTGGATTCTGTTTCTTCCTTTTTAGGAACGTCTGTCTTTTTCAGTTTTGCTGCCAATATTTCCCGTTTTAAATGACGTGCTTCCCTGCGTAGCTCTTCACTGCATGAAAACAATATTTACATAAGCATATAATTTTCTAAGCAATAAAATCAACTAGAAGAATGAGTTCCAGGCAGCTGCTTCAAAATTCACCACTAGACACAAAAAGAATGTAGCTATTAGAAACATGTGCTATTATTTATTGCAATAAATTCTAGAAACTTACTGATATTTTTAGATAAAACTGAGTTCTAAAAGGGTGGCATGGTTTGCATAGTGGTTAGTGCAACACTATTACACTATTACAACAGCAGTGACCTGGATTCAAATCTGGCGCTGTCTATAAGAAATTTGTACGTTCTCCCTGTCACTGCCCAAGGTTTCCTTGGATTCTCTGGTTTCCTCCTAGTCTCCAAAAATGGACAGGGTTTTTACATTAATTGCTATATTTTGGCAGCATGGGCTCAGAGGCTGGAAGAGCCTCTTAAAATTAAGATAACATATTTTTAAAATCTTTTGTTTTTGAACACCACTGTCTTTAAATTGCTCCTAAGGGCCCGATTTTCACATCTTACTCCTTCTTTACAGCAACTTCTTTCTTAATTCATTATCTACTTTTACCTTGTTGATGACTGCACTGTACATTCATCAACTTCCTTCAGATATATCTACTCAATGCTCAGATTTTCAATGCTCTCTCTCAATTCAAAAGTTGAATCACTGCCATCCAAATTTTACTATGGCTTTCTACCCACACTCACTGCCGTGTTTTCCAGAAAGTTGATTTTGTTGGTTGACGTGTTCTTGGAGTTGAACTTTGAGGTTCCAAGTTGATTCAGGTCCTCGTACAACATAATTGTGTGGTCAGATTGGAATTAGTCACACCATGCACAAAAATTCCACTTGAAACTCCACCCAAAGCTCTGTCAACTGTCTATGTTTCTAAATATTCCCAATATTCAAAAATGTTGAAAAGACTCTAAAGGAAAAAACTTTAAACTCAAAAATATTAAAATTGCTTCAGTAATATGAAATAATTAAAAACATTAAAAAAGATTAAATTATTTTAAACAAATTCTAACATTTCTTTTCCACAAATCTCATTTTTAAAAAAATCAGACTTCCTAACATTATGTGCAGGGGAATCCCACCAAACCTGCACTGCTGTTGGACTTCTGTGTTCATGAGCGAGTTCTGAAAGTTGCTCGCATCTTCAGTAAGCAATGACAGTAGTTGTATGTGGACCTGCTGCTAAAGCCCAACAAAATGAGCACCACTAACTTTCTTCAATATTGCAATCAAACTTTTTCAATTCATCAGATAAAGTTTCTTTATATTTATCTTTTGCCTTTTCCTAGTCATGTATAATTTGGACAAGTTAAAACACTATAGCACAGAGGCCCAAGTCTATTTCTGTTAGCAGCAAAATTCTGTTGCATGAGATGCAGTACCTCAATTAACTGTCCAACTTGATAAATACCCCATTACATTGATGATGAAAAGGACTTTTTAGATCATGGAACAGTACAGTGTAGGGACACGCACTTTGGCCCATGTGTCTGTGCTGAACATGTCCAAATCAAACCAAAAATATTCTGCTTGTGCCTGATAGATCTCCCTCCATTTCTTTCATATTTATGTGTCTATCTAGAATCATTTTAAATGCTACTATTTTGTCCGAGCAATATCGAATGCACGATATTTGATATTTCAAGTTTTTAAACTGAATTCCTGCACTCAGCTTGCCATGTAGAAAATAATTTCTTGCCTATTAGTCTACTTATCCTTAATTATTTAACTTCTGAGATATCATCCTTGGCTCAATGGTCTTCTTTCCATCAGTACCAGAACTTTCAGAGTTCAGGTCTCGTGGCAAGTCATAATCTAGGCTAATATTTTAATGCAGTAACAAAGGAACACTGCTCTGGTGCTATTGGATCCTCAAAACACACAGAGATATTTTAAAGATGAAAATAATGGAAGTGTACATGGTGAACAGCAAAATATGACAAAGAGGTTATTGGCAAATGTAATTGGGCAATAACTTTGAGGATTGTGATACCAGAAGACTAAAAAAACTAGATAATGAATCTTTTTTTCAGCATTGCTCTCTAAATGTGTCCGAACATGCAGATCAGTGTATTTAGAATCTATCAACCAAACCCACAATTTTAAGAAAAGAAAATGAAGTTCGATGTGCAAAAAGGAGCTGTCTCAGATAATATATTCTAAAGAACTCTATTAAAGAGTATGACATATGTGGAAAGAACAAAAGGAAACTCCAAGCTTGAATGCAAGAAATTGGGTGTAACAGGAAGCCATGAGATTCTTCAAGCCTGCCTCAAGGCCCTCGCTGTTCAATACCGTCATCGCTAATCTATGGTGGACTCTTATATGCTGTCTCCATAATCTTCAATATTTCCTGTATCTATTTCCATCATAAATATATTTAATCATCTGGCCTCCACTCCTTCAGGGCCAGAGAATTCCAGAGATTCACTATCCATATAACCATTTATGGAGCGGAAACAGGCCATGTCGGCCTTTCAAGTCTGCACCGGTTAACTAGAACAACTCCACTAGCTCAAACCTCCCGCTCTCCGCCAATAACCCTCCAACCCCCTCACCCAACCTTCTCTTAAATGACAGAAGGGACCCTGACGCAACTATCTCATTTGGAAGTTCATTCCATTCTGCCACCACTCGCTGAGTGAAAAAGCCATCTCTAATATTTCTCCTAAAGTGTTGCCCCCTTACCCTTAACTCATGGCCTCTTGTTCCAACCTCTCCAGCTCTCAGGGGGAAGAGTCTGTTTATGTCTAGTCTATCTATTCCTTTCATAATTTTAAATTCCTCTATCAAGTCCCCGCTCAGTTCCAATGAATAAAGTCCCAGTCTCCTTAATCTCTCCCTGTAATCCAGATGCTGTAAGCCAGGCAATATCCTTGTAAACCTTCTCTGCACCCTCTTCACCTTATCTATATCCTTTCTATAATTTGGAGACCAGAACTGAGCACAATACTCCAAACCTGGCCTCACCAATGCCTTAAACAGCTGGAGCATCACCTCCCAACTCCTATACTCTATACTATGATTTATCAAGGCCAGCATATCATATGCTTTCTTAACCACCCTGTCTACATGGGAATCAGTCTTCAGTGAACTCTGTACCATAACCCCCCAGGTCCCTTTGCTCCTCTGCGTGCCTCAATGCCCTGCCCCTAACTGTATATGTCCTATTCTGGTTATTTTTACTGAAATGCAACACCTCACACTTGTCTACAATAAATTCCATCTGCCATCTTTCAGCCCACTCTTCCAAACAAACCAAATTCTTCTGAAATCCAAGAAAATCTACCTCACTATCCACCACTCCCCCTATTTTCGTATCATCCGCATATTTGCTTACCAAGGTCACCACACCCTCCTCTAAATCATTAATATAAATGAACAACAAGGGATCCAGCACCGATCCCTGAGGCACCCCGCTTGTCACAGGCTTCCAACCTGACATACAGTTGTCCACCATGACTCCCTGCTGTCCATCTCCCAGCCACCTCTGAACCCATGTCACAATCTCTCTACTAATTCCTAGTGACTGAACCTTCCTTATTAACCTTCCATGTGGAACCTTATCAAAAGGCTTACTAAAATCCGAATAGATCACATCAACCGCTCTACCTTCATCCACCTTTTTTGTCACTTCCTCAAAAAACTCAACAACGTTCGTCAAACTTGACTTTCCTTTCACAAACCCATTCTGGGTGCCCCTAATCAATCCCTGCCTATCTAGATATGCGTATATACTATCTCGAAGAATACCCTCCATAACCTTCCCCACGACTGAAGTCAAACTTACTGGCTGATAATTACTTGGCCTACACCTACTGCCTTATCCTCAAAATAAAATTTAATTCACCATTTTATTGGAATCTTATGTTTGAATAAAGTTACCCTCATTCGTCTGAACTCCATAGAATAGAGACCCAATGTGTATAGCCTCTATTAAAAGGAGAACACTCTAATCCTAGGAATTAAGACTTGTGAATCTCCTTGGACTGCCTTCAGTGCAAGTATATCCATGCAAAATATTCCAGGTGTGCCCTTTAATACTTTGAGAGTAATAATAAAATAGTACATCGATTGGGTGCTGTGGACAGTTAACAGGAGAATGAAAATGAAAAGAAAATTAGTTGAAGATGGATTGAAAAACAGAAGGAAAATTATATTAACAAAAAACAGATGAAGTAGGTGGATAAATAAAGAAACCACAAATTTATAATCAATCATGTTAAGGTAATTCAAAGCACCTCACAACTAATGAGTAGTTTTGAAAAGTGGGCAGAAATATAACACAGGCTTATATGCAGTGGCTACATCACATTCAGTAAGTCTTCACAAAAGTTATTGTTAAATTATTGCATAATCTTATTGTTTTTAATCACTTTGGATGAGGAGAAAATGATAGAAGAAGTCTGGGAGAACAATCTTTCCCTTTGAATAATATCATGGGATCTTTTAAATTCTAACAGAATAGATAGGGCTTAGGTTTGGAATATGGCACTTTTGGCAGTGCAGCGTCCTGTCAATAGATTCCAAAAATGTTTATAATAGGCGCTAAAATCTCTGGAGTGGGCTTGAATGATCATTTTTTTTTGAAGGTCCTACTACTGAGCCAAAGCTAACACCTTACCACTTTAATGCATGTGCAGATGAGTGGGTTGGGATGCATTATAAGGCAATTTAAATAAGGTCATCTTTTTTTCCTGTTCTACAACGAGTGCTGGAAACTTGGCAGGTATGCAAAATAATCCCATGGTGCTCTCAAATTATGAAACGATTCTGACTAGAGAAGGAAGTAGAATATTATAGACCATAAATATAAAAACTGCTGGTACTTTGCACTTGGGTAATTATACCATTATTTAGATATAGAAGTGGGAGATTTTGATATCACAAGTGAAAATGCAGTCTCTACAAAATATTTCAAAATAAGGCCATCTAAATGTTAAAATTTTACAATTGCACTTCAAGCATTTAAATCTATCAAATTCAAATTTCATATGTGCAAGTATCCTATTGATGTGTAAGTAAAGAGATTAATTTTAAGAGCCTTTGGTGTTAAAATTGCTGGTACAGTCAAGCAAGAGAAATAACACAGATGCTGCTTGACCTGTTGACTATTTGCAGCATTTTCGGATTAATTTTAGACTTCCAGCATCTCTAGCTTTTTCATTTTGTCTGCAGTATTTTGTGCTTGGGAGACTAAGTGGATGGAAAAAAGTATATTATAGACCCTTATAACATTTTAAAATTAAGAATGGCAAGATTGACGTTGAGCACACCAAGATCAGAAATGGGAACTACAGAAGAGGAAGTAAATTTGGAAATAACTGTATGTCAAACTTGTGTTTTAAAAGTCTGAAGACGGAGCAATAACACATGAAATAAGAAAAGAAAGTGGAAAATATTTATCTCCACTTGATCAAGATACAGAAGAGCTAACATAGAAAGGAAAAACAGCATCATGGCAGCAGTGAAGCAGATTCTGCTAATAAATAAAAAGAAAACATTGGGGTTAAAAAACCACACAGGATTAGGTAAACTGAAAAAAATTTGCAAGATAGAAACAATATTGACAGATTATTATTTTGAGAAACCAATGATGAAACATTGTGGACTGGACTGGAAAGAGTTAATTAACTAATAATCTGATTAAGAGGTTTTTAGGAAAGAATAATCAAGACACACAAATATTGAAAGTTCATTTGATGAAACTTTTACACTGAATTTGTTAATGTGATCATAATTTTCCTACTAAATCGAGAACTACTGACTATTCAAGTGTTCTGTAATGGACAAATCAAATATTTACTTGTGGTACTCTTTGCTAAGTAATTAGCAACCTTCTATTCATTAAAACTAGAGTTATAAAGTTAACATCGGGGTCTCAGCACCTACCATGAACTTTCAACATTTTAATGACTGGAATTAAAGATGGAAACTAGAGTTTGTGGTCCGATTTGTTTTCTTCTTGCTGAACCTTTCCTATTCTGAGGTTCAATAATGAGGCACATGAAGGGCATGAATTTGCAGTCCTCACTCACTGGATATCCACTAAATATGTAATGACAAGTTAGAATCTATACCACCAAGATTAAGTAAATCCTTAACTGCACAATACATTTTAATTACTACCAAACAATCTAGCACTGAATGTAAGCTTTATGAATGCAGTTTCATCTTCCTCTCTCTCTTAATCCCATTTTTCTTTCCTGCTTTGTATTTTACTTTTTTCTACATAATATTCCAGTTAACAAAACCTTTGTTAGATTTTGCATTCCTCACAGAGAACATGTTCTGGGACACACATAAGGAGTGCCATGTTATTCTGAAATCCCAATTACCATTATTGGAATGCAAAAAGCCTAGTAAACTTCTGTGGTAGCTGCAAGGCAAGTATCATTATTTTCCACTGTTAACCAGAAAAAATGAAGTGATGCAATTGTGCTCCTTCTACATGCTTGAGGGAAAGCATTCAGTTCTTCAGTTTATTTATTGTGAAAAAAACGTAACTGTATAAATCACGTAAAGCCATTTGTTGAGAAAATAAGGACTGCGCTCAAATGGATTTACAGTACACAAAAAAGCAACATGAAACAAGACCTCTACATCTATTTGGCATCGGAGACAGAAATAATGCCAACTAAAAACCAAACCACATTGAAATAATTACCCTTGTTTAAAAAAAATCTCAACACATTACAAAACACTGGCTTTTAATATTTAACTCAAAAAACATTCATCTGTGACATAATCATAGTCCACAAAATTCTTTCCTTTTTAATCTTGCCTTCACTCAAAGATTTCAACTAATACTATATTTACACACACACACACACACACACACACACTTCATCCTACTCCTTTTTCATTAAGAGGAAGCATAATTTCATCAGTGCAGAATGTGTATACAAAAGTGAGCAATAATGGATAATACAGGTACACAATCCTTTATCCAGACATCTAAAATCCGGAAAGCTCCAAAATCCGGAAAGTAGGGAGAGAGATGGCAGCGCAAATCAGGCGGGCAAGGGGGAGAGATGGCAGTGCGAGTTGGGCAGGTGAGGGGGGTGAGACTGGCAGCGTGAGTTGGGTGGGCGAGGGCGAGAGACCGCCAGTGCAAGTTGGGCAGGCGAGGGGGGTGAGACCAGCAGCGCAAGTTGGGCGGGCGAGGGCGAGAGACTGGCAGCGCGAGTTGGGCAGGTGAGGGGAGGGGGGAACGGCAGTGCAACTGGAAGGTGGTGGGGGTGGATAGGGCAGCACAATTCAGGTGGGGCTTAAATCTGACTTTCCAAAATCCGGAAAAATACGAAATTCAGAACACACTGTCCCCCAAGGGTTCCCGATAAAGGACTGTGTACCTGTAGCAAAAAGAGAAGTATATAGATATTCACTTAGAAAAAGGGGCACTTGTGGTTACAAAACGTGGGCTCTAATCAGTAAAGAGAACAGATTACAAAATATTAAGTAGAATCAGTTTGGATGGAAATAAGGAACAGCAGGAGGAAGAAAACATTGCTGAGCTACCTCCCAAAACAGTCATAGTCATGCAGGAGAATTGTATAAAAAAAAAATTGATGTATATATAAGGGGCAATTATGGGGCAATTTAATCCACATCTCAAATGGCAAACCAAATGACATGTATTTGTGTGGGGGGAAATGTTCATGAAGCATATAAGAAATATTTTTCAAATTATTATTTTGAGAAACCAATGATGAAACATTGTAGACTGGACTGAAAAGAGTTAATTAACTAATAATCTGGTTAAGAGGTTTTTAGGAAAGAATGATCATAATATAAAAACTCAAAGCTTGAAAGTGAGTTAGTTTGATATGAAACTAGAATATTAAATCTGAACAAATCAAACTACAAAGGTATGAGGCAATGAATTGGTTACAATAGATTGGTAAATGAAATGACAGCAAATGGTTTGTAGTGAGGTCGCTATGGCTACAGCTAGGTTATAGCTCTCAATTATAGCCTAAGGCTGAACCTCAAATCCGAAGGTTTTATATCAGAGTGGCATTCTCCTATGCAGGTTTCTTACCCAGGCTGGAGGGGCCTGCCTCCCCTCCTAGGTCGGACCATACTGCCCGGACCGGGGCCGGGGCCGCTGCTGCTTTCCCTGTGCCCGGACCAGGGCCGCCGACTCCTTCTTTCTGCCCGGACTGGGGTCTCTGCCTGCTTCGCTCTGCCGAGGCCGGGGCCACCGCCTCCCCCTCACTTCTGCCCGGACCGGGGCCTGTGCCTGCCTCACTCGACCGAGGCCGGGGCCGCCGCGCTTCCCCCTCGCTCCTGCCCGGACCGGGACCTCCGCCACCTACCCTCTGCCCGGACCGGGGCCTCCGCCTGCCTCACTCGACCGAGGCCGGGGCCTCCGCCTCCCCCTCGCTTCTGCCCGGACCGGGGCCTCCGCCTGCCTCACGACGAGGCCGGGGCCGCCGCCTCCCCCTCGCTTCTGCCTGGACCGGGATGGGCTGGAAGTCAGCCTGAAGAAAACTGAGGTCCTCCATCAGCCAGCTCCCCACCATGACTACCACCCCCCCCCCCCCCCCACATCTCCATCGGGCACACAAAACTCAAAATGGTCAACCAATTTACCTATCTCAGCTGCACCATTTCTTCGGATGCAAGGATCGACAACGAGATAGACAACAGACTTGCCAAGGCAAATAGCGCCTTTGGAAGACTACACAAAAGAGTCTGGAAAAACAACCAAATGAAAAACCTCAAAGATTAGCGTATACAGAGCCGTTGTCATAACCACACTCCTGTTCGGCTTCGAATCATGGGTCCTCTACCGGCATCACCTACGGCTCCTAGAATGCTTCCACTAGCGTTGTCTCCGCTCCATCCTCAACATTCATTGGAGCGACTTCATCCCTAACATCGAAGTACTCAAGATGGCAGAGGCCGACAGCATCGAATCCACGCTGCTGAAGATCCAACTGCGCTGGGTAGGTCATGTCTCCAGAATGGAGGACCATCGCCTTCCCAAGATCGTGTTATATGGCGAGCTCTCCACTGGCCACCGTGACAGAGGTGCACCAAAGAAGAGGTACAAAGACTGCCTAAAGAAATCTCTTGGTGCCTGCCACATTGACCACCGCCAGTGGGCTGATATCGCCTCAAACCGTGCATCTTGGCGCCTCACAGTTCGGCGGGCAGCAACCTCCTTTGAAGAAGACCGCAGAGCCCACTCACTGACAAAAGACAAAGGAGGAAAAACCCAACACCCAACCCACCAATTTTCCCCTGCAACCGCTGCAACCGTGTCTGCCTGTCCCGCATTGGACTTGTCAGCCACAAACGAGCCTGCAGCTGACATGGACATTTACCCTCCATTTACCCCTCCATAAATCTTCGTCTGCGAAGCCAAGCCAAAGAAGAAAGAAAGAAGAACCTCAAATCCACACACACACCAGTAGAGTGAATTCAACGCTGAATTTATTCAGAGGCCGCTCTGCCTTTTACAGTCAGCTCGGCTGCATCACCACCAGGGCGTGGCTTGCTGATTGGTTACCTTAGATCCCTGGGTACTGATTGGGCCCCCTGCGAACCACCGGGTGTGATTGGCCAGTTTCACCGCTCTGCCGGCAGCCTATGGAAACAGGTGTTTCAGCCACCACGATGCTTTGCCGGTCACCATGTTCAATGCCCATTTCCTGTGTCGGCCCGAGGCATGGGCCACTACACGACCCCCCCACCCCCCGGAACTGGCGATCGGGGCACCGTTTTTTGGAGACTGACCCCTGTGCCATGGGGTCAGGTGAGTGATGAGCTGGTCAAAGTCCAAGTAGGCCCGATTCAACCGGTTGAGTGTGAAAGTCTCTTCCCTGCCACCAATGTCCAAAACGCAGGTGGAGCCGTTGTGTCTGAGGACACGGTATGGTCCCTCATAAGGCCGCTGTAGAGCTGGCCGGTGATCCCCGTGCTGAACAAACATGTATTTACAGTCAGTAAAGTTATTTAGGACGTAAGGGCAGGGTTGGTCGTGGGGGTCTAGGTTTAGCAGGGGGCTAGGATGCCTAAGTCCTCATGTAGTTGGGACAATGTGGTTGCCGGGAAGTGCGCCATAGACTAGCTCAGCAGAGGATGCCTTGAGGCCCTCCTTGGGTGCAGTGCGGATGCCTAACAGGACCCAAGGAGGGCCAGTTACCGGTAGGTCCGGTAAGCTATGCCATTAAGGCTGCCTTAAGGTGTCTGTGGAACCTCTCCACCAATCCATTGGCCAGTGGGTGATAACACGGTGGTGTGGTGGAGTTGGGTCCCCAGGGTGTGGGCTAAGGCGGTCCACAGACTAGAATTGAATTGGGTCCCCGGTCTGATGTAAGGTGTTTGGTGACCCCAAAATGTGCTTACCCCAGTGCTGAGTAAAGCCCGTGCGCATGCTTCTATGGAAGCATCTGATAGTGGCACCGCCTCTGGCCATCTGGTCATCCGGTCGACCAGCGTGAGAAGGTAATGTGATTTTGGATCACTGGCACTGAATACAAGTCCCAGCCCACAGGGCAACCTCTGCAGAGGTTGTGCCAGACATACCTGTTTGCCACCATTTTGACTGTAGTCCTGATGGCGAGGTGAGCCAAGTAGTGGAATGAGTTGAAAATCTGCCTCTTCCATGCAGTCGGAATGACAGGGCAAAATCACTCAGCCTGGAGAATAATTGATTTAAGTGGGCGGCATGCTCGGTGTGGTTGTGTGGCTGGCAATTAAAATGTTGTTGAGGTAGATGAAGACAAAATGCAGAACCCGGCCCACTGCATCCATCAGCCTTAGGAAAGTCTGAGCCACGGTTGAGCTGAGGGCAGGGCCCTATGTAATGATTTGATGCTTCACCCCATGTTTTGGTTCTGCCAAATGGAAGTGAGGTGCGGTGATGGAGGGAAATTCTGCTCGGACCCGAGTTAATTTGTTGTCGTCAGTACTCACTGAGTGCAGGTGGCAGCTAGTGAGTTCAATGCCCTTGAGTGAGAGTGATTGAAATGTCCATATAGACAACACTTTTCCAAGTTCTGGTATTTCCCAATTTCAAAAAATGTCACCTTCACAGAAACATAAGTGACAATATTCTGAATGACCATCTTATTAATTCAATAATTCAAATTTTGTAGTTGAAGCTTTAAGTAGCTTTAATTTGTTGATGCATTTTGCATAACTTCGCATTGAGATTTTCATAGCGATGAGTAAAACATACTATATAATAACGATATTCAACTTTAAATAAATATAAAAGAAAAACAAGATATGATGAAATAAGATGAATTAAGATGAAATAAGATGAATTAAGAGAAGTATCTTGAGAATTTGCATCTGTATCATGATTCCTCAAAGAATGAGATACAAACTCTTGGTCTGCTCGGATATTATGACATATGACATCATAGTATCTATGGTAACCCTACAAACAACAATTTTTCTTAAAGGGATAGTCATAAAATGAGCTACAAATCAAAAACACAAGATTTTAACCTTTACAGACTGGGCGTGCACCAGCCGGCACCTCTTGATATCCACCAGAAGTGAGTTGGCCTGCAGGAAATCTGCACCCAGTAATGTTGCATGGCCACCACTGTAAACTTTCAAGTGAATTGTCTGTCCCCGAAACGTAGGGAATGGTGTGGGTGCTGAATATTTGCTGCTCGGAGCTCCTGGCCCATTTTGCTACAGTGGGCCTCCAGGTTGGTTGAGGAAATGACGCTGTATTGTGCCCCAGTGTCCACCAAGAAACATCAGCCCGACACCCCAGGAGTCTTGAAATGTGTAGCAGGCTATGCAGTTGGTCGGTTGTCACAGCCAAAAACGTTGGCCTGCCTGGGCGTTTTCCTGGAACGCGCAGGGGGAGCAGCATCATCGGGCCTCGGAACCCCATTGTCAGTGATAGAAACGGTACTGCGTGGCGTTCTGGTGGTATGTTGGTCACATGGTGATCTTCCAGGCCAGGTGCTGATGACACAGTGCTGTCACCTGCTCGAGCAAAGTGCAGGCATCCCTCTTTACCGCCAATAGTAGATCTGCTTGGGTAGCCAGCTTCCTAGGGTCATCAAAATCTTCCTCTGCCATTTGGGGTCACTATGCAGCGAGGTTGCTATGGCTAGGTTGTAGCTCTCGGTTATAGCCTTAAGGCTGCAGCATGAATCCGCAGGAGAAGAAACACACACACACCAGAAGAGTGTATTCAACACTGAGTTTATTCAGTGGTAGCTCTTACCGTGTCACCACCTGGGCACGTCTCGAGCAGGCCAACTGCCGATTGGTTACTTCAGATGCCCAGGTCCTGAGTGGGCCCCTTGCGGTCCACCGGCACACATTAGCGGTGATTAGCCAATTTCACTGCTCTACCAGCGACCTATTGGAACAGGTGTTTCAGCCCACATGATGCTTTTCTAGTCGCCGTGTTCAAAGGCCATTTCCTGTGTTGGTCCGAGGCAAGGGCCGCTACAGGTTCATATTTAAATAATATATAGAATACATAGTGACAACAAATACATATTGATTCAATACACAAAAGCTCAGGAGGAAATGTCTAACTGTGGCCAGAAAGAGAAATTAAAGTTTACTGGGGATTAGAGAAATGGCAGAGAAATTGAGCATATACTTTGTGTCTGCCCAGCAGAAATAATGGAGAGTAGCAGGGCTTGAGTGAGTGAGAAGTTGAAGGAAATCAGCACTAGTATAAAAGTGTATAATGAAAATGAATGTAACTGCAAGCAAGAGGTAAGTGGCACAGTTAGCGTAATGGTTCACCCAACACTGTTACATTGGGTTTGAATCTGGTGCTGTCTGTGAGGAGTTTGTACATTCTCTCCATGACCTTTGGTTTCCTTCCACACTCCAAAATGTGGTTCTTTGAATATAATTGAGCTGCACAGGTTTCATGGACTGGAAAAGACTTCTACCATTCTGTATCATTAAAAAGTGAGAAATGTTAAGACCTTCTGGATTGTATGCAAGAAGATTTGAGCACAAGCACTGAAATTACACTAAGGTGATAATGAAGCTGGAATTTTGGGGTACTTTACTGATATTCCTACTTAAGGATGATCATATTTGCAACATAGGGAATGTAAGAAGGTTCACCACATTGGTTACTGGAAGGAGGATGGTAGGGGTGGGTTAAGCACTTGAGTCTAGTTTGTAGATTGCAAGTTGACTTCATTGTAACATACAAAATTTCTTATCCTTCTATGTTGTAGATCTTGTGTGTTAGGAGGTGCTGGGGACAAGTAAACAGTGTATTTTATAGATAGCAACACTGTACCCATTTGTAAAGTTGGTGGAGGGAATGTGCTTCAGGTAGAGATTAGCGTGTCAATTAAGAGGGCTTCTTTGTCCTGGATGATGTAGATTCCTAAAATGTGTACTATATTCTACATCTTCCTGAATTGTGCCTTGACAATGGTGGAAAGATTATGGGTATCAGGAAATGAATAATTAATTGCAGATAACCTGTGATCTGCTCTTTGTATCCACTATGTTTTGGATAATCCTGTGAAATTTCTGATCAGTGACAACCCAGGTTATTATTGACAGCAGGGTCATGGCGAGAATATTGACACTGAATTTCAGGGTTAGAGTGGTTGGATAGCATTTTTATGGGATTGTAGCAGCTCACCGGAGGCATAATTGAACAGGCTCGGGAGGTTCCAAGTGACGTCATAATGCAATGATGTAATTTGGAATCCATGGGGTTTTAAAAAGCTGCAGGAAACTGAGTAAACGACTTTTACTGTACTTCGACTCGACTACGTCAGATTATTTTCTTGTTCATTTCACACTGTGACAAAGTTGCTACAGCATGAATATTATCTGTCACATATCAGCCCACGTCTGAGCAAAGTCATGTTGCAAGCATGTTATTGTTTCATTTTGTGAAGAGGAGCAAATGGATTGAATAATGGGCAATCATAAGCAAACATACTTCCTAAGACTGATTCAGTCTTAAAATCTGCTTGAGGAACTCAGCAAGTCAGGTATCAACAGGGGAAAAAAAAAGGTTGACATTCTGGGTCGGAACCCTTCAAGACGGAGAGTGCAAAGTATAATGAGTTACCTGAAATTGGAGCATTCAGTGTTCACACCATTGGGCTGTGGACTTCCCAGGCAGAATACAGTGTTTTTACTCGTTTACTATTATTTTATACTATTTTTCCCTCTGCAATCTCAGTCTTGATAAAGGGTTTTAACCTGAAATGTTGACCATTCTTTTTCTCCCACTGATGATCTTCATCCTGATGAGTTCCTCCTGCAGTCTGTTAGTTTTTTAATACATTCTTCTGACCCTATTATAGAAAGCATACTATGAACAAATCAGCTAAAATTTTCCTGAGGTATTCTTGCAATAATGCCCTGCAGCAGGGCTGATATACTGTAGGTTTCACCACCAGCATATTCCTTTAGGCAACTTCATTCTTGCTTCTCATAGATTTGTCAGGGCTCTTTGATGCCATACTAGATCATATGCTAACTCTATGTCAAGAGCTGTCACTTAAATCCACTGTGAAATTCTCCTTTTTGCCCTTTTAAGTTTCAAAGTTGTCTTGAAGTCTGAACTTGAAAAATCCAGGCAAAATTCAAACCTGGCATTTAAGCAGTTTAATTGTAAAAATATTGTAACTTGATATAAAGGATGGAGGACAATGGCCTGATAGCTCCTGGTCATCCCTGCTCCACATGGTATCCAAGGCAGCAGGCGGATGATTACCACAGGGTGAACGAGGTTACTGCACCGGATCACTACCCGGTACTGCAGTTATAGGACTTCACGTCCAACTGCAGGGAACTGCATCTTTTTCAAGGGGGACCTGGTATGGGGATAGCATCAGATCCCAGTCCACCCAAAAACTCCTATTATTACACCCTTTGTCCTTTTTGAATTCAAAAGGATGCCTTTTGGGCTCAAGAATGCCGTACTGACTTTCCAACATTTAATGGACAGAGTGGGCTGCGATCTTGACTTTACTTTCATACATCTTGATGACATAATTATCGTTAGCTGCAATCGTCAGGAATATCTGTTCCATCTGTGCAAGCTTTTCACTTGTTTGAATGAGTTTGGGTTGACCATCAATCCAACCAAGTGACAGCTCAATTTAGCGACCATAGACTTTCTGGGCCATAGAATTGACCAACACGGAGCAAAACCACTTCCGGCAAAGGTCGAGGCGATCCAGGCATTCACTAAACCCAGCACAGTTAAAGGTCTCCAAGAGTTTGTTGGAATGGTGAACCTTTATCACCGTTTCTACCATCAGTGGCTCACATCATGTGCCCCCTCTTTGCCCTGGTGTCAGGCAAAGAAAAGGATGTCACTTGGGACAAAAAATCATCGGCAGCATTCAAGAACGCCAAGAAAACATTGGCTAATGCTGCATTGCTGGTCCACCCAAGAACAGATGCCCCGACAACCCTGACAGTGGATGCGTCCAGTACAGCAGTAGGAGAGGCGCTTGAACAGTATATCAATGGGCATTGGAAACCATTGCCTTTCTTTAGCAAGCACCTAAGACCACCAGAACTCAAGTATAGTACTTTTGTACCTAGCTATCAAGACATTTCAGGTACTTTCTAGAAGGCAGTCATTTCACGGTTTTTACGGACCACAAGCCGCTTACATTTGCCTTCACTAAGGTATCAGATCTATGGTCTGCTTATCAACAGAGACATTAATCATATATTTCTGAGTTCACAATGGCTATCGAACACATCTCAGGAAAGGTCAACCTAGTGGCAGATGCGCTGTCACGCCCAGCCACACAATCTGTGCAGACCTTAGCCCAAGGAGTGGACTATGTTGAGCTCATGAAGAAATTCCGTGTTACGAAACAGGAGACTCGAACATGCAGCTGGCAGAAATTCAAGTTGGCCCGGGTGAACTCAAACTCCTATGTGACGTATCTAATTCAACGCCTAATCGTTCCGGTGGCCTGGAGGCAACAGGTATTTGACACGTTCCATGGATTGGCATGTCCATCAATCAGAATGACTGTCTGGATGGTCGTCAACAGATTTGTGTGGCATGGGCTTCAAAAACAGGTCAGCAATTGGGTGAACACATGCACTCATTGTCAGACATCCAAAGTTCAGCAACACTCGAAAGCCCCACTACAATCTTTTGAGCTGATATATTGGAGGTTCAACCATATACACATGGATCTTGTAGGCCCTTTGCTGGTGCCACGTGGTTCCCATTTTCTTCTCACTTTAGTGGATTGGGCCACACACTGGCCAGAGGCAGTTCCATTGGCAGACAGGACTACGGACACTTGCACCAGGGCCTTCGGTTCTTTAGCACCCATGCCGACATCTCAACATGGTTAGGCCAAGTCTTATATACCCCAGAACTTGCAGGACTGCAAGTAAGTTTTCATATAGAAAGGAGCACATTGAGCACCATTTCAGTGTCTGTATGAGGGTCCCTTCGAGGTACTGAGATGCAATGGTTTGACATACATTTTGGACTTCGAAGGTAAAAAGGAAGTTTTTGCAATTGACCACGTCAAACCTGCCATCTGGATCTGGATGGACCAGTCATGGTTCAGGCGTCTTGGCGGAGAGGAAGGCTGCCCAAACAAAAATATATACAGGCTTTGGGGGTTGCCAGTTCTGGGGGGGCAGGGTCATGTGGCAACCCACTTTCCAGCAAGCGAACTGGATAACTGGCAAACATGCTGTGGAAAGTTGACCTGCATCCAACACAGGTTTTAATCAACTTATACATCAACTCGATAAGTTATACATCAACTCCTCCCCAACCCCCCCATCCATGCTCCCGATGCCTCGAACATGGAATTACCACACAGTCTTGGCTGCCCACCGAGCTCCTGATGTGCCGACTGCAGGCTCTCGCCCAAGCCCCACCTGATGACTCGAAAGCGGACTTACCACCTGGTCCCGGAACGCTTGATCTTCTGAGATGCCGATTGCTCGAACGACGCAGGCACTTACCATGGTCAAAAGTAGTATGCACGTAATAGAGGACCCTTTAAATTTTACACTAAAATTGATCCACAAAATTCCACCATTACACGTGTATATATGGGACTTATTGGTAGTGCAAAAACTACTCAAGAAGAGACATGTATACAAAAGAGGAAATTAATCGAAAACAAATTGACTGCAATACAGAAATACATTTTCATTAATACAGGTTCCTAACCTTTCATCTGGAATTCCGAACACCGGCAACCTCCAAAAATCTGCATTTTTTTTTGTATATGACATCTTCTCATCAAATATCCTTTTTAAAAATATTTTATTTAAAATTTTTAATCATACATGCATTCAAATATATTTCAAAATACAGATGCAATAATGCCTTTAATATCAAATATATGATGATAATACCCCAACAACCATCTCCCCCAACCCCACCTATAGTCCCAAGAAAAGGTAAAAGAAAAAGGAAAAGGATAGAATTAAGTGTTAAGATAGAAAAGAAAGTAAGAAGAGAAAGAATAAATAGATTGCTGAAAGTGCTAAATCCCATCTGATCTAAAATTCATATCTATTTCATCGTTAATAGGATTCCATGCAGGTCTCAAAGGCTAAGAATGTTTAGAAATCTAAAAAATTAAAAATGTAATCCTATTTTTTGTAAATATGGGTCCCAAATTTGTAAAAGATATATCATATTTTTTCCTTAAATTATATGTAATTTTCTTAAACTGTTTATTTCCGCAATCCGTTGTTCCAAACACAGGTGTGAGTCAGATTTCCATGCAACTGCAATACATTTTCTGGCCACTGCTAATGCAATTTTAACAAATTTTATTAAACAGGCTTTTTTACACTGCCACTACATAACGGAACTTCTCGGAAAATTCCTGCAATGCTGTCTGAGTAAAAGGTTCCAGGTGGGAATTAGAAATGAATTCCTGTCTGGAATTTTTCCTGTGGCAGCCCTAGATATTTTTGTGGTCAGCCTTCAGTGTAAGGTAAACTGCAAGATGTCTGCAGCAATACGCTAATGAATGCGCCCAACCACCTCGCTCCTAGCTCCCGCCGTCCGTACCCACCTCCTGGCCGTCTGTCGCGCACATCCCCCCCCGCGCCTCTGGCTGCCTGATACCCCCTCCTGCCCCAGCCATCTATCCGTCACCACCCTGCCCCTGGCCATCTGGCGCACCCCCCCCTCTAAATCAACACGGCGGCAGGGTCTGGCATATGAGGTGATGTTCTCCAGGTGAGTCAGTACAGAGTGAAGTGACAAGTCTATAACATTGTCTGTGAAAGTTTCTTCTCTAGGTAATTTGAAATCGATCCAGCATTTCTGGAAGGCGTGCTTTTATGTGTTCCATCACCAGATACTTGAAGCATTCTATAATAGTGGAGTTCAGTGCCACAGGGCGGTAGTCATTGAGGCCTGTTATTGTTACCCTTTTGGGTACTGGAATGATGGTGGGGTCTTGAAACCTGCGGGAATGATGGACTCTTGCAATGAGGTGTTGAAGATGTCCATGAAGATGTCTGCCAATTGGTCTGCACAGTCTTTCAGTACCCGATCACAGATTTTCTTTACTGTAGTATGGCTGATTCATTTTTATTACAATCTGGTAGTTTCGTGGCCAGCATTTCTGACTAATGTTTTAGATTGCAAGTTTATTCAATTCCTAAACTGAAGTTGCTGTCGTGTAATTCAACCTAGTCTCTGGATCAACAGTCTCTGGATACTTGAACTGCATATAAATGAAGCAAAGAAAGAGATGCAGGAATACGACTGTTGGCCTCTTCCAACTGATTCATCATGCAATAAGATAGTGGCTGAACTTGTACCTCAATGTCACTTTCCTGCACTGACCACATATCCCTAAATGCTCTTAATATCCAAAAATCTATTCATGTGTATCCTGAATTAATTCAGTAATAAGTCTCCACAGTCCTCTTACAGAAGGTGTTCCAAGAACTGATTGCTTACTGTGCAAAATAAAATCTTCTAATTTTAGTCCTTTAGTTTAAGTCACAATTCCTGGATTTTCACAACCCTTCTGTGGAAATATCATCTTTAAATTTATTCCGTCAAACACCTTAAGAATTATATAGGTTTTGATGAGATGACCTCTTATTATATAACGCTATTGCAGTGCCAGTGATCCAGGTATGAAACTGGTACTGCCTGTAAGGAGTTTGTACATTCTCCCCATGTCTTTGAGTGTTTCCATCAGGTGCTCCAGTTTCCTCCCATCCTTCAAAAACATACGGGATTTTAGGTTAATTGGTATATTTGGAGGCACTGGCCCATGGGTCAGAAGAACCTGTCACAGTGCTGTATGTATAAATATAGTTTTCTCCACCAAATCATTAATATAAATTGAAACATATTGAGGTCTTAATTCCTGTGGCACTCCTCTTCTCAACCTCCTAATCTTAAGCAAATTTATTAGTTTACTTTTACTGTTTTCTTGACTATTTGTCCATTTTCAATCTAATGATAAAATACAATCCAACTTGTTCTAATTTTGATTAGGAATCTTGTGTGGCACCATAATGAAGATCTTCTTAAAGATGAAGCACACATCAATCACTACCCCTGATGAATTCTGCTAGTTAGAACCTAAAACATGGTATCCCTTTTATGTCCATGTCAACTCTACCCAATCCTACCACTAAGTGCCCTGTTACCACTTCCATTATAATAAAATTTAGCATTTTCTTTTTTTGATTTCAAACTAACTTAGTATCTAGACCCCCTTTCTCTCTCTCCATCCTTCTTTATGTAGTAGTTATATTTGCTATATTATGATGTATTGGACTTATTCTACAATTTATGAAGATGACAAGTGTTTCAGTTATCCCCATGGCTATCTCTTTAACTCCAATAATTTCTCCAATACTATTTTATCTCTACTGCTAATTCCTTTCAGTCCATCATTCAGTCTACAGCAGTTATTCTCCACGATGGAATGGATTAAAGAACAGTTTCACTAATATTAACAGATCAACTGTTGCCACTGGGAAAGCAAAATAAAACTAAATAATTCCCTGGACATGAATTCTATTTTTCAGGTAGAAAAAATTAAAAAAAAATATTCCAGAAAACATAAAATAAAAAAAATCTAATTTGTCAGGAGGATTTGAAAAGATTTAACCATAGATGGAGATTGAAAATCTTTTTGCTTTATACAACTTGTATTGTATTTAAGATCTTAAAAGTGAAGGATTTCTGGATCTGAGTATACATTACAAGCTCAGGTCCTACTGCAATTCCCCTAAATGTTTACTTTGATTTGTTGAGGGCTATTATTCAAGGTTTCTATTGACAGTTCTTACTCTTTTAAAAGGTGTTAGGTTTTAGTTTTATTTCAATATCGTTAGAAGCAAAAATTGAAGAAAATATAGCAATTTGAAACGCTGTCAAGGCAAATCTTCTCAAACACTAACCTTTTTTTAATTACAAATGAGCAGAATAAACAGCTTGGAGGTTATTACCCTGATAGTAACACCATTAAATTGTTGATGGAAAAGATTCAATTTTAAATCTAGTGAATACTTTTTTCCATAGACTGAAGTTTCTCAGGAAAGATGAACTTGTATAATAGGTTATATAAGTCTGGTCTACTGTTGACTTTTAGTTCTCTGGGAACATTACAAAAAAGAGGGCACAGTAGAACATTCTCCCAGAAACAAGCTGGGTTTCTTCCAGATGCTCTGGCCTCCTCCCACATCCAACAGATAAAGGTAGGTAGATTAATTGATGATTACAAATTGTCCTTGGTGTGCATTTGAGTAGTAGAATTTGAGTGAGTGGAAAGTTGATGAAAATATGCGGGGAACAAAATGTGATTAATGTAGAATTAGTGTAAATGGTTGTGATGGTTTACATAGGTTCTATGATCTACTGTAAAAAAAATTGTGAACTGAAACATTGCTTGTTTTAACCCTAGAAAGGAGAATGAATGCTTTTCTTTAAATTATTAAGTTCTTGTGCTTCAGATGTGGCAAGATTACATTTAAATGCTTTTCACCACGTATGGAAAGTAGTTTAAATTAACCTTAAAGAGTCAGTATGCAGAAAATTGATTTGTGAATTCTGTGGCTCCTCACATTTCATCTAAAGTGTAGTTTTAAGATGAAGTTGGGGGAACAACGGAGCATCTGACCATAATTATATTTTCATGGTATGTTTTCATTTTCCTGGTGATATTTTTCTCAAATAGTTCTTTACACCCCGTTGTCTTAAAATTACTTGTTTATATTTTAAGGTAGCAGTCAATTTCAGGTCACTTACACATTCACAAACTTACTCCACAAGAGGATTGGGCAACTATGTACAAGCTGAAGTAGACTACTCACGTCTCTCAGCCCACTGATGGCGAAAGAGAACATTTCTATCTTGCCAGCAAAGCCATTTTGATTGAAGGGCAGTGCATACAGTCATGGTTGGCAATAGAAATGCACTGTTCAAATATATTGCAAAATTATAGTACTGATAACAAACTTGAAATTAGTGGTCTATAATTTCAACAGAAATTAGTATGTAGTATGGAAATACTGTTTATCCAAGCACCGATACAGAGAACCCGTATGTTAATAAACACCACTATATGACATCTGATAAGAATTTATAACAGATGGAAATGATTGCAAAGTGAACAGCACCCTTCAAGCTCTGTATTCAAAAGCATTAATCACAAAAATGTGGATCTGTTTATAATCAAACAACAATAGTTCTGTTGTCAATGAGATCACTGAATGTCCCAGAAAAACCAGACACCATTAGATCTGGATGTCAAATGTGCATTACACACTTGGTTGTGTTTATGTAAAACTTTACATTATAGGATTCCAAGATAGTACATAATGGTTTGTTCACCTGGTAATAAACTCTTCATGATTTTGACTATAATCTAAAAAGATAACAAACTCTTTTGTATTTATTACATCCAGGTTTTTCTCAAACAAACACCACATTTTAATTATTTTCATTTTGCATTGATAGCTTAAATGTTCATTCGTTCTATTCAGGAAGTCAGGAAGCAATAATTCACACATTACACAGATTAGTTGCGCATCGATCCTATTGAATTAAGATGTCTACGAAATTTACTTTTAATCTTTTTATGCCAGTATACATGAAAAAAAAGTGCTCAAGTACAGTCATTGAAAATATTATTGTCCATTAGAAAAAATAACATATTGGTTAAGAAATAATATTGAAATATTCGAACAAGTATAGGAGCCTTACATTAAATACAATAGCGAAAACCTACCGGGGACAAACATTACCTAAGTTGATGGAAGGAGAAGGAAAGAAAAGAATGGACTCAGTAGAATTTCTGGTGTAATTTTGTTGAATGACAACATTGTCTGACTGGATTAATGCAACCTAGATTGTATACCTAAAATGGATGAGAGGGGGGGTGGGGGGGTGGTTTGGGAGGAAAGGGGGGGGGGAGAAAAAGTCACTGTATATGTGTGAAAAAGAAATTGTGTACATCATGGCTAATGTGATTTATGGTGTGAAAAATAAAAAAAATTTAAAAAAAAAATATATTATTGTGAACTAAATTGTAGTATTCTAAACTCTGCAGATATATTTGTCAAATTTGTGGAATGCTTGCCTACTCAAAGCTTTGCACCAGATGGCAATGCAGCAAGATATTGCATAGGAATGACTCAGGCAACAAGAGGCTAAATGTGCCCAATCCCTAGCTAGATCAAAGTAAAATGCTGGCTGCAGGTTAGTGCAAATGTAAGTCTGAGGACAGTCAGGTCATGCAGTACCTTGATAATGCTGCATACCAGGCAAGGAGTGACCAGATTCTGGATTGTGAGGTTGAATCGAATTCATAATATTGGTAAGAAAAAAGCAACAGATTCTGAAAGTCAGGATGTCATTGGAAGTAATATTGTTGTCTTAGAAGCCAGCATCAACAGTACTGATGGTTGAAAGCTTGTGTAGTGAAGTAGAATTTAATGGTGATATTTAAAAAAATTATGTAAAATATTATAAGCATGAAAAATCTAACATAAGTAACGTAATTCAATAAAACACAAGGAAATAAGAGCAGTGGCTCTTATTAATGGCTTCAAATGCCTGCCCTGGTATTCAATACAGCTGCCCCTGGCCTCAACTTCTGTTTGAAAGATCAAGGGAAACAACATCTATAACCTTATGTACAGAAGGATCAACATTGTGTCCTTAACAAATTAGTGTTTTGAATTAGTCAGAGATGCAGAAGGAAGGGATTTAGAGCTAATGGGAAATAAATTTGCTAATCCAACAAATTATGCAAGTAATGAAAGGCTAAGGACAAGGTAACTTCAAGATTCAATTTATTGTCATGTTATAATAAGTGTCATATTACATGAAATTGCTGCTGTCTGTTGTAAAGTAGACAGATTTGCCATCGGCAGAAAAGTGCCTCTTACAGTCAGAGAAATTTTCAGAAAAAAAGAGTTCGCCCCCAGTCACTGAGTGTCCACGGATTCGCCTCTAGCATTTCCCCCAGCCTCCACAGCCAGACAAAGTCCAATCCAAACCATCATAAACCCGAGCTCCAGATCCCAACCCCTGGTGCTCTCTCTCATCCCAATTCGGATACCTGGTACCCCTTCAGCCAGTTTCCAGCAGTCCGCAGCCTGGTTGCGAGTCCTTTGACTGTAGTCTCCAGCAGCCCACAGCCTCTGTGGGTCTCTCTCCTCGAGTCACAAACAGCCTGCCACCTGTGTAGGTCCTTCAACCCCAGAACCCCTCACAGGTTCGCTGCTGTAGTCACCATTCTGTGGGTGATCTCTGCTTCTCCTTAGACGGGGTGTTCTCCCCATTTTCTGACGCCCTGCACGAGTCGTCCACTTCTCTGGTGTCTGCAACCCATCGTGTTGCTGCTGATGTTGACGCTGCCATCTTGGGTGCAGGATTTTAAATAAAACTACCCTTAATGGGCCATTCAAAGCCTGTATGGAGATGACAGCAGTCGGTCTGGATGGTTGGAGCCCATGATAGCGCTGTGTCTCTGCTCCCCACTCTCCCCGGGCCCACACCAACGGTAGCATTGCCGTTACAGCAGCTCTGGCAGCACCACCAATTTTTTTTCTTTTCTTTGAAGCCAAAAGTCGACCAGCATAAATCAATAAACAATTTCTGAGAATTCCAACTTGTGCATTTCTCTTAATCCATGGACTTGCTAACCAAATTGAATGTTAAAAGTATCATGAACAAACTCTTAAAATTTAGACTCAAAACTAGAAAGGTTGCTTGCTGTCCAAAATTCTACTTGCTTTTATTAACAGTATAGGCCTTTGAAAAATGAAACATTAACTCAGTTTTCCTTTCCACAAATGCTGTCTAATGTCCTGAGTGATTTCAGGATTTCTTGTTTTTATTTAAAAATTCCAGCATCTGCAGTTTTTTGATTATTTAATCAATCCTTTGATTAAGACACATTTTGCTGATGTAATTTTAAATGTTAATGAGAAAAAAATTCATGTAATGAATGTTTGCAAATTCGACCAATACTGTATTATTACTCGTGTAATAATCAAGATTTTGGACCAATTTTTCAGATCAAATTTGGGGGTTTGTATTATATACAGGTCATAACTTTGACCGTGGTAAGTACTTGAGTTGTTCAAGGTGTCGCGAGCTCAGATGCTGTGACCTGGTGGTAACTCTGTGCTTGGGGTGTCGGGAGCTCAGATGGATGAAAGGCCAGGGCTTAGGACACTCTATGGCCGGACCATCAGGAGCTCCGGTGGCCACGGTGAGGATATGCAGTAAGGATGACAGGAGCTCAGAGGACAGACAGTTGGGGTGTTGGGAACTCAGATGAGCTGCCGGTCGGGGCGAAGGTTCACAGTCAAAGCATCAGGAGCTTGGATGGGTGGGCGGTCGACGCCAAAAATAGGGGGGGGGGGGGTTGACTTTTACAAGGGTCACAGGGATAACATGCATTTTTTGGGGCTAAAAAATGGGGGCTGGGTCAACTATTACACAAGTATATATGATATTTTAATCAAACGTTTTAGTGTTAGAGTGATTCAGCATGGAGACAGGCACTTTGGCCCACCTGCCATGCCAACCAGCAAGCATCCACTTTTATGCTCATTCTACCCCAATATATTTTATTCTATGAACACAATGACTGCAATTTTCAGAACATGTCAGATTATGTCAGTAAAAGACAAAATAGAATTATTCTCTCAGGCTGTGTAGCTAATATTATGATGCATTAAAAACAATGAAACAAAAAAAAATCCAGTATAATAATCTCATTCCAAGAATATCCTCATGGTTGAAAATGCAAGAGTGAAAAGATTCCCATACAATCTTCACAAAATCTTTCCCAGCTAAATCTTCTTTTTGACAAAATAATAAGAGGATTTGTTTGAATAGTACTTAAGGTCATTCATCATGCTTAGCGAAGTTTTGAAAGATTTAGGAAGAGTTAAGATGGTTTTAAAATTTATAAAACATAAAAAAGAACTTTTTGGGAAAATCCCAAAAACTGTTAGAAAGGGAACAGGATTAATGGCAAGGAAATGGGGTTTTTAAAAGGTTAAAAGGAGAATGCACAACTGTTTAAGTAATCTCAATACTAAGGAAGTTATATCTCACCACATCTCAAGTGGTGGAGAAAATAACGATAAAATGAGCTTACATGTAGAACCCAATGCCACATTTGCAGAGTATATAGAAATACAGCAAGAAAACAAGTAAGATTAAAGTCAGAAAATGAGTGTTTCTGGAGATGATGTGATAGGATGAGGAACTAATGTATGAATAAAAGGTAACAGAATCATGCAAAGCCTGTCACCACAAAAATACTCATAAGATTAATGTAAAGTAGCAATTAGAACATTATCTCTCTTATTATAAGGATTGGTTGAGAATAACTTTTGAAATTTCATCCTCAATGCTGTAATCAGTTGCTAAATTTAACTGAGTGAAAACACAGTCATATTGTATCTTCAATTTCTTAACAACTTGTCAAAATCACTGAAGAATTAAAATAAATTTCAATTATTATTTTGAAAAGGGAGGTCACATGAAAAGATATATTAATTTGCAAACAAAAATAATAAGAGAAAATTAAAATCAGGACAATAAAATTAGAAATATTAAATAATTGCAAGGGAAAGCCACATTAGATTAACCATATAACCACTTACAGCACAGAACAGGCCAGTTCGGCTCTACTAGTCCATGCCGTAACAAATCCCCACCCTCCTAGTCCCACTGACCAGCACCCGGTCCATACACCTCCAGTCCTCTCCTATCCATGTAAATATCTAGTCTTTCCTTAAATGTAACCAATGATCCCGCCTCGACCACGTCTGTCGGAAGCTCATTCCACATCCCCACCACCCTTTGCGTAAAGAAATTTCCCTCATGTTCCCCTTATAATATTCCCCCTTCAATCTTAAACCATGCCCTCTAGCTTGAATCTCCCCCACTCTTAATTGAAAAAGCCTATCCACGTTTACTCTGTCTGTCCCTTTTAAAATCTTAAACACCTCTATCAAGTCCCCTCTCAATCTTCTACGCTCCAGAGAAAAAAGCCCCAGTCTGCACAACCTTTCCCTGAAACTCAAACCTTGAAATCCTGTCAACATTAGATGAACCTTCTCTGCACTCTCTCTATTTTGTTTATATCTTTCCTATAATTTGGTGACCAAAATTGTACACAGTACTCCAAATTTGGCCTCACCAATGCCTTGTACAATTTCATCATAACCTCCCTACTCTTGAATTCAATACTCTGATTTATGAAGGCCAACATTCCAAATGCCTTCTTCACCACACCATCTACCTGAGTATCAGCCTTGAGGGTACTATTTACCACAACTCCTAAATCCCTTTGTTGCTCTGCACATCTCAATAGCCTACCATTTAATGCATATGACCTATTTAGATTTGCCTTTCCAAAATGTAACACCTCACACTTATCTGTATTAAATTCCATCAGCCATTTCTCAGCCCACACCTCCAGCCTTCCTAAATCACCTTTTAATCTACGGTAATCTTCCTCACTGTCCACAACACCACCAATCTTTGTATCATCTGCAAACTTGCTTATCCAATTCTCCACCCCTACTTCCAGATCGCTAATATATATAACAAACAATAGTGGACCGAGGACCGATCCCTGAGGAACTCCACTAGTCACTGGCCTCCAATTGGACAAACAATTTTCTACCACTACTCTATGACACCTCCCATCCAACCATTGCTGAATCCATTTCACTACCTCCTCATTTATACCTAATGCCTCCACCTTTTTTCCTAACCTCCTGTGGGGAACTTTGTCAAAAGCTTTACTAAAGTCTAAATAGACAACATCCACAGCTTTCCCTTCATCAACCTTTTTTGTAACCCCCCCTCGAAAAACTCAATCAGGTTTGTCAAGCATGATCTACCCCTGACAAAACCATGCTGATTACTCCCCAGCAATCCCTGTACCTCCAAATAATTGTAAATACCATCCCTCAGAACACTTTCCATCAACTTGCCCACCACAGACGTCAGACTCACGGGCCTATAAATCCCAGGTTTACATTTACACCCTTTCTTAAACAGCAGAACCACATGCGCCACCCTCCATTCCTTTGGCACTACCCCCGTGGCCAGTGACATCCTAAATATCTCTATTAATGGCCCCACTATCTGTCCACTAGCCTCCCTGAGAGTCCTTGGGAATATTTTGTCCGGTCCCGGAGATTTATCCACCTTTATCTTTTTCAACACAGCCATCACTACCTCCTCGGTTATCCTTAAATGCTTCATTACCTCCCCATTATTTTTCTTTACCTCAACTGGTTCAATATTTTTTTCCCTAGTGAATACTGAGGCAAAGAAATCATTCAAAATTTCCCCATTTCCTCTGATTTCTCACTCAGCCTACCCTCACTATCTACAAGGGGTCCAATTTTATCCCTCACTAATCTTTTACTTTTAATGTACTTACAGAAACCCTTTGGATTTATTTTTACTCTGTCTGCCAAAGCCTCTTCGTTCCTTTTTTTGGCCTTTCTAATTTCTTTCTTAAGATTCTTTCTACACTCCTTGTAGTCCTCCTTTAAATTGTCAGCTCTCTGTTCTTTATACCTCTTGTACACCTCCCTTTTTCTCCTAACCGAATTTCCAATATTCCTCTCTCAAAACCTAGTTCTCATGAGCTAGTTTTCAGCAGCCAGCAGAGAGTCCTTTGACCTCAAGTCACCAGCAGCCTGCAGCCTGTGTGAGTCCTTCAGCTGCAGAGACTCACACTGGTCCACCACCACAGTTACTATCCTTGGGGTCATCTCCTCTGCTTCTCGTTCACAACAGGGAATATTTTCCCCGTTCATGGTGCCCTACACCAGTCTGTTGCTCTCTCAGAGTCTGCAAACTCTCGTGGCTACTGAATAACACAGGCAACACATTTTTTGGCCCAGACCCAGCAGATGCAGGATTTTAAATAAAAACTTGGTCGGCTCCTTTAATAGGCCTTTTAAAGCCTTTTGCTTGGACATCACCATGCCATTGGATCCCGAAGGGAATGTCGAGCGGGTGGCTCTGGGCCTGTGCAACTCCTGCTCACCTAAATCTATTCACGCACACGTTGTTCCTTTCTGAGGAGTGGGGTATCCTCATATTAAACTCCATAAACTGAATGAAAGAAACCATCATCATCCTAAGCGATGGCTAGCCATAAGAAGAAAGCCTGTACTGATCTGTTGATATTATGACTGGGCGGTAGGCGCTGGGTGGGTCACGTCTCCAGAATGGAGGACCATCGCCTTCCCAAGATCGTGTTATATGGCGAGCTCTTCACTGGCCACCGAGACAGAGGTGCACCAAAGAAGAGGTACAAGGACTGCTTAAAGAAATCTCTTGGTGCCTGCCACATTGACCACCGCCAGTGGGCTGATATCGCCTCCAACCGTGCATCTTGGCGCCTCACAGTTCGGCGGGCTGCAACCTCCTTTGAAGAAGACCGCAGAGCCCACCTCACTGACAAAAGACAAAGGAGGAAACACCCAACACCCAACCAACCAATTTTCCCTTGCAACCGCTGCAACCATGCCTGCCTGTTCCGCATCGGACTGGTCAGTCACCAACGAGCCTGCAGCAAACATGGACATACCCCTCCATAAATCTTCGTCCGCGAAGCCAAGCCAAAGAAGAAGGACCCTTCGGTGAAGTGCTGTGTCTCTGCTCTCCCTGCGTCCACAACAGCGGCAGCGCTGCTATTTCTGAATACATCATGGATATGGCATTAGAAGATTAAGTAATTTAAAGTAAAAATGCAAAGAATATTAATAAACAAAAATTTAGAGAAAATAAAACCGCAGAGCTGAATGGATAGCCTCAAATCTTAAAAGAACTATGGGAAAAATTACAAATGGCTAATTGGATTGATAGAAAACAATCATTAGAAAATGAATTGTAAGAGAGCAGCCAGCAATCTATGGAGAAATAATGAGCTTGATTATAATTACCTTTGGTCACTAGTTTATAAGAAGATTGCCAACCACACCTGTCATACAAGATTGTAGATTCATAACTTATATGCATGAGCACTCTAGTTGTAGAGCTCTGAGTTTAGGAACAGTTCTCTATTGCCCTCAAAAGGCAAGTCAGATATATTTTGTACCTGGTTCTCAAGCTTTACAAAGGGTTATTTTGAATAGCATGAATGACTTTCATAAGAAAAAAAACATTTTGGTTGGTTAAATATTTTATTTCATTTTATTTCACTATATTTAAACTACTGCAAATTAATACAAAATTAATATTTAGAAGCTATTTATTAAATCATTCAATTAAATATTGATCTCCGATCATCACATTATTTAGAGACTGTTAAAAATATATTTGGATCATAGGTCTCCAGAAGCCCATCACAGAAATCCTCACTGCATGAAGATATCTGTAACCAGCAAGGCCAGGAAGACATTAGGTGTCACATAGTTCCAAAGGTAAATGCAACTGTGTGACTGGCACAAATAACATACCCAAGAAACAGGCCATCTCAAATATAGTTCCCTAACCCTAACCCTAAAGATGTATTATAAAGTGAAAATATAACAGAAAGTTGCAATTCGCCAACTTTATTGTATTATTTGAAGCAAGGTTCAAAAATATAGGCATATCTGCTATATTTTGTAAAAATACAATGCTGGAGAAACTCAGAAGGTCAAACAGATAAAGATATAGAACCAATGTTTTCATCAAGGGCTCAAGCCTGACGTGGACATTTACCCCCTCCATAAATCTTCGTCCGCGAAGCCAAGCCAAAGAAAGAAAAGAAATAAGGTACATTGTTTGATCTGCCGAGTTTCTCCAGCTTTGTTTTTATTTCAACCATGGTATCTGCAGACTTTCATGTTTTACTTTTTTTCTACTATATTTTGTTTTCAGTAGCACTCTGAGATCACTGATTTGTACAAGATGCATGCTACCTCAGCAATTTTCTCAGTGTCAATCTGGACAAAACATTTAGGATTTTTTTTTTATGCAGTATGCTCTTAAACATTGTGGTGATGTGCAGGTATAAAATCAAAGTTACACATTAATGTTAAGATTAGACTTGGAAATGAATGCAATAGATTTGAGATTAGACTGGCTGAATAGCACTTGCTAATTATATACACACTGAGATAACATTTCCTTTTCTTTGGCAGCACATCAAAATTGAGGATGATAATTTCAACAATCTAATTCTATAGATTCCTACTTGGCTAAAGACATGCAGGATCTGACTGATGATGCTTAACACAGGTAGTCAATTTGTTTGAGATGCTGTCCATTTACGCCTCTATTCAAGCACAACCTTTAAGTATTCTCATTGAGACCCAAGGTGCTAAGTTCCAGGATATGCCTTCTCCATTGTGAGTTTTGTCATGGGCTAAAGGTTTCAATGAGCCCATCAGACTGCTAATTTTTTTTTTCCAGAGTGACTTTTCCAATGCCCATGGACAAGAACTTGGTGTAAGAATACAGGCAAAGTATTCTTGGCCTACCTGCCCAAGATTTGGTGTTTTAAAATTGATTCACCCAGCTGGCCAAAAAGTTTGGAGTTTCTTCGGAAGGCATCATTGATAGAACTTAATAGAACTTCCTGTTTTTTTTATCCTGGTCTCAAACAAGGGTGGGTATTACCACTCCAAATGATGAGTTAGGTACTATGTTTGAGATCTTGGGTCTTCAGCTCTTTCCCTCAGTCCATTGAAAACTATGCTGGGACATCGTAGACAGTGAATTTTGTCAAGTCTGCGTTTGCCAAGAGATATGAAAAGTAATCCTCATATTCAAACATCTCACCATTGAAACAAATTGAAACAATAAGCAGCAGGGATTTGGAACAGATTGGTAAAGGACCCTTGTTTCGCATGAGATTCATCTTTTTACACGTTTGGGAAAACAAGTCAATGATAATTTGGAGCTTGGCATCCAAATGCACTCATACACAAGTGTCATCATAACATTGTAAATGTGGTCAAGGTGACCTTAGCTCAGAGTGGAAATGGCAGATTCAACAGTTTCCTGTACATTCTATAATTAATTCCATTCCAACAGGAAATTAGTGGAGGGGAGTTGTAGTATTTCAACAAGGTAGAATGAGAAGAGGATGAGTGCAATAGCACTGCCTTGCCTGCCCCTTGTGTCCACTTGGTTTGGATCTATGGTGGATCTATTGGTTAGGATTAAATCTTAAACATCATCATGTAACAGGTAAATGACAATGAAATTCTGTGGACAGCCAAATTTGAGAAGAAACTTCTATAATCTCTCTTAATCGGAAGCTTCTGCGAGCTTCATAAAAGTCATACAGAGTGATACAATTGTTACTGCTGCTCTTTGCATTTTTCTTGTATTTATTGTGCAGTGAAAATCATTGTATCCCTTGTATGTAATCGGCATTACATTTTTGGGAGATGGTCTTCTAACTGGAGAAAGGTAGCTGAGGAGTGATCTCATGAAAAGGAAAGCACAATTGCAACATATGCAAGATCCACTGGTATTCTCTCCTCTTTCCAGATAAAGTCAGAAACTTGCATTTAGAAGGACATCTCTGCTTTGATTTGGAACTTCAGTAAGAATCCTGTATGCTTCTGAGGCCTTGTTTTGCAACTAATGGATGGTCTTTGGAATCACAGAGATTATAGCAGAGAGTGTGTTCTGCAATGGGATGTGACATCCACCATGAAATATGCATACATTTGCTCAGAGCATTACAAGGGTTGCTTTGGTTGTGGCAGCACCACTCCACTCATCCCACTCCAGAGGTAATTTAGCCTAATTGCATTTCTTCAACTAAAAGAATATCTGGAGTGAACCCATTTTTATACAATTGGATGGAACACAATCTCCCCAGAGAACAGCAAAGGCTTGGCATGTTACCAAAGGGCTTGGAAAGAGGTGAAACAAAGGCTGTCTGACTGCAGTCTGCCAAAGTTTCAGAATCTATTGTTCAGTTTAACAGGTATAATCACTACCATTCACTTAACAGGATCCTGTGTCAGAAAAACATTGTTATTTTCAAAAGGTCTGACAACCGTTTTCAGCCCAGTCTTGGCCCTTTTTCACATCACAGGTAAGTTACAGAATATGGGCCAACTGCTCACATCATTCAAAAGAATTCTGGAGTAAAACAATCTCCAGCTTTGTTTTTCACATCTGTAAGTTGAACTGGAAAGGATTTGGAAACTATGCAACTCTTGCACATACAATTAAAATGTGATTGCAACAGTCAAACACACATTAAACTGAGAATACTCTGTTTGCTTATGTATACATAAAAGACCTATTCTTAATCAGGTATATAATTATTTAACTGAGATGTATTGTGGTAAGTTTAGTTAAATACTTATCCTATATCTTTTGCTCCAATTTCAGACAAAAGTTTGTGGATTCTGTTACTTACAAAGGAACAGCCATGGCAAAAAAAAAAAATCACCAATGCTAAATTCAAACCATTAAGTTGTTATTAAATTATATTAACATGACATATCTTACTTTTCTCTCACTTAAACTTGCTTGAAGATCTTAAATTTTCAGTTCAGATACAATTATAAAAGGCCTTTAAACATTAGGCCTCTTTAAACATAATTCTTTTGATGAGTTGTCCTTCAGAGAAATTTTCATATGAATGATTTCACAAACTCCCTTTTAACTTGCCTAAGAGTTCCAGAGTCTGTTTACTTCTGCATTCCAAACGTTGAAACTACCCTCTTTATCTTAAAGAGACAGTTAGAAGTGGGCTTACTCATTTCAAAGCCACTTATTCCATGTTCTCCTATTTCAGGAGTAACATAGGCAGCTTTTTCCCCCTCTGCAGGAAATATTGCTGCTGGTCAGACCTGTATCTTAACAAGATGGCGAGTTAAACTGACCTCTTTGCCTCTGGTTTCAATAATATATTTCTGGCAAATCTCTCATGTCACATGGTATGTGACATAATTTCTGTCTTTGAATGTCTTTTCAAATGTGCTAATAGCATCTCAGTCCACTTATTCCTCAGTGATGTCTGCCCACATGGACACAAAATGGCTGTATGTTTACACAGCTGTTTCTGAGATAACATCTTTTGTTTTCAGTATCTCAAGAACCATCATAAATCCTTTCATCTCTTGGCTTCAACTTCAATCGGCAGCCATTCCGTCTCTGCAAATGGTTCTCCATCTTCTATCTCAAAGAACCATGTATGTTTAAAATGCTAAGGTGTTGGTCTTTGTGCTGAAGCCAGCTAACAGCTACAAAGGACCATGTATGCCTTTAGAATGTAACTGAGCCCTGTTCACCCAAAACTAACCTTTACTAAGATATATACGATATACATAAATGAAATATAGTTTCAAAATTAGAGTAAAGATCAATCATCACATTCGTCACAATACTGTTAAAGAAATTTGCTGTATCATTCTGTAATTCCAATAAACACGAAAGCCATTCAACCCACTATATAATTTCCAACTCTAGTAGAGAGCTCATAAAGCAAAAAAAAAACTACAAATGTTTGAAATCTGAAGGAAGGTCAAGGATTTGAAATTTCCCTCACCACATTCTCTATTGGTAACTGATCAGCCATGAATGTGGTGATTCAAAGTTCAAATTTGTTTTTAGAATATATACCTGATATAACATACAATCTTGAGATTCTTCTTTCCTGTGGGTCATGAAGAATTTCTACTTAACAGTAACTGTAAACTGAACTCAAGAAAAAAGACGTATACAAAAGAGAGAAATGTTAAAGAAAGAAATGTAAACAAACTGTGCAATATAGAAAAAAAATGACTATTCAGTAATAAATAATGTGCAAAGTAAGAGTCCTTAAATAAGTCTTATTATGTGTTGTTGTGGAGGAGGGTTATGTGTTGTTGTGGAGGAGGGTTATGTGTTGTTGTGGAGGAGGGTTATGTGTTGTTGTGGAGGAGGGTTATGTGTTGTTGTGGAGGAGGGTTATGTGTTGTTGTGGAGGAGGGTTATGTGTTGTTGTGGAGGAGGGGTAGCAACCATTCTTGAACCTGGTGGTACAAGTCTTATGGCATCTATACCTCTTTCTTGAAGCCGGAAGCAAGCTGCCCTCCGATTGCAGTCTTCTATGAATATTTTCTCGATGGCAGGGAGTGTTTCATTTGTGATATATTCGACTGCGTACTCAACCTTTTGCAGAGCTTTCCACTCAGAAGTATTGGTGCCCCATACCAGGTGGTGATGCACTTTCTACTACACATCTGTAGAAGTTTGCCAAGGATTCCGATGTCATACCAAACCCATGCAAACTCCTGAAGAAGTAGAGACGATTATGTGCTTTCTTCATGATGACTTTAGTGTGTTGGGTCCAGGAAAGGTAGTGACTCCCAGGAATTTAAATGTGCTCATCTTCTGTAATGAGGATATTTGGTCTCTGCAATATCATATTGATATGTTGTGTGAATGGGTGAAGTCTTGGCAAATGGAGTTTAATGCAGGAAAGTGTGTATTCTGAAAGGAGGAGACAAAATGAAGAGAGGTTGGAAGCAATGGAGGGACCTTGGCCTTCTGTGGCTGAAACACAAAAGGTCTGGAAGGTAAATGGCCTTTTGCCCTCTAAGCAAGAGGGTTGGAATTTAGATTTAAGTATTGTTCCTATTGTACAAAGCCTTGGTGAGACCATATCATGTGTATTCTGTACAATTCTGGTCTTTTTATTTAAGAAAGCACTTGAGGCAATCCAGCAGTAGACTAATTCAAGGAATGAAAAGGTTACCTATGACAAATAGCTATAAACAGATATGTATTCTTTAGAGTTCAAAAGAATAAGGAGGCAAACAGCATTTACAGTATTGAGATGCTTCAACTAGAAGAAGTCTCCATCAGGGGTTACAGTTTCAAGATCAAAAGGTGGTAATTTATAATTGAGACGTGTAGGGAATTCATCTCATAGGGTAATAAATCTCTTGAATTGGGGTCGTGGAGGTGAGATCACTGGAAGTGTTGACAGAGGAGATAATTTTTGTTCTTGAAAATACTGGGAATTGAGAAGAGAAGTTGAAGTCTGGAGACAGATTAGCCACAATCACACTGAAAGTCAAGTTGAGCTTGAGAGGTTAGGCTTAATAAATCTCTTAACCTATCATACTCTCCTTCATTTCCAGGCATGGTTCCATATTGAGTCTAATAACAGAGGAGACAAAAATTTGAGGCAATACCAAAATAAAAAGTTCTGAAAGTTTTTTGTACAGGTTACTTTAATGAAAAGATGTTCTTTTGGAATTGTGCACCATTATAGTGATGTAATGTATTATGCTGACTGCTTGCTATTGGTTATGACTGTAGATTGGCTTCACCCTACTGGTATAACAGATGGTACAACCTATCCCACTGGTCAGTAGAGATGACTTTTTCTGTTAGTAAAAGCCTATAGAATGATACAAGTCTGGTCCTTGCTTATGGCATATCAATTTCATTAAAAGAAAAAAAACTCATGGATACTTCCCTGAGACTTGAGATAGATCAGAATGCCACCCGAGCCGGAGAAAAGCTCCACCGCTGGCTCCAGTGTTTTGAAGCATACATGCGAAAGAACAGTATTGTGCAAGACGCCGAGAAAATGGACCATCTCGTGGCTATCCTCGGAGACGTCCCCTACTCCATGGTAGGAGAGGTAGCTGGCTATCAGAATGCAGTGAATCTCCTTAGAGCCTATTATAATAGGCCTCAGAACACCCTGTTGGCAAGAAACCAGCTTTACATTCGTAAGCAACAAGCAGGTGAGAGCGTTGATGTTTTCGTGCTCGGCCTGAAAGGGCTATCCAGGGATTGTGCCTGTGCTGCCATCACAGCTGATGCCTACCGTGAATCCCTGATGTTCATAAGCGGTCTGGATTTCGGATATGTTAGACAGTGTCTACTGGAGACTCTGGGTTTGACCTTTAATGTGGCTCTGCAACAAGCGAAGATGTTTCTAACTATGCTACAAGGGGCGAAAGCATTCGAGCAAGGGACAAGGGCAGAATTGGCACCCCTCAGACCGACCCGTAGTGAAGATTCGCGACTGAGCACTACAAAATCGTGACGCAAAAGCCGGCCCCCGAAGTGCTACTTCTGTGGTTTGGCGCTACATGCCCGCAACCGGTGCCCCACATGGCAAGATACCTGCGCCAACTACGGGAAGAAAGGCCATTGGGCGAGAGTTTGCTGAGCTAGAGAGTTGACATCTGGCACTTCTCTGTCGAGCAGAGGAGTAAGAAGAAAAAGAAGAAGCGCTCAAGCGCTGATACTAAGCAAGGTCGGCGTCATAACGCCATGATGATGAGCTGGAGAGAAATGATTCATCTAGCCCGATTTCAACTTCTCCGACTTCTTCCGAATTATCCAGTGGATCGACCAGTGTTGAGGCGAGGCCCTACGTGCCATTGCCACAAGGAGATCCAATCCTGGCCTCCATGATGGTGAATCAGGATAAATCCTACGACCTGTAGCCGACCTCGATGAAAGTGGAGGTAAATGGGAAGCCTATTAACTGTTCATTTGATTTGGGCAGTACAGTTACATTCACCCTTCGACTACTAGAGCACTAAATCTTGCATTATACCCCTCTAAGTGCACGATCAAGATGGCTTGCTCGGGACTAGGACAAGATACAAGAAGTTATTGCAAAATTAATTTAAAAATACATGACAATCAATATACTGACTTCAAGATTTCTGTAATTCCTGGCCTATGCGCTCCAATGGTTCTGGGTCTAGACTTCCAATGCCAAATGTAAAGTATCATATTGGCATTTAATGGCCCTTTGCCATCCATTACCGTCTCGTCAAAGTTTTGCGGTTTGTCCACACTAAAAATTAAACCCCTTCGTCTCTTCACTAATTTGACCTCAGATTGTAAACCTATAGCTACAAAAAGTAGGCGCTACAGTAAAGAAGACAGACTTTTTATTAAAGATGAGGTTAAGAGCTTGTTAAGGGAAAACTTAATCGAGCCCAGCACAAGTCCTTGGCGCACTCAAGTAGTAGTGGTCAGAAATGGCGTGAAACCTAGAATGGTCATGGATTATAGCCAAACTATAAACAGGTACACTCAACTAGATGCTTACCCACTGCCTCACATTTCAGACATGGTTATTCAAATTGCCCAATACAAGATATATTTTATTATTGATCTGAAATCAGCTTATCACCAAGTTCCCATCCATAAGGATGAAAGGCAGTTTACTGCTTTTGAGGCAGATGGCAAAGTCTTCCAGTTTAAGAGAATTCCTTTTTGGCGTCACTAACGGGGTATCCGTTTTTCAAAGAGAGATAGATAGGTTAGTGGATACCTACAATTTGCAGGCTACTTTTCCTTATCTGGACAATGTTACCGTCTATGGCAAAGACTTGAATGATCATGATCGGAATTTACAACAGTTCCTCCAAGTAGCCAAAACCTTGTGTTTAACCCTGAATAATGAGAAATATGTGTACCGCACGAAGAGCTTGCCAATATTAGGCTACGTAGTTAGTAAAGAAGAAACCAGTCCAACCCTGAGAGAATGCGACCGTTCATGGAGGTGCCCCCTCCAACAATGCAAAGGGCCCTCAAGCGTTGTTTAGGGTTTTTCTCCTATTACGCTCAGTGTGTGCCAAACTACGCTGACAAAGTACGACCTCATTTTAAAACCATCAATTCTCCTTTAGTAATGAGGCCCTGCTAGCCTTTGAAAACATTAAGCAGGATATAGCCAAGGCCTCTATGTCTACAATTGATGAAGATTTACCTTTCCAAGTGGAATCGGATGCATCTGATTTTGCTCTAGCTGCCACAATAAATGGCAAACCTGTAGTCTTCTTTTCTCACACATTACATGGGCCAGAATTAGAACACTCATCCATTGAAAAGGAAGCACAAGCTATTATAGAAGCTATCCGCTATTGGAGACATTTCTTACTTGGCAGGAAGTTCACCTTGTTAAATGATCAGAAATCTGTTGCCTTCATGTTCAACACTAGATTGAAGAGGAAGATTAAAAATGATAAGATTATGTGATGGCCCTTCGAACTTTCTACCTATGACTATGACATACTTTATCGTCCAGGAAAATTCAATGATCCTCTTGATGGTCTCTCTCACGCAATTTGTGCAAGTCTGCAGCTAGACCGATTAAAATTTCTTCATGAAGAACTGTGCCACCCGGGGGTCACCAGATTTTATCACTATGTGAAATCTCTCTATTTGCCCTATGAGGATGTGAGAACCCTATCTGGACAATGCCCTGTCTGTGCTGAATGAAAACCACGTTATTACAAACCCTCACCTTCCTCATTGATCAAAGCTTCTAGACCCTGTGAACGCCTCAGTGTAGATCTTAAAGGACCACTACCTTCAAATAATAGAAATGTTTACTTTCTTAGTGTTATTGATGAATTCTCTGGTTTCCCTTTCGCTATCCCTTGTACTGATGTTTCTGCTGGTTCTGTAACTAGAGTCTTGATTCCATTTTTAGTATTTTTGGTTATCTGAATTTCATTCATACCGACAGAGGTTCAGCTTTTATGAGCTTGGAGCTCCAGCAATATCTTCTTGACAGAAGCATTGCCACAAGTCACATGGGGGAATGGGCAAGTTGAACGCCAGCAATGGTACAATCTGGAAAGCTGTTACCATGGCACTCAAATCTAAGGATCTCCCCACCAGCCACTGGCAAGAAGTGTTACCTGAAGCTTTGAACTCTATCCGTACCTTACTTTGCACATCAACTTATGACATGCCTCATCAGCGTTTGTTTTCTTTTCCCAGAAAGTCGAAGACTGGATCGACCTTGCCAGCCTGGCTTTCTAGACCTGGAGAAGTTTTACTGAGAAAGCATGTAAGACAGAGCAAGGTGGATCCATTAGTCGAGCGTGTACAACTGCTTCATGCTAACCCGCAATATGCTCAAATTGCTTTTCCTGATGGGAGGCAAGACACTGTTTCCCTTAGGGATCTTGCTTCGCCATGGGTTCTGCCTGCAGCTTCTAACCATTTTCCTACTACCACTAATCTTCCTTTGCCCTCCCCAGAACAGTGTGTCTCTATCCCTGAAATTCAGTCTACACCACACAGGGACTTACCCCAAACAACACCTGCTACCAATCACTTCTTATCTGCTGAAAAAGCAGCTTCTCCTGTTAGCTTACAGGAGTCCTCTCCAGTTGTTTTGTGTCGGTCTAAAAGAGTCTCAAGGCCACCCCAACGGTTTATTTATGATAAATTTTAATTGCTGCATTTCTCACAGTTTTTTTAAACCTGCTGCTGATTTTCTCTCTTCTTCTGTAGTGCTTTTAACCCTTTTGCTTCCCTGTTTTTTTCCTTATATTACCCCTGCTGGTTCGTTGTCCTGGGATTTGCTTTAGCGATCTCTGTCTGCGTCTGCTGCTGCGCGATGTCCCTGCCTGGATGCCAACATGATCCCCCCACAGAACCGGCGTAACAATCTATAGTGTCCATAGATATAATCCCCAAAGTCTTTTGTGATCTGCCTCTGCGTCGAGGTGTTGGTGTCTCCACGGGTGCTACAGGGTCTATGTGGGCAGGCCTGAGTCTATCTGTAGTGAAGACCTTTGGTTTACCACCGTTGTCCAGCTCGAAGGTGGCTCCGTTGTTCTGGATGACTTGAAAGGGACCTTTGTACGGCTTTTGCAGTGGTGAACAGTGGGGTCCTCTGCGTACAAACACGTACTACAGTCCTTGAGTTCTTTGGGGTTGTTGGACTTGGTTTGTCCGTGTCTGGGGGGGGAATAACGGAGCCAGGTTACATACCTTTTCATGCAGCCTGTCCAGGAAGGTGGTTGTCTCCTCCTGCTGTCCTCTGGCCTGTGGAACGAAATCCCCAGGAACCGTGAGTGGAGCTCCATAGACGAGTTCAGCAGAGGATGCGTGGAGGTCTTCTTTCGGCGCTGTTTGGATGCCCCGTAGTGCCCATGGTAGCTCGTCCATCCAGTTGGCACAGGACCTGGTGAATGTCAGCCCCGGGGATTGCTTCTGGCCACCGGGTGAAGCGGTCGACCACTGTGATCAGGTAGCGTAAACCCTGAGAGACTGGCAAGGGTCCCACTATGTCCACGTGAATGTGGTCAAAATACTGTTCAAATTCTCGCCGTTTTTGCTGATTGACTGAGTCAGCCATATGAATAACAATAGGGGGCGGGAACATCCATGCATATGAATGTCCTTCTTCCCCAGCCTGTTTCTGCTGAGTTAGGTGGGCAGCTTGACCAACACCATTTTAGGGCTGTTGGTCTGAAGCTGCCCCAGGTTCTACCCCCGCCAGTTCATTGTCTTGGAAGTTGCTTTAGCGATCTCCATCCGCATCTGCTGCCGCACAATGTGCCGGCCCGATCTCTGTATTTGCGGGTCACCACAAGCCTTGTTTTCTTTTCACCTCACAAAACATTTTTTTAAAAAAATTTTTTATTTTTCACACCATAAATCACATTAGCCATGATACACACTTTTTCTTTTTCACACATATACAGTGACTTTTTCTCCCCCCCCACCTCCTCCCAAGCCACCCCCCCACCCCCCCCTCCCATCCATTTTAGGTATACAATCTAGGTTACATTAAACCAGTCAGACAATGTTGTCATTCAACAAAAATACACCAGAAATTCTACTGAGTCCATTCTTTTCTTTCCTTCTCCTTCCATCAACTTAGGTAATGATTGTCCCCGGTAGGTTTTCGCTATTGTATTTAATGTAAGGCTCCCATATTTGTTCGAATATTTCAATATTATTTCTTAAACTATATGTAATTTTTTCTAATGGAATACATTTATTAATTTCTATATACCATTGTTGTATTTTCAAATTATCTTCCAATTTCCAGGTTGACATAATACATTTTGTTGCTACGGCTAGAGCTATCTTAACAAATCTTTTTTGTGCATCCTCCAAATCAATTCCAAATTCTTTGTTTTTTTATGTAGTCGGTAGGAAATAAGTACGGAAGAAACCAAAACCTGACTGCTTCACAAATTTTAAGTTTAGGGGCCATAGCCAAAAAATGGTTGATAATATCTGCTCTAAAGTTCTAAAAAATTATGTTTTATTACCACATTGGTGTAAAAATACTTTAATTTAATTTTTTGTCAATATTTTTTATTGCTTTCATCAAATAGATATTACATAAAATATTAACAAATCTTATATAGCAAAAGGCAAAGGAGGAAAAACCCAACACCCAACCCCAACCAACCAATTTTCCCCTGCAACCGCTGCAACCGTGTCTGCCTGTCCCGCATCGGACTTGTCAGCCACAATCGAGCCTGCAGCTGACGTGGACTTTTACCCCCTCCATAAATCTTCGTCTGCGAAGCCAAGCCAAGAAGAATTGAAACCACATTATATTGAAAAGGACTAAAAAAAACAAAACTACTATACTAATTATCAATCCCCTCTCTTTCAAAGGCTACTGGCTTAACACAAACAATTCACTACTAATAATAAAATAGAACAATGGTGCCAAAAACAAGAAACTAATTAATCTTACAAATTTTGAAAATAATTAAGAAAAGAACCTCGTAAAGAAACAAAAGATTCATTTCAGTAGTGGAATATCTAATTTTTTTCCCCAAAGTCAAACATGTCATCATATCAGAAACCATTGAGTATGAGTGGGAGGTACATCATCTTTCCATCTCATTAATATGACCCTTCTAGCGATAAGGGAAACGAAGACAACTACATGGGATTGTGAAGGAGTCAGATAAACCAGATGCTCCACTTATTCCAAAGGGAGCAAGAAAAGGACTTGGAGTCAAAGTAATATTAAGAATTAAAGATAAGGTACAAAATACCCCTTCCCAAAAATTGGAAAGCGAAGGACATAATCAGAACATATGATACAGGGTACATTCTTCAGTTATACATTTATCACATTTAGAAGAGATTAGAATAAAATTTAGCCAATTGGATTTTGGAATAGTGGCCCGGTGTACTATCTTAAATTGTAATAATGAATGTCTTGCATAAAGTGAGAATTAATATACTCGCTTCAAAATAAAATTCCATATAGTTTCAGAAAATAACTGTTGAAAATCTTGTTTCCATAGTTTTTAAATTCTGACCAGAGAACTGTTCCTAGAATTTAGAAGTAATTCATAAAGGCCAGATACCACCCCTTTATAATTAGGTTTGAAATTATAAATTATCCTTTTCACATTAGGATCCAGGTCTTCAGGGAGCTTCAAAATTAAAGAATTCAAAAATATCCTAATCTGTAAATAGCAAAAAAAGTGATGTCTAGGTATTATACATTTTGTGAATAATTGTTCAAAAGAGGCAAGATTTTGGTCAGTAAAAATATCTAAAAAGGATTGAATACCTACATTTAACCAATGATGTTAATTGATATCTTGAACCTAAAGTAGAAAGGAATTACCTCCTAAAATAGGATGAATTAATAGAATCTATGGTACCCAAAATGTTTCCTAAGTTGAAACCAGATTCTCAATATATGTCTACCAACAAAATTAACAATTAATTTGGAGGCCAAAAAAGGTAAAGGTGTTCCAAGAATCGAAAGAAGAGAATACTTTTTGGTGGATTTAATTTCTAAATTAATCCATCTTGAAGCACCAAAATTTTCCTTGTGATGAATCCAAAAAAATAATGTATCAATTATTAGATGCCCAATATTAAAACCTAAAGTTAGATAATCCTAAGCCCCCATTCTTTTTAATATTTTGAAGTAAATCATTTTTAAGATAGGGTGCATATTTTTCCATATAAAAGAAGATTTGATAGAATCCAATGAACCAAAAAAGGTTTTGGGAACAAAAACAGGTACAGTTTGAAAAATATATAAAAATTTAGAAATAATATTCATCTTGATAATATAGATATATCCAATTAATGTCATCGAAAGAGGGAACCATGTGTCAAGGACTCAATAAGGTAGAAAATTTTCTTTAAACAAATTATTGAATTTCTTGGTAATAGTAATACCTAGATAATTGAACTGATCGGTCAGGAACACACTGTCCCTCAAGGGTTCCAGATAAAGGATCGTGCACCTGTACAACATTCACAAATCTAAATGGTTGTTACATTCCTATGCTGCACCAGTTTCCAAGGCAGAAACACAAAGCTTGTAAATAATCCAGCTTTTAATGTCCCATAAGAATATGAGGAAGTGCGGAACACAAGATTAATTTCACTCCTTTCTCTAAATAATACAGAATATTCAGCCAGTCAGATTTTATCATGACTGGCTTGATTCCTTTTCAATGAATTTCCAGTCACTACACATAGGGGCAAAAAAAAATTCAAAATTTACTAACGACTGTCCTCCAAAACCTCATGGAGTCTCCAGTGAAAATCAGAAGCCTTCCACCAACCAGGATGCAAGCACTGGAGGATTTCTGTAGTAGAGAATTGCAACTAGCAAAGGAATTCAGAAGAAAGGCACTAATCCAGGGGTGTCAAACTCAAATTCACGGAGGGCCAAAATTAAAAACTTGGACTAAGTCGAGAGCCGAACTAAATATTTATTGAAAATTTTCAACAACATCTGCATGTTTTCTCTTCTTTCAACATATGTAATGTTAAACTTTTTCTTATTAAAATAAATGTTTAATAATAGTTTTGGATAAACTCTTTCATTGTCATTGTCATTGGCCCATTTCCTTTAGCGTCTGAAACCGTGCACATGACGAGTCAATGAGGGATGATTAAAGCAGTGGTCTTCAAACTTTTTCTTCCCACCCACAGACCACCATAAGCAATCCCTTACTAATCACAGAGCACCAATGGCACAGGGACGCGAGTGGAAAGAAAAAGGTTGAGAACTGTTGTATTGTGGTAACTCCACATCTGATTAGGTTAATTGTTAGGCAAGTGGTCAGAGAAGGACCCCCCCCCCCCCACCCCAAGAAAGGCTTAAATCACAGGAACAAAATAAGCTTCCGTCTCACTGCTCCCAATCTTACACACAGTCCTGATGTGGAATGTTGGGTCGCAGCTCCACGTTCACCCGAGTTCAGGTGCTGTCTGTGTGGAGTTTGTACGCTCTCCCCTTGTCTTGGTCCAACAGGTCGGTCGCCTGACGAAGGCACCCGAACCCCCCGTTGAAACGCCGGCGTCCGGGGCAGTGGAGGAATTGGCTGAGAAGAGTGTGTTGCTCCCACCTCCCTCCCATGGTTAGAGAGGGATTAAACTGCGATCTCACGGCGCCGGGCTCGTCTCCAACAAAAGGAGCGGGAGGCAGGGTCCGCCGCGCACGGAGCGAGGGGGAAGGGATCGCCAACGAGACGTTCGGTCCGGCGTCGCTGCTGAAGCGCAGACCCAGCGAGGATGGTCCCCAACTCCAGCCGCATCTGTGTGTCTGGGAGCCGGGCGGGCTGAGTGCGGCGCTCCGATCCCCGGGATTCGGGACTCTGAGATCCCTCCACACCTCCGGCGTCTTCATTTTCACCTTCAGTGTGCATGCGCTATACTGGCGCGGCGGACAGCGGGCCAACTCTAATATATATTTAATATGATCTTGCGGGCCAAATATAATTATATCGCGGGCCAAATTTGGCCCGCGGGCCAGAGTTTGACATGTGTGCACTAAGGGAATGCAAAGAAGTGAATACCATCTGTCTTATTTGATTCTGGAAGTAGATGCTTTCGTTTTCTGTAATTTTGGATGTGAATACATTGCGATAATGAGCAACTGAGGGAGAATAAAATGGGACATTCAAGAGATTAGTTTTAGAGAAGAATTTTAAACAGGTGGTTAAATCAATTGTGATTTCAATAGCACATTCAAGAGATTAGTTTTAGTGAAGAATTTTAAACAGGTGGTTAAATCAATTGTGATTTCAATAGCACAGTCAGAAAATTTTGGCCAACTCCCTTTCCTGCCTTCTGCTGACAACAAGTGAGTCCATATTAGTGCCAGGGACCTAAGATGCATCAAGCCACTACAATTCCAATATAATTTCTAGCCTATAATAGAAATCACATCTAAATCAGAATACAAGTGTGCTCAAGAGGGAAATCAGGATGGGGGGAAGAATAGGAGATTAGATGGAGAAGGCAGGCAGGATAAAGAGGAAACCCAAGAGATTCTACAGGTTTATGAAGAGTAAAAGTGTAGCTCGGGACATTAATGATCCCATTAAAGATCAATAAGGCTAGATTTTTGTGGAGTCACAGGAGAGGTGGGATTTTAAATGGACACTTCTCATCAGTGTTCTCTGGAAGAGATCATGGAACCCAAGGAATTGGAGGAAAGAGGCAGCAAGATGTGAATAATGTTAGAATTAGCAGAGAGGAGGTCTTAGCAGCCTTGGAACACATTAAAATGGACGAATCACAAGGTCTGGTGAATTATATCCTTTCAACTTGTGAGTAGCTAGGGGAAAAAAAAATTGTTGAGGCACTTACTGAGATACTTGCATCATCTTTGTCCTTGGTTGAAGTAACAGAAGACTGCAGGGTGGGCTAATGTTGTGCTGATATAATGTTGTGAGGACAAGCCAGACAGCATCAGACCAGTGAGCCTGATGTTAGTAGCTGGAATATTTCTGGAGGGAATTCTGAGGGACAGGATTCACTGCCATTTGGAGGTAGCAAGCATGGACATATGTGGCAGATCAAGTTTTTTGAAGAAGGGACGAAGAAGGTTGCATGAAGTGTTGTAGGACAGAGAAAGTGGCAGCTAAAGTGGATAAGGTTGTGAAAAAGGTATTTGGCATACTGTTCTCATTGGGTGGGGTATAGAACACCAATGTTGGCTACTCACAATTCAGCTGTGCAATGTGTTGGTGAGATCACACTTAGACTACTGTCTAAGAATGAAAGGGTTAAGTTGTTGGTAAAGGTTGGGTTTTTATTTCCAAGAGAGGAGGACTTCTTATAGAAGTTAACAAAATCATGAAGAGCATGAATAAATTAAATGCTCACAGTCTTTTCCCAGAAGAGTTGATTCTACAACTAGAGGGCACAGAATTAAGGTGAGAGGGGAAAGATTTAGGACAGAGCTGACAGGCAATTTTTCACTCAAAGAGTGGTCCGCATCTGGAATGAGGTGCCAGAGAAAACAGTGGAAGTGGGCACAATAATACATTCAAAAGACATTTAGACAGATTTATAAAAAGAAGGGCTTGAGAAGGATATGGACTCAATGTGGACAAATGGGATTAGCCCAGAATGTCAAACAGTTGGCATGGACTTGTTGGGTTGAAGAGGCTGTTCTAGGCACTATGACTACAATTCTATAACTCTATAACAATTCAGCACCGAAATGGGCCCTTCAGCCTGCAAATTTAGTGCAGAAAGTGGTACTCAAATTAAACAAAAACTCAATGATGACCATCCTGTTATTCTTTGTCTATTCATGTGTCTAGCTGGATGCCTTTAAATGCCACTATTGAATCTGTTTCCACCATTACCCCTGGCAGTACAATCCAGACACCTGCCGTACTATGTAAAATTTGCTCTGCACATCTCCTCTAAGCTTTCCCTCCTCTCACTTTAAATGTGTGTCCTGTTGTATGTGCACGATTTTGCAGTCATCAAGCTTTCTATACTGTATCTTCCTCCCTAATTTTTTTGTTTTTTTAAAATATTTTATTTGTTTTCAGAAAATACAGAATATAGGACTCAATTAATATAATAACAATAATACACTGAATAAAAAAATCATAGGAAAACATTCATAAGGTCCCAAAAAAAAGAAAGAAGAGTCTCTCTTCTCCCAGTGCCCACTCCCCAGATTCCAAAGAAAAGGGGACAGACAGCATGGAATAGAGGGAGATAAAAAGAAAGAAAATAGAAATGAAAAAGTATAGGAGCAAGATTCAAATCTTAAGAGTCACACCATTTTAAAAGTATTAAATTTCAAATAAGGAGTAACCTCCTCCCTATTCATCAATTCTGCATCATTCACAATTTGATGAAAGACAAATATCACCAAAGATTTTAATTGTTTTTTTCTCTTTACAGGTGTTAACTGAACTGCTGAACATTTCTAGTATTTTATGTTTTTATTTCTAGGATCAGCTATATTTTTGAAATGCAATGGAACTAAGATTTGAACCAAGCATAATCCAACTGAATGATGCAGAAATAGGATTTTCCAAAACCCATAGAGATCAAGATGAACAGAATTGTTATCATTGTCAAAAAGCATGTAGATAGTGATAACTTAATTTTAGAAATCTTTAAAAACCATTAAAATATGTACTACCCAACTATTTTCACACAATTTTATAATATATACCCAATTGGCCCAATGATAGTACACCAGCTCTTAGTAGTGCATTCCCATAAATCCTATACCCTTCCCCAATTATTTCACTGTAACTACACTTTCTCTTATGTTCATTAATGCCTACCAATTCTCCAGCTACCCTGCTATATGATAGATATTTCACAGAAACCAATTAATCTACCTATCAGAGATTTCTGTGAAATATCCCTAAGTTGATAAAAAAATTGGAGAATCTGGTGGAATCCCACTTAGAAATAGTAAGAACATGCAAAATACCACAGGGACAACACTCTAGGCCAACTTAGAGTCTAGATTACTAGAGTTGAGTTGAAGCAACTCTATCTGTGCTGCTTTAAGGTGTGCCTATGTGCCCTCTTCCTGCACAAATACTTTGCAGGATCATTATGGTCATGGATTTGAGTTCAGCTAGCACATTTCTTTTTACACCTGCTTCATGCACGTAAGACCATTTAGCTCAGAGATCAAATATAACAAGACCTTATTCACAATATTAAAACCCTCTTTGTTCAATGGATAAAAGTGAACTACAATGTACTATATTGCCTGTCAGAAGCATTTTTTTTCTAATGATACGCAAGTGAAGGATGAACAAGAAGATTACAACAGTCATGCTTAATGACTGCCATTTATCATGGAGCTTGGAAATTATTAGTCATTAAAATTAATGTTAAAAATGTGAAGGAAGCAACAAATGCTGTCCTTTTTGTTTAAACACAACACCACAATGATTTACAAGGCAGACAAGACTCTCATGTCAGAGTTTGAAATGAGGCATAAATGAAAAATACAGATGAAGGTCAAAACAAACAGAGATGTTAAAAGACCAGAAGAACAGACAAAACACAATCAAGGCAGCAAACCTAGAATCCATTGAGATTTGAAAAGGTCTCATGTCTGAGGTCCAAGAGAAAATGAACATTAGATCTATATTCAAAGAGAAATAGGCTTGCAAGCCCAAATATCAGTGCGCAAAAAAAAAATGGAATCCTAACATATGAAAAAAGAACAAACTTCAACAAGAGTTTTTGGACAAACTCAAATAATTGAGAGCACACATTGAAGTACTGTACACAGTGCTGATTATCATAACAGAACAAAAATATAGAGAATTCAGAGTCTAAAAACTGATTTATAGGTTTAATCTTGCATTTAGAGCATCATCCTCATTGGCAAAAAATAAATAAGTTGCTCCACTTTTCTAGAAGAGATGGCTCATAAATAATTAAATCTAGTTCTTTAAATTACAACAGTGTTTTTATAAGCTAGGCACAGAGCACTATATTGAAACAAACATGAAAGCAATTGAGAGAATACTTCAGGGTACTCCACCCAAAAATTAGTGCGGGATCTTAGCTAAAAGAATATGGGGTAATAATCAGTTTTTATAACTTCAGTGCTGAAGATGTGTTTACAAATTTAGTACAGTAAAATCATTCGTATGTCATAAATAAAAATAAGCATAGAAAAAGAAAATAATTATACATACAAGTTTATTTCAGATATTAATAATTTATGAATGTTTTCTGGATAATGTGGTTCAAGATTTATTTACATAATGAAATGCATAATAAAAGCAAGGTGATTCGCACAGGAATATATTTGCAAACTTCACATGTAGCTCCAAAAATATCAGATAAATATCAATAAATAATAAATCCGAGATTAATTGGTAGATTGAACCCTTAAATAGAATTTTTGAAGATTTTACAGGACAGAAACATGGAATTAGACTCAACAGGTCTACGGCACTGTTACACTTCACTTGAATATCCTCCAATTCATAGAGGAATCCAAATTTTTATCTCTTTTTTTCTTAGGTCAACCAAGATCTACATAATTCACTTTAACCATGAATTTACATTCTTATTTGATTTTTTTTTAATAAGAGAGTATCTCTTAACTTTGCCTCGAGTTCTGCTATTTCCCATAAAATCTGTGCCTACCTTATGGAAACATTTTTGGAAGGTAAAATCTTTATCATGTTACTTCTCAGCCTTTGCTTTTCTAAAGAGATGCGGTCTATTCATCCTTCCCAAAGAGAACAAATTGATAAATCTAAAAATAAATCAATATCTATTTTGCAAGCTCTCCAATGCCTCTATTAATTTTTCTATTATGGTGACAGGAAATGTACACCATATTTCAAACTATTCTCTCAATTCTGAAATTTTCCATTTGAGATCTATGCTCATTCTCTGCAAATTCCACCTCGTATAACCAGACAGATCTTCCCCTGCCCTTTCTGTTTTCCGAAGGGATCGTTCCCTCCACAAATCCCTTGTCCATTTATCCATTCCTACCCATTGCCTCCCTGTGATCACAAGAAGTCCGACACTTACACCTCCTCCCTCACAACTATTCAGGGCACCAAACAATTTTCCAAGTGAAGCCACATTTCACTTGTGAATCTTTAGGGGTCATTTACTGCATCTGGTGCTCCCAGAGATTGAAAATTGTTTTGTTGAGTATCTTTGCTCTGTCACTCCAAGAGCAAAGACCTCACAGAACCCAACCACTTTAATTCCACACACCATTGCCACGCTGGCATGTTTGTCCATGCCCTTAAGTACGAGACAAATTGAGGCCACACATAAATTGGAAGAATAACATCTTAGATGCAGTCTCCAACTATATGACATCAATATCAACTTCTCCAATTTCCATTAACATTCCCACACTGGTTTTGACCTCCCTATCCCTCTGCCTCAATTGCACCAGCTCCCCACCCCTTCCCTTCTTTCTCCAATCACTCCTTCTGAGAATTCAGCTCTTTACTCCTCAGCTTTTTTTCTTCTATCTCCCATCTGCATCTACTTAATAACTTTTACCTGTTAGTCTGTGCTATTCCCCCTCCCATCCTCTCCTCCTCCCCCCTCCATTTTATTCAAATCTGGCTGTTTATCCACATTCCTGATGAAAGGCTCAAGCCCAAAATGATGACTGCCTTTTACTTCTTATGAATGCTACTTGACCTGCTAAGTTTCTCCAGCATCTTTGTGCATTGCATTAGATCCCAGCATCTATAGATTTTCTTCTTTACCTCATCATTCATTATTAAATTATTCATTTATATTTTATCCCATTTTTTCCTTCAGGAGGATTCTATACCCTTTCTTCCATTGTCATTCAAATTCATGTGTATTTCACTTCATTTTTTTTGAATATAGATGTAATATTCATTTTCAGTTACACTTTTATTTTTTTTTCTTGTCAGCATTGATGCTGTTTGCATTGTTAATTTTTTAAAAACCTCTCCTAACATCTTGGTGCTTTTACTTGTTATACCTTTTCACTTGTATTTATATCTCAATTCTAATCAAGTTTTTTCTCATGCCGTTATTCTGCTTATATTAAATCTGCTCATATATTTGCCGAACATATTTTTCTGGATTTTGTCCTTTCAGGTTTCACTAAAGACAAAGTATAAAAAAAGCACCTGACAGATATCACATTTTACATGAAAGGTATCTTATAACCGGATTCAATGTTATTGAGTTTGAATAAAACCAGTGTGATTACTGTTAGAACAAATTGCACCTCAGGCCAACTTTTGTATATTCATTGTATAAAAAAAAAGACAACTTCTTTTGTCATTTGATCACTGTTCATTCATTTGTCAGGTGTTTCACCCACTTCTTGGCAGGGATCCTACAGCTGGTTAAAGGATGGAAATTCTTTTCCAACAATAGACCCTGTATTCCAAAATGTCTTAGGGAGGAAGATGCTAAAAAAATTGGATAGTTGGAAATTTTAAAAATAAAAAAGATGCAGTTTGACAAATTATGGAATTCAAATAAATACCATGATACTATACAGTTTATGAATACTCCAGAAGAACTATAAGTTTAGGTTTTAAGTACCTGAGCACAAAGCAACAACAAACTGATTAAGCCTACATTTCTGGCTAAAATAATTTAAATTCACCAAAGCTAACATTAATATATTAAAAACTGCTACTAGCCAAGTGATCAAGAGCAACTGATCAATGACCTCACACTGGAATTGGTGTAACAGCAGTGCTGCTACTGGTGACATATTGCTACTCTGAAGATTTCAGCTGGTCAAGATTTCAGCTGCCCGATCCTAATGTTGCCAGCTCTGTACAGGCCTGTTAAAGAAGCCGACTGTGTTTTTAAGTAAAATCCTGCCACCGCCAGGTCATAAAACATAGAACACTACAGCACAGTATAGGCCCTTTATGTTGTACTGACCCATTCATTCCTTAAAAAAAGTACTAAACCCTCCCTACCCCATAACCTTCTATTTTTCTTCCATTCATGTGCCTGTCTAAAAGTCTCTTAAATGCCCCAATTGTGTATCATCTCTGGCAAGGCATTCCATGCACCCACAACTCTCTGCAGTAAAAACTTACCCCTGATATCTTCCCTAAACTTCCCTCCCTTCACTTTGTACACATGTGCTCTGTTATTTGCTATTCCTGCCCTGGGAAACAGGCACTAGCTGTCCACTCTATCTATGCCTCTCATAATCTTGTAGACCTCTATCAAGTCTCCTCTCATCCTTCTATGCTCCAAAGAAAAATCTCCCAGCTCTACTAACCTTGCCTCATATGACTTATTTTTCAATCTAGGAAACATCCTGGTAAATCTCTACTGCACCCTCTCCATAGTTTCCACATCCTTCCTGTAATGAGGCGACCAGAACTGAACACAATACTCTTAAGTGTGGTCTCACCAGAGATTTGTAGAATTGCAACATGACCTCTCTGTTCTTGAACTCAATCCCCCTGTTAATGAAGCCCAGCATCCCACAGGCCTTCTTAACTATCCTATCAACCAGAGTGGCGACTTTGAGGAATGCATGGATTTGGACTCCAAGGTCCCTCTGTTCATTCACACTCTTAAGAAGTGACCATTAACCCTGTATTTAGCTTCTGGTTTGTCCTTCCAAAATGCATCACCTCACACTTATCTGGATTGAACTCCATCTGCCACTTTTCTGTCCATCCTGTCCACATCCTCTTTTAAGTTTGAACAACTTTCATCTCCAGCCACAACTCCAACCTTCATATAATCTGCAAACTGACTGACCCATCCATCTGTCTCTTCATCTAGGTCATTTATAAAAATCATAAAGAGCAAGGATCCCAGAACGGGTCCTTGCAGCACTCCACTAGTCACTGACCTCCAGGTAGAATATTTCCTTCCAGTACTACTCTCTGCTTTCTACCTGCAAGCCTATTTTTTATCCACGTAGCCAAAGTTCCATGGATCCAATGCCTCATGACTTTCTGAACAAGTCTCTCATGGGGGACCTTGACAAATGGTTTTGTAAAATCTATATAGACCACATCTTTAGTTAACTTCTCAAGGATTGGTATGTGCCCAAGATGGCAGTGCCTGGGCTTGGCAGCATCCACAATGAGTTGCAGACTCCTGTGGAGCAGAAGGCACCAAAATCAGGAAGCATACCCTCCCCCCACTGAGAAGGAGAAACATGGGAGATAGGGACCACACAGCAGAGCAGTGAGAAGATTAGTGGCTGAGGGACCCGCATGGACTGAGGGTTGCTAGACACTTTCTCAAGGGAACCAGGTATCAGAACTAGGATTTGATAGGGTGCTGAAGGCAAGAAGGGCCCCCGAAGGACTTTAGGCGATGAAGGCTTCCTAATGCATTGGAGATTTGAATCTGGAGCTCGGGTTGCCGATGAATTGAATAGTCATCTGTGCGGCTGCAGAGGCCGTGGGAGTGCTGGAGGCATTTCCATGGACACTAAGTTACCTTGAAGGGACTGTAAGGGTCACTGGCCAATACTTAATGAGACTCTTTGTTTGCCTTATGGCCGGCAGAAGTTAAAGTAGATCATTGTTATGTTGTTAATGTATTATTAAGTGACAATAAAAGGAACCTTGACCTTAGACTGATATAATTCTTCTCAGACATCTAAAGCACCTTTGCTGATTTATAGGATCTTAGCAACATCACAATTTTTAAATCCTTGTGACTCTTAAAATTTCTACATGGTTTTATTCCTCCTTATCACTGTTATGTAATTGAGTCTTCCAGGATAATTTGCCACAGTTGTGTACTTAGCATTGTTGGGAGGTGGAGAGTGAGAATGTCAGGATCACTCGTGTGACATTGAGCCAATGAGGTCAAAGGAGTTTAGCTGGGTAGTGTTTGGGAGTTAAAAAATACAATGTTATGTACAGCGAATAAAAAACTAAAGTCGACTTCATGGTGTGCTGAAAGAAACGAGTGAGTGTATTCTTTATTTTTTTGTAAGCTGTGGTAAATCAGTGCCGCTACAAGTGGTGACCCCATGAGTTCACAATACCCTCTAGTTTAAAATGGATAGCGATGAGGATAAACTCCTTACAGGATCAGTTGGGGAGGTCAAACTAAAGATTCCTCCCTTTTTATTAATAATGCACCAGCATGGTTTATGTTCCTCGAAGTGTGCTTCTCTGCCCTCAGTGGGATGAGTCAGAAGATGAAGTATGATGTACTTGTGGAGAGACTTGCAGGGCAGATTGTCTGTAAAGTGGAGGATATCTTAGTAGATATGGATGGTAATCTCCATACTTAAGGTGGTTATTCTCTAGCATACTCAGCCATCTAGGGAGACTCGTATTGCACAATTACTAACTGACAACAGCCTAAGCAATAGACAACCATCACAGACGGTGAGGAGGTGATGTAGGCTAGCTGGAACAGATTCTGTCGAAGGTAATTTTTGGAAACAGAGGTTCCTTCGAAGTTTACCTCATCATATTCAAGAGCATTTGGTGAGTGTTTTTCAAATGTCCACTCTTGATCAGTTGGTGGATCATGCCAACCTTGTTATGTCCACGACGTACGCTTTGACGATAGAAGGACTGGCTTATTCCCCTCATCAACAGGAGCAAATGGAACTGGAACAACTGCTTACTGCACCTTGTGAAGCGCCAGCACCTTATTAATCGAAGATAATACCAACACCTTCTCAATAGAAGATAGCAATGGCACCTTATCAGTCGAAGATAACTGAGTTGAAGCACTGACTACACTGGTCTAGGCTTTGGGTACACAATGGTATTCCTTCTGTCGATCTGGTTGGAATCAAGGTAGTTGAGGGCATGGTAGAGGCGACGGACTGCATATTTGTTGGAAGCACTGGAGATTTGGTGCTGCTGCTTGGTCATGTTAGCCACCTTGTGACTTCTACAAATGGTAGCTGGGAAATGACCAGACCCGGCAGAAGTGGCAACTGCTTCCCACAGGCATCTCACCTGCCATGTTTTCCTCAAAGACTGTCTCTCATGTGTTTAATTTCTTGTTGATTCCAGTGCAGAGATTTCAGTGGTCCTTCCAACCACAGAGGAACACAGACACCCCACGATGTCATGTATTCTTTCAGCTGTGAATGATTCTCATATTCAAACATATAGGCAGAGGTCACTGACGTTAGATTTTGGCCTTAAAAAACCTTTATGGTGGGTTTTTACGGTTGCAAACATGGCAAATTCCATTTTGGGAGTGGATTTATTTCTTGATACATTTTTCTTTGTTGATGGATTTGAAAAATCACTGCATCGTGGACCACAGCTCTTGTATGCAAGTGAACTGCAACTGTCATTCCTCCAACGTTACCAGATGCCAGACGAGCCTTCAAACTGGTTCCTGCCCTTTCCGAGCCTATCTCAAGTGTTGCCCTCACCTAGTGACCCCATCATATTGTTGTACAGACATTAAACATACAGTAACCACCATATAGAGACTTGGGATCCTCTGGTGGTAGTGCAGGCTTGAAGATGACCCCTCCCCCCACCCAACAGTCTTAAAAATTATGAAATCGGAATTCAATCACATGCAAAATTTGGGCACACTCCATAAGATCTGACAGTTGCTGGGCTTCACCATTGCATATGGTTCCGAAAAAATCTCCTGGGGATTGGCGGTCTTGTAGTCATTATCGTGCCTGAACAATTCTAGTGTGCCTGACTGATACAACATCCCCAATTTACAAGACTTTTCAGGAAACCTCAATAGCAAACATGCATTTGTGAAAATAGATCTAATACGTGCTTACTATCAGATTCCAGTTGAGCCTTCTGACGTAACGAAGACAGCAGTAAGACGTTTGAGTTTCTGCGAATACTATTTGGACTACAGAATGCAGCTCAGACATGTTTGTGGTTTATGGGCCACGTACTCGCCAGCCTCGATTTAGTGTTTGTTTACATCGACAATATTCTGGTCGCAAGTGTGGATGAAGAGGAGCACAAGCTTCACATTATCTCGTTGTTTTAGAGGCCTGATGAGTTTGGAATTTTGATCAATCCCAGTAAATGCATTTTTGGTGCTGATGATCTTATATTTTTGGGACAAAGACTTATGCAATGAGGTATTTTTCCCGACAAATCAAAGGTGCAAGAGATTCAAGAATGCTTTGTTTGGCTAGTTGCGATGTTTTTTAGGCATGATGAATTCTTATCGCAGACTCCTGCCAAATCTGCTGCTTCTCTATACCCCTTATTGAATTACTATAAGGATCCGCTGCCTGTGTCCAAAAGACCATTAACTTTGGGAGATGATGCTGTGCGTGATTTCAACGATGTGAAGACTGCGCTTGCAAATGCCATGATGCCTTTACATCAAAAAGTCCAATGCCTTGCTCTCTTTTACCACAGTACTGTGGGAGCAGTTGTTAGAACAATGAGTCCGTGGGCAATTGGAACCTCTGGCTTTTTTTTCAGCCTTGCTGTCACTGGCTCAGGTAAAGTATAGTACGTTTGATCAAGAACTTTTGGCCATCTATGTCGCAGTGAAACATTTTTGCTTTTTATTGGAAGGTCGTCCTTTCACCATTTATTCAGACCACCAGCCTCTTAAGCATATTGCGAGTACAAGCACACATTTCTACTTGCCCAGAGAGATTCAGCACTTGGACTTCATCCTACAATTTTCATTCGACATATGGCACATCCAAGGAAAAGCGAATTCCGTGGCCAACGTTCTGTTCAGGCGCGACATTGACCACTGTATTGGCATTGATTTCACTGCCATGACTCGTGCACAGCACACCAATGACCTCATCCAATATCACCAGATCAACTGGTCTCCATCTTCAAGATGTGAAGCTAGTCTGCAATTTTTCCATAGGAAGGCCTACGCCTTTTGTGCCAGTTGCTGTAAGGACAGAGATTTTTGAGTCTCTTCACAATTTATTGCATCCTGGTAGAAGAGCATCAATCAAACTAGGTATGGAATGTTTTTATCTGGCCTCATGTTAAATGGGATGTTGGATTATGTATGGGCAAGGACTTGCTTGAGGTGTCAATGCTCAAACACAGGAAATCCAAGTTGGGGGATTTTGTTGTTCCGGATTCCCGTTTTCAGCACGTGCACCTAGATTTGGTAGGCCTGCTTCCACCATCTTGGGGATATACTTATCTGCTCACATGTGAAGACTGACTACCTGGGGGCAGAAGGCCATTCTTATCACTGACATCTTTGTGGAGACTGTCACTAAGGCTTTCATAGTTCGTTGGATTCCATCTTTTGGATCAAATGTCTCAGTTCGAGTCAGCGTTGTTCCGAGCTCTCATTGATCTTCTGGGCACTACCTGTATTCGCACTATGGCTTACCATCCCCATGTCAATGGCCTTGTTGCGAATTTCCATCTCCAAATGAAGGCAGTATAACAGCAAGAGGTGATGCATCTACGTGGAGCAAACATTTGCCCATGGTTCTCCTTGGAGGCAGATCTTGGATGTTCAATGGCAAAGCGAGTACATGGAACTGCATTAGCCTTGCCAGGAGAGATTGAGAAGACAACTAAGAAAGTGATCAGGAAAGAAAATATGAATTATGAAAGGAGGTTAGAAAGTTATATCAAAGAGGATACTAAACACTTTTAAAAATATATAAAGTGTGAAAGAGTGACCAAAGTAGAAATAGGATCAATAGAAAATTATGCTGGAGAAATTACAATGGGAAACAAGGAGATACTAGAGGGACTGAATTAATATTTTGGATCAGTCTTCACTGTGGAACACGAGTAGCATACTATACTCTCAGGGAAGTGAGTCAACATCATGAGAAAAAGGGTCTTCCCAGATGGAATGCCCCGTTGGGTTCTGAAGGAGGTAGCTGTAGAGATTGTGGAGGCATTGATAATGATCTTCCAGGAATCAATGGAGTCTGGCATGATTCTGGTGGACTGGAGGATCACTGCTTAAGAAGGAAGCGAGGCAGCAGAAAAGAAATCATAGACATATTAGCCTGACGCCAGAGGTTGGTAAGCTATTGATGTCAATTGTCAAGGATGAGATTAAAGAATACATGGAGATGCATGAAAAGATAGGTCCAAGCCAGTATGGTTTCCTTGAAAGAAAATCATACCTGACAGACCTACAGCAAGATTTTGAAGAGACCAAAAATAGGATAAACAGGGGAGATGCAGTGGATGTTGTGTAAATGGATTTTCAAAAGGCCTTTGCACAGGCTGCTAAACAAGATGAGAGTCCATGGAATTACAGGAAGGATACTAGCATGGGTAGAGCATTGGCTGGTTGGCAGGAAACAAAGTAGGATAAAGGGATCCTACTCTGGTTGGCTACTGGCTACTTACTAGTGGTGTTCCACAGATGTCAGTGTTGGGGCTGTTCCGTTTTACATTGCATACTAATGATTTGGATTATGGAATAGATGGCTTTATGTCTGAATTTGCAGATGATATCAAAATAGGTGGTAGGGGAGGTGATGCTGAGGATACCTGTAGTGACAGTAAACTGTACGATATGCACACAATTAAAAGGACACTCTCTCTCCTTCTTCAGCACAAAAATGGTGCCAAATCTTCTTTATTCTTCACCAAGACACAACTCATCATCCCATAAAACACCTCTCACCCAAAGCCCCCCTGGCCTTTTCATTGGTTCTCCGCCACACAGGTGACTGTGACCCTCCTAATCTCCTCCTCTTGTGACCTTAAGCATGCACGCTGTTTGGACTCCCCCATTCTGACCCGCATATGCTTGTTAATACTTATGTGCATCGCATTGGATACATCACCAGCTCGACCAGTTTTACTTCCAACTCACGCAAGTAAGCAACCGCAACAGCCTTCCCCTCAGCCCCCAAGCCTTACGAGGAGGTAACTGACTAGATTTGTCCCTCTATGTAACAGTCTGGAGAGCTGACATTCCAGCCCAATTCCAGCCCAATTTAGTCCATACTGCAAGGTGGGCGGTAGAGGATCCAATTAGCAGAGGTCCAGCTGTGTCTTTGGTGTTGGTAGTGCTGAAGAAAATGGACCGTCGATATACGCCAGCTTCACATGGTTAATGAAGGTAGAGTCAGTCTTCCTATTTCGCTGGATCACAAAACCTTTTGGGTGGCATTGTGACTTCGTAAGGGCCTTTTTAAACAGGCTAAAGTGGTTGATGAACAGTGCCAAGTTGAACGCATGTGTGCAGCATTGTAAACCATCCAGCATATACACTGCAGGTGATGTATGCCGTGTAGGTGTTGGTCTGAGCAATCACATACTTTCCTGTAAGTGGTCGACATAATTGGACTGATCATACTGTGCAGTTACTGTACACGGATCAACAAATTCGCTAGGCAGTCAGTGTGGTGTCATATACTAGTTCTGCAGCTGAACAACCAAGGTCCGCTATTTTGGCAGTGCATATGCCAAGAATGAGCATGGACAAATGTTCGTTCCATAGAGACACATCACTACCAGCTGTCAATGCTGCTTTCAATTGTCGGTGAAAATGGTCAATGAGGTTATTGGCCTGCAGATAGTAGGGTACAGTCCAAATGTAGATGGTGCCCAAAAGATCAGTGAGAGCTCTGAACAACACCAATTCGAATTGAGACTCTCGATCTGATGTAATGGTGCATGGAACACCGAAAGCCGGAACCCAACGATCAACGAGAGCCCGAGCAACAGTTTCCGCAGAGATGTTGGTGACAGGAATGGCCTCCTCTCACCTGGTAATCCCATACATGCAGGTAAGTGTATGGAGGAAGGAGACCGACCAAATATCAAAACGAAAATCTGGAACAGGAAAATCTCAAGTCTGTATTTTGTGTGTCTGGAGACTAGAATACGCAAGCAGGTTTTTGCCCATAATCCGACATGCCACTTAACATGAGGCCAGGTAAACTTTCCTTAATTAATTTGACCGACATTCTCCTGCTTGGATGAGTCAGGTTATGGAGGACACTGAAAAGTTCTTGCCGCATTGTCGTGGGTACAAAAGGCCTGGCTCTACACAAGCTAGTGTTTTACCTGAGGCATCCAGGCATATGTCTTTTAAATGGAGACCTGTGTTGATCAGCCAGTACTGGATGAGACTGGGTTAGTGTGTTGTGCAGGAACCATGACAGTGAAATTGATAGTAGTTGTCTGTAAGGCCTCTATGTTGTCCATGGATAGGATGTCAGCCACCGCATTTGTCTTCCCTCAAATATGCTGCATGTCAGAGAAAAATTGTAAGATGAAATCCAAGTGTTAAACTTCACTTGATGAGTACTGGTGTGCATTTGTTTATGCAGTAGGCACAAGAGGTTGGTGGTCTGTACAAGCAGTAAAAGGGTGACCTTCCACCAAAAGACAGAAGTGCTTCACTGCGAGATAGACGACGAAGTTCTCACCCAAACATGCTGGATATTGCCTGAGCATGTGACAGCCTGGCTGAAAAGAATGCCAAAGGCTCCAACCTCTCACTGACTCTTTGTTCTAACACCACTCCCATGGCACTCAAGGAGGCACTCGTGATAAGATAGAACAAGGCATTAGGCTTCTGGTGTTCAAGCATCATGGCACTCACAAGTGCAATCTTCACATTGCTGAAAGCACAAATGGCATAATCGCCTAAACACAATGGTCTTTGAGAAGCTGATTAATCTGATCCTTTGAGTTGGTTGGTAAGGAGTAAGAGACGAGGCTGCATTTGACAAGAAATGGTGGTAGAAATTCATCGATTCTAAAAAAAAATGCTGTAACTGGCTGAATGTAACAGGAGTAGTAAAATCTCGAATTTCTCATACCTTTGTTTCATCTGGCAAGATAATGTCCTTTGTAATTTTATGCCCTAAAAATTTAAGATCAGCAGCACCAAAAAGGCATTTTGTCGAACTACAATATCAAACTCATGGATTCTCTGGAACAGTGCCATAAGATGGTCCCTGTGTTTCTTTTCATCGTTGCTTGCCACATGAATATCATCAATGTAGGTATACATCAAATCAAGGCCAGAGAATGTGGTCCATAAACCGCTGAAATGTTTGAGCTGGATTTTGCAAAGCGAATGGCATTTGAAGAAACTCAAATGTGCTGAAAATAGTAATTACTGCTGTCTAAGAATATCAGAAAGTTCCACCGGAATCTGGTAGTAGGCACGCACCAGGTCTATTTTTGTGAATACCCATTTGCCATGCAAGTTTGCTAAGAAATTCTGATAATTTGGAATTTTGATCTGTCAGGGATGGTAGAAATGTTCAGCACGTGGTAACAACCACATGGCCGCCAATCCCTGAAGATTTCTTCGGGACCATATGCAGTGGCGATGCCCAGCAACTATCAGATCTATGAATTATTCCCAGCTCCTGCATGTGCTCAAACTCAGCTTTTATGATCATAAGACGATTGGGGACAATCTTTGAACACGCAGTACAACCAGAGGTCCTCAGGCCTCTATGTGGTGGGTAACTGCACATTTGATGTCCCTGTGTTGATATGACATGGTTACCAAGTGAAGGAAACGCTCGAGCAATCCTCGGAATGGACGGAAGCTAGGTTGGAGACTTGTCAGGTGCGTGATGACCTTTGAGTGACAACACGTGTCGCTCACTTGCATATAAATGCTCCGGACAACAACACAGTGATTCTTCAAGTCACCCAGAAGGGAAAAATGTGATAGAAGGTGCATCCCCACAATGGAATTTGCTATATATGTGACCATGAGAACCCACCGAAATGGCTTACTGAGACTAAAATCCAGCATGAATGACCTCTGGCCATATGAATAGGAGAATCGTTTGAGACAGACAGAATGTATGACATGTTAGGGTGTCTGCACTCTTGAGCTGTTGGAGGGACCACAGAAATTTCTGCACCGGAATTGACAAGAAATTGAACACCCAAGAGACAGTCTTTGAGGAAAAGATGGTGGCTGAATTGCCCTTGAGCAGCAGTTGCCTCTATTGCCGGGCCTGGTCGCTGATTATAGAAGTTGCAAGGCAGCTGGAACGACCAGGCTGCAGCGCTGAATTTCTGATGGTCCCAACAAGGTGGTCTCTGCGGTCTTCTTCAAAGGAGGTTGCTGCCCGCCGAACTGTGAGGCGCCAAGATGCACGGTTTGAGGCAATATCAGCCCACTGGCGGTGGTCAAACATGGTTATCCAACTGCACGAAAACCAACAAGGTCAGGTCAGATACAGCAATGAGCTCTCTATCCTCAAAGACCCCCACCACCCAGGCCTCTTCACTTTGCTACCATCAGAAAAAAGGTATAGGACCCAAAAGATGAGCACTCAACAGCACAAGGACAGCTTCTTCTATCAGATTCCTGAATAATCAATGAACCAAAGACACTGCCTTACTTTTTGTGCACTAATATTTAAAAAAAAAATTTATATTTATTGTTGTAAGATGGTTTATAACATGAATGTTTACACTGTGATGCTGCCACAAAACACCGAATTTCATGACTTGTTCATACCAATAAATTCTGATTTTGAATACCAGGAATGAAAGGGTTAGTATATGAGGAATGATTGTTGGCTCTTGGACTGTACTTGTTGGAGTACAGAAGAATGAGTGGGGAGTGGCGGGGGAACCTGATGGGGGCATTTTGAATGCTGAAAGGCCTGGATAGAGTACATGGATGTTTCCTCTGGTAGGGGATTCTCAGACAAGAATGCATAACTTCAAGATAAAAGGGTGCCAATTTAAAAAAGAGGTGAGGAAAATTTTCTTTAGTTAGAGGGTCATGAGCCTGTGGAATTTGTCGGGAGAGGAGAGGACAGAAGACAGAAAAGAAAAGAGTCGGGGGCAGGTAGGAAAACTTTTTTAAAAAAGTCTCTTACCAGGGCCTGAGGGGAGGAGTCGGCGTTGGAGGCGGCCATTGGTCGGGAGGCCGTGCAGGTGAGCGTGTCGGGGTTAATTGGGTAAAAGGCAGATAAATAAGAGGCCCAGCGCGTGATTGGCCCAGCGCGTGAGTGGCCCAGTGAAGGAGTGGGACTTCCAGGCTTTGGCTCATCAGGCTTCGGCGAAAGCAGGCGTAGAGAAAGACCTTCCTAGGTAAAGTGCATTGTGAGTGCCCTACCATTAAAAGGCTGAGCCATGTCCATGGGGTTGGTGCTATGCTCAAGTTGCCAGATGTGGGAGCCATGGGTGACCTCCACCCTCCCAAAAGACCATATCTGTGCCAGGTGCAAGGAGGTGGGGTTCCTTAGGGGGCGAGTTGAGGTACTGGAGCTCCAACTAGATGACCTTAGGCTCACCAGAGAGTGTGAGGAGGTTGGTGACAAGACCATAAACATTTCCACAGGACATACCTGCAGGGGATGTAATGAGACACAAGCATTTAGGAAAAAAATTAAAGAAATGGAGATGCAGCTCGATGATCTGAGGCTAATCAGAGAGAGCGAGGAATGTATTGATTCAACACTCAGGGAAGTGCTTACCCCTGGATTGGGGGAGTCAGGAAAGTGGACTACTGTCAGGAGTGGGGCAAATGTTGCTAGCTCTGTGGAGAGCACCCCAGTGGCTACAGATCTTAGCAACGAATATACAGTATTGGATGAAGTAGGGGAAGATAACCTGCCAGAGGTAGCACCAAAGGAGACAGTGGTACGGAAGGAGAAGAAGAGGAACAAGGTGGTCATTCTAGCAAGGCTAGAAAAACTGGACTTGTATCCATTGGAGTTTAGAAGGATGAGAGGGGACATAATTGAGGTATACAAAATCATCAGGGGGATAGACAAGGTGAAGTCTGATTACTTGTTCCCAATGATGGGGGAGACGAGGACTAGAGGGCATAGTTTAAGAGTACAGGGTAGGCCCTTTAGGACGGAGATGAGAAACCATTTTTTTACCCAGAGAAGTGTGAATCTGTGGAATGCTCTGCCACAGAGGGTGGTAGAGGCGGATTCGCTGACTATGTTCAAAAGAGAGTTAGATAAGACTCTTGTGGGTAACGGAGTTGAGGGTTATGGGGATAAGGCTGGAAAGGGGTACTGATGGTAATGATCAGCCATGATCTAAAATGGCGGTACTGGCCCGACGGGCCAAATGGCCTACTCCAGCTCCTATTGTCTATTGTGGCCACTGGCAGCTGTGGACGTGAGGTTGTTGTGTGTATTTAAGTCAGAGATTGACAGGTATTTGATTAGTTAGGGCATCCAGGGTTATGGGGATAAAGCCGGGGAGTGGTCTGAGAGGGAAGATGGATCAGCTCATGATTAGAATGGCATGCAGACGATGGGCAATTGGGCTTACTTCTGCTCCTCTATCTTGTGATCTTGTGATGGAAGTGGGTAGCTCTCTGAATGGAGAGGGAAGTGGGTGCAGTGCTGGAGAAAAAGAGAAACACTTTTGGGAGGGGTTCAACAGTAATTGGATGTCAATGCAATCTGGTTGAAGAGTGTCCAAATGGAAAGTGTTCCTCTAATTTGCAGATGGTGTCTGTTTGGCAGAGCATGAGGCCGTGGATAGACCTGTCAGAGTGGGAATGTGAGTGGAATTAAAATGGTTGGCCACTGGGAGCTTCCTGTTATTGCAACAGATAAAGCAATCAAGAAAACGATCTCCCAGTCTGTGCCCAGTCTCTCTCATATAGAGAAGGCCACAACGGAGCACCGGATGTAGTAGATGACCCTGCAGATTCACACAAAATGTTGCTTCACTTGAAAGGTTTGTTTGGGGCCTCAAATGGTGGTGAGGGAGGAGGTGTGGGCACAAATATAACATTTATTGCAATCAGAGTGATAGGTACCGAGGGGGTGATTAATGGGAAGTTCTGAGAGAATGATATCTGCAGAAAGCAGAGAGGGGTGGAATCAAATTATAGGCAAACACTGTTGGAATCCATTTATACAAATACTGCCATCAATGTTACAGTGAAATTGAGGAATTATTGATGTGCCTTTGTCATAATTATCTTCTTCTTTTCTTCTTTCTTTGGCTTGGCTTCGCGGACGAAGATTTATGGAGGGGGTAAATGTCCACGTCAGCTGCAGGCTCGTTTGTGGCTGACAAGTCCGATGCGGGACAGGCAGACATGGTTGCAGCAGCTGCAGGGGAAAATTGGTGGGTTGGGGTTGGGTGTTGGGTTTTTCCTCCTTTGCCTTTTGTCAGTGAAGTGGGCTCTGCGGTCTTCTTCAAAGGAGGTTGCTGCCCGCCGAACTGTGAGGCGCCAAGATGCACGGTTTGAGGCGATTTCAGCCCACTGGCGGTGGTCAATGTGGCAGGCACCAAGCGATTTCTTTAAGCAGCCCTTGTACCTCTTCTTTGGTGCACCTCTGTCTCGGTGGCCAGTGGAGAGCTCGCCACAGAACACGATCTTGGGAAGGCGATGGTCCTCCATTCTGGAGACTTGACCCACCCAGCGCAGTTGGGTCTTCAGCAGCATGGATTCGATGCTTGCGGACTCTGCCAGCTCGAGTACTTCGATGTTGGTGATGAAGTCATTCCAATAAATGTTGAGGATGGAGTGGAGACAGCGCTGATGGAAGCGTTCTAGGAGCTGTAGGTGATGCCGGTAGAGGACCCATGATTCGGAGCCGAACAGGAGCGTGGGTATGACAACGGCTCGGTACACGCTGATCTTTGTGTGTTGTTTTTTCAGACTCTTTTGCGTAGTCTTCCAAAGGTGCTATTTGCCTTGGCGAGTCTGTTGTCTAACTCGTTGTCGATCCTTGCATCAGATGAAATGGTGCAGCCGAGGTAGGTAAACTGGCTGACCATTTTGAGTTCAGTGTGCCCAATGGAGATGTGGGGGGGCTGGTGGTCATGGTGGGGAGCTGGCTGATGGAGGACCTCAGTTTTCTTCAGGCTGACTTCAGGCCAAACTTTTGGCAGTTTCCGCAAAACAGGACGTCATTACTGACAGTTAAAAATGTGTGGCAGATGCAATTTAATGAAGATAAGTGTGAGGTTATTCATTTTTGGGGCTAACAATAGGAAGGCAGATTATCTGAATGGTAAGAATTTAGGAAAAGAGGAGGTTCAACGAGACATGGGCGTCATGGTACATTAATCACTGATGGTTAGAATCCAGGTACAAAAGCTGGTGAAGAAAGCAAAGCCTTAATTGCAATTGGTTTTGAATAAACAAACAGAGAGGTCTTATTTTAATTATATTGGCCCTCAGTGTGGCCAAATGTTGAGTTTTGGGTGCATTTTTGGTCTCCTAAGGACATTCTTGCTACTGAGGGGATGCGGCAAAGGTTCATCCGACTGATTCCTGGGATGGCAGGACTGTTGTATAAATAAAAATTGGGTAGGTTATGATTTTACTGATTGGAATTCAATGAAATGTATAAAATTCTGACAGGAAGAATGTTCCTGATGTTGGAGAGGTCCAGGAAAAACTAGTCACCATTTAAAGATAAGGGATAAACTATTTAGGTCTGAGATTAGGAGAAACATTTTCACTCATGTGTGTTGTGAAACTCTCTACCACAGAAAGTTGATAAGATCAATTTGTTAGATATATTCAATAGAGAGTTGAAAGTGAGTTGCAAGTTTCAGGGAGAATGGAGAGAAAGCAGAAATAGGGTGGCATGGCTGGCGTTGCAGTTAGCACAACGCCTTTACAGTGCCAGCAATCGAGGCCAGACCTGGGTTCGAATCCCGCACTGTCTGTAATGAGATTATATGTTCTTTTCGTGTTGTGTGGGTTTTCTCTGGGGGTTATGGTTTTCTCCGGGGGTTCTGGTTTCCTCCCCCAGTTCAAAACGTACTGGAGGTGTAGGTTAATGGGGTGTAAATAGGGCAGCGCAGACTTGTGGGCCAAAATGTCCTGTTACTGTGTTGTATGTCTAAATTTATAAATTTTAAATTAATCATACTAGACAGTGAAGCACTCTTGAAGGGCTGAATAGCCTTCTCCTGCTCCTATGTTCTACATCTCTATTTGCAGCCTCCTTCAGCAAAATGTGGATGATTGATCTTGGCCTCCTCCAAGGACCTAGCAATCAAAGGATCCCATCTATGACCAATTCATTTAATTTAATAACAGTATCAAGGCTGAGGGCATTGATACAACATCAGAGTGCAACAGCATTATAGTTAAAATGCAGAGAACCAGATATGCTTCCAGTCAAGTTTATGTTACCATAATTCAATACTTTAAGAGAAGCTCAATACCATTCAGTTTATTGGCCGAAAAAAAAACCCCACAATTTTCTCCAACACCATCTAGAAGATCACAGCTAGGAGTTAATTTAATCTGTTATAACTTGAATTGATAACTAGCCAAGTAGTATTCTATGGAATACTAAAGGATCTCTTGCTGGTTTGGTTTATTCAACAGTATACCATAAAATAGAACATATTTTGAAGGAAAGAGTGAATGACATTGAGATGGCAAAAGGCAATGATTCAAGGACTGGAGCATGATCAATCAAAAAGGTCTGCTATGTCAGCATGTGGTAAAGGATGGTAGAGATGGGAAGTAAATACTGGTGTAGCAAAGAGGGAGAATAGTAGGAAAATAATTTTTAAAGCATTTCCTTTTTGAAAGCAGAATCTTAAAGCCCTTGGACCACAGCAGCAGCTAGTGGCCAAAGCCAGAAATCCCCATTGAAAAATCCTTGACACACAAAATCTTTAAATGACCATTTCTACACTTTAATTTATGAGCAAGACTTGATTGAAACTGAGAGATGAACTTCAAAAAGAGACCTAGTTAACAATTCAAGGCGTGAAAAATATTTATTTATTTATTTGCAGCATGGTAGAAATCGATTAGGCCATTTAAACTCATGCCGTCCAACAACACCCAAATGAACCTACAACACCGCATGTTTTGGAAGTTGGGAGGAAACTGGAGCACAAGGGAAAACCCATGTAGACACAAGGAGAATATACAAACTCTACAGACAGTGTCTGATTTGAACCCGGATCGCTGGTGCTGTACCAGCATTGTGCTAACCACTATGCTAAACCCACTGTGGCAAAGTGTGGCATGATGGGGTCATCATTTCTGTCAGAACCAACTATACATATATATAAACATTTGTTATACATTTTAAAAAACTATCTAATATTATTAATTTTTGCACTATTGACTGTTGCCAGCCTGTAGATAGGATGAATTTGCAATAAATACTAAGCAATTCTGCAGTGAGAAAAACCCAGATTGAATTACTTGCACTTATATTAGTATACCACTGAATCCTCAACTTCGTGACTTGTAGGCAGAAAAAAGCACAGGCCTTCTTCAGCAATGGCCAGGACATAATAGGTAATCTTTTTACCTCTTCAAATTAATCCAAAGGAAATCACTTCTCAGAGAGCAGACTGTGCCTTTATTCAAGAGATGGCATCTCCAAAAGTGTACAGGTACACAATCCTTTATCTGGACATCTAAATTCCGGAAACCTCCAAAATCCGGCAAGTGGGGCGAGAGACCGGCAATGTGAGTCGGATGGGCGAGGGGAGAGACCGGCAGTGCGAGTCGGGCGGATGAGGGGAGAGACCGACAGTGCGATCAGGTGGGAGACTGACCGCATGAGTCTGGGGGAGAGACCAGCAGCGTGAGTCGGGCGTGCGGGGGGGGGGGGAATGGCAGCGCGATTGGAAGGGGGTAAGGGGTGCATACAGCAGCACAATTCGGGTGGACTTAAATCTGGCTTTCCGAAATCCGGAAAAATCAGAAAATCAGAAATTCGGAACGCACTGTCCCCCAAGGGTTCCGGATAAAGGATTGTGTACCTGTAGAACTATCAGTATTCACTTGAAATTCTGCCCCAATTTGCCCCAAAATCTCTGGTGTGGGATTTCTTTGCTGCCAATCCAATGATTTAGAAATAAAGGCTTCTTATCAATCATGTACAAGCTACAGTAGACAATACATCAAAATGTAGATATGATAACAAGATTCTCTTTTAGGTCTTTGCACAAACAGCATCAAGCAAAAGCTTTTTGCATTGTATTTATCTAGAGCAGTTATGCAATTTTGGATCTGATAACATTTGGTTAAAATAACTGTTAAACTGACCATCCTAAGAAGCATGTTCTGAAGATTAAACAAGTTAGATAATAATTACATTCACAGCCTAGTCAACATTGAATAAAGGTTGCTTTACATAAAGATGCTTTTCAGTCATGAGAAATTATTGTACATATCAGGCTGTGCTTTGTAGCCTCAATGTACATCATAACAGAAATGAGAGAATTTGAAGATAATATGAAGAAAAATGTTACAGAATTGTACCTCACTTTTGAGTTGACTACCAGATTCACATACCCAGCATGGGAAAAGCTATAGATACCAACAGAAATAAGGTGGTTCATTAAGCACAGCGTCTTGCCAAGCCCTAAAGAGTAGATATTGTTTTTACAGACACAATAATGGAGGAAGTTTAGCAAGTTACCAGATACCAACCACAATTAAGCTTATGGAAATTTAGCAGGCTTGGTGGCTCAGAAGGGAATGGAAGGTAAAATATAGAGGATTCATTAGATAGTGTAACAAACAGGAGATTCTATGGAGGATATCAGGACTCCCGAATAGGATGCTGCGTCTCAGAAACCATGGTCAGAGGTTGAGTCCACAACATTCTTGAGAGGGAACTCATGTTCCACATTGGTACCAATGATATAGATAGGATAAGGTGGGAGATCCTGAAGAGTTAGGAAAGAATCTAATAGAAAGGACTTCAAATATAGTAATCTCTGCATTGCTGCCTGTGCCACATAACTGTGAGGGTAAAAATAAGAAGTTATGGCAGTTGGATACATGGCTGTAGTTGGTGCAGATTTGTGGATTATGTGGATCTCTTCTGGGGAAGGTATCCTGCAATAGAGAGATCTGTGCCTGAGATGATGGCATCCTGTAACTCAAGGAGTTGCAGACTCCAGGGGAGCAGCAGGGCATCAGAAATGGGGAGAACACCCCCACCCCATTGAAAATGAGAAGCATGGGATTTGATCCTAAAGGACAGTGATCATAGCAGCAGACCAGCGAGGTGCTCAGCGGCTGGGGGATCCACATGGGCTGCTGGATACAGGCCCATGGGAACCACTTATCAGAGCTGGGATTCAAGAGAGTACTGAAGGAAAGAAGGGCTCCCTAAGGGCCTCTGGCACAGGTTTCCTAATCCTGTCAGAGGTTTGGATCTGGAGCTCAGTTTGCCAATGGATCGAATGGGAGTCTGTGCGGCTGCAGAGGCGCTAGGATGCTGGAGGTGAATCCACAGGCACTCAGTGACTCTGAAGGGATTCTTTTTTGCTTCTCTTTCTCTTGTTCTGCAAGGGGCTCCAGGCAATACTAATGGAGACTCTTTGTCTGACATGGCAGACAGAAGTTAAAGTATAATCATGCATGTTACATTTTTAATGTATAATTACATGACAATAAAATGGAATCTTGTACAAAAGGGACAGATTACACCTGAATTTGAGAGGGACCCATATCCATACAGGCAGGTTTGCTAGAGCTGTTGGGGAGGGTTTAAACTGGGTTGGCATGATTATGCAAACAGAGTGTTAGGTCAGATGATGAAGCAATTGTTGGAATGCCTAGAAATTAGTGATCAGTGGTGTTCTGCAGAGATCTGTTCCAGGACCACTGCTCTGTGATTTTTATAAATGTCTTGGATGAGGAGTTGTAAAGGGTGGTTAGTAAGATAGCAGATGACACAAAGGTTGGATAGTGCAGAAGATTGTCATATAGACAGGGATATAGAAAGGATGCAAAGTTGAACAGATAATTGGCAGATGGAGTTCAATCCTGAAAAGTTTGAAATGATGGAAGGTCAAACCAGAAGGCTGTGTACAGGGTTAATGATCGGATACTTAACAGTGTGGAAGAAGAGGGGCCCGTGAGGAAAGCTAGGCATAAATATAGTCAATTGAATAAGCTGGAAAATATTTAATGAAAGAAGTATTAAGAATATGGGTGATGAATTTACTGCTTAGTAAACATGGATCTGTGCAAGCATTAAGAATATGGCTTTTGAGCTTGGATCTGTACATGGATAATGATTTTGTGACCATTAAAGAGGATTGGTTGTTTGATGTTCAGTGATTTAGATGTTTGATGTTCGGTGATTTAGAATTTTCAAAAGGGATAGAGAGGGAGGTAATAGAAGGTGGAAGGGGAGAGGGGTTGGTAGGCAAAGTGGTATTGCAAATCAGTGATAGCATCACAGCTGCAGAAAGGGAAAATGTCATGAAGGGATTGACAATTGAGCTAAAGTAGATGAAAGTCAGAACAGGAAGGGAGCAATCACACAAACACATCTATAAATATTCTCCTCCCCACCACCCCCCCCCCCCCACCCCACCATTCCACCATAGCCTCCAGGCCAATGAAAATGGAATAGTGTAAAAATAATAGTATTGTTGTCATGGGTGACTTCAACTTCCCTGATATTGATTGGCACAACCTTAGTACAAAAGGGCTAGATGGTTCAGAATTTGTTAGGTTGTGTCCAAGAAGGAGTCCTTACACAGAGCATGGAGAGGCTGACCAAAGGAGAGGCACACTGGATCTAGTATTGGCCAATGAACTTGATCAGGTGACAGACCACTCGCTGGGCAAGCTTTTCAGAGATAGAGGCCACTATTCCCTGACTTTTAGCATATAAGGATAGGAGCAGACAATATGGGAAAGTACTTAATTGGGGGTGAGTTAATTGTAATGGAATTGGACAGCAATTTGGGAACATTAATTGAGAATAAATGTACTTCCTCAAGAACAGATGTTGGGAGAATGGGAATTATAGACCAGCAAGTTTTACATCAGCGGTGTGCAAATTATTGGAGAGAATTCTTAGGGACAAGATTTACAAGCAATTAGAAAAGCATAGTCTTACCAGTGATGGTCAGCATACCTTTCAGAGGGGTAGGTCATGATTCATGAGCCTAATTGAGTTTTTTGAGAAGGTTATGAAGGAAACTGAAGGCAAGATGGCGGATGTGGTTTAAATGGATTTTTAATCAGGTATTTGACAAGATTTACCATGGTTGGCTCATTCATAAAGCCATGTCACGGAATCCATGGCTGCGTGGATTCAGGATTTTGCTCGACACAGGAGAGGGTGAAAGCAAGGGGAGGGAACTCTGCCTGGAAATTGGTCACCAGTGGTGTTCTGCAAAGATCTGTTCTAGGACCATTGCTCTGATTTTTATAAATGACTTGGATGAGGAGTTGTAAGTTTGCTGAAGACACAAAGGTTGGAGGTGTTGTAGATAATGCAGAAGATGGAAAACATAGGCAGGAAAATAGAAAGGATGCAAAGGTGAGCAGGTAAGTGGCAGATGGAGTTGAATCCAGTAAAGTTTGAAATGATGGAAGGTTAAACCAGAAGGCTGAGTATAGGGCTAATGGTCGGTTATTTAACACTGTGAAAGAGCAAAGGGACCTTAGTGTTCAAATCCATACATCTCCCAAGGGGGTTATGCAGGTTGGTAGGTTAGTTAAGAAGGCTTATGGGGTGTTGGGCTTCATTAATTGCAGAATTGAGTTCAGGAGTCGAATAGTCACGTTGCAACTTTACAAATCTCTAGTGAGTCCACACTAGAGTACTGGGTTCGGTTCTGGTCACCTCATTGTAAGAAGGATGTGGAAGCTTTGGAAAGTGTATAGAGATTTAGCAAGATGCTGTCTGGATTGAAGAGCATTGACTTATGAAGAAAGGTTGAGTTAGCTTGGCTTTTCTCTTTGGAATGACAGAGGTTGCGAGGCGACATAATAGAGATGTACAAGATCATGAAAGGCATAGAAAGAATAGACAGCCAGCACCTTCTTCCTTGGGCAACAATGGCCAATAACATAAGACATTGGTTTAAGGCAAGCAGAGGAAAGTTTAGGGGAGATATCAGAGGAAGGTTTGTTTGTTCACAGGGAATGGTGGATGACTGGATTTCACTGCCAAGGATCGAATGTATGTTTAAAAGATTCTTAGATAAGTACATGGATGTAGGAAAAATGTAGGTTTATGGGGTGTGAGGGAGGTAAAGGTTAGATTGATTGTTGAGTAGGTTAATAAAGGTCAGCATAACATCGTGGGTCAAAGGCCCATATGGTGCTGTACAGTTCAATGTTCGAAAATCACTCTGGCTTTGAATATTCAGAAGTTACTCTCAAAGGCCTAAAAGTCAGTCAAATCAATTTTCAATACTGAATGTCTATAATCTATTATCCAAAATCAAATATTGTATATATTCAAGAAAATATTCAAGTACAATTTGTTAATACAGCCACATTTCGTCAGACGCCCGATCAAGTAACGTCTGACCAGATACGTCCAAGGTCACTATAAGGCATTGATTCTCAAGGTGGGGTGTGGGAATATTTTGGTGGGGCATAGGAATATTTTGGGAAATAATTAAAAAGTTGGTTTGAAAAAAAAACTCGTTATTTTGGTGTGAAAGATGCGACTTTGCAACAATGTTAGTACAACACAACTGTGGTAACTTTCAAGTAAAATCACTTTGTTCTTTTTATTTTCATAATATGTGTTTCTGCTCTTCCGATATTTCTCTGTTGTTTCTCTTATTTTAATTGTTGTTATCCTTGGTTAACATTATATTTTTTCTGACCGGTGTTATTATCATCCATTCCAAATTATCTCATTGGTGACAAGGATTCCAAATCATCTCAACAATCATGTCTCCATCAGTTCAGTAGTGAGTGAGACCTGTATCCATATGTATTCATTTGTGCACTAGCGTATTGTTGGGGGGGCAGAGGGTCCTCCCAAGATGCCAGCCTGAGGGGGATGCCAAAATCGGAAAAAAGAAGGGACCTCAGAAAGTAAAGCACAAGGCTAGTGCAGTTTTGATGCACTCTCTGTGAGAAAAAAAATGAGAGAAACAGTGCTAGTGTATTTTTTCATTTTTTTTAGGGCCCATATTCCTCCTTTGATTCAATCATTACTTTTATTACATTTTTCAACTCCAAGACAATATTGATTAATCTCTTTCAGGGGGCTCGCGCTGTTGTTTAATCTCTTTCAGGGGGTTCATGCTGTCAATATATTCAAAATGAGCAGACCAAGCAAGCAAAAGGTTTGCCAATATTCAGTGGTGTTCTTGAAGTTTGGGTTTCTACCTGCTGTACATAATGAATGTGCACCTTTTTGCCTATCATGCCAACAGAATTTAACAAATTAGTCAATGAAAACAGGCCATCTTGAAGCTCATTTGAGGGTAAAACATGCCAATTCAAAATTGGAATATTTTAAAATCATTGAAAGAGAAGTTTGAAAATAGATCAAAAATCACTTCATTATTAGCTCTTTGCAGACAATGCTGCTTTAGTTTCCCATTCAGAGCCAGCTCTTCAGCGCTTGACGTCCTGTTTTGCGGAAACTGCCAAAATGTTTGGCCTGGAAGTCAGCCTGAAGAAAACTGAGGTCCTCCATCAGCCAGCTCCCCACCATGACTACCAGCCCCCCCCACATCTCCATTGGGCACACAAAACTCAAAACGGTCAACCAGTTTACCTATCTCGGCTGCACCATTTCATCGGATGCAAGGATCGACAACGAGATAGACAACAGACTCGCCAAGGCAAATAGCGCCTTTGGAAGACTACACAAAAGAGTCTGGAAAAACGACCAACTGAAAAACCTCACAAAGATTAGCGTATACAGAGCCGTTGTCATACCCACACGCCTGTTCGGCTCCGAATCATGGGTCCTCTACCGGCATCACCTACAGCTCCTAGAACGCTTCCACCAGCGTTGTCTCCGCTCCATCCTCAACATTCATTGGAGCAACTTCATCCCTTACATCGAAGTACTCAAGATGGCAGAGGCCGACAGCATTGAATCCACGCTGCTGAAGATCCAACTGCGCTGGGTAGGTCACGTCTCCAGAATGGGTGACCATCGCCTTCCCAAGATCGTGTTATATGGCGAGCTCTCCACTGGCCACCGTGACAGAGGTGCACCAAAGAAGAGGTACAAGGACTGCCTAAAGAAATCTCTTGGTGCCTGCCACATTGACCACCGCCAGTGGGCTGATATCGCCTCCAACTGTGCATCTTGGCACCTCACAGTTTGGCGGGCAGCAACCTCCTTTGAAGAAGACCGAAGAGCCCACCTCACTGACAAAAGACAAAGGAGGAAAAACCCAACACCCAACCCCAACCAACCAATTTTCCGCTGCAACCGTGTCTGCCTGTCCCGCATCGGACTTGTCAGCCACAAACGAGCCTGCAGCTGACGTGGACATTTACCCCTCCATAAATCTTCGTTTGCGAAGCCAAGCCAAAGAAGATTAGCTGTGCAAACTACAGCCCTGAATTGTATCCTATGAAATTTCTCTGCTGATAGCAAAACATGGGAAGAATCATACGATTGGGGAGGAACTGATTAAACCCACAATATCATTGTTTCTCAAAACACTTCTGCAAAAGGATGACAAAGATGTCTGAGCAATGCCATTGAGTAATAGTACTGTCTGAAACAGAAGACATGGGTCAAGATGTTGAAAAACACCTTATTGAGAAGTTGAAATGACAAATGCTCAAAAATTATTTGGATGAAAATGAAATACCAAAATGAAACATTTTGCTGTAGATGATGCACCTGCTATGATGGATTAAAAAAAAGACACAGGATGTTTAAAATTAAAGAAGGATAAAAATCCAAACATGTTGGTTGTGCATTGTGTTATCCATCGAGAAAACTTAGTTGCCAAGAAATTTCCCCCTGTTCTACACAAAATACTGCATTCTGTGATCAAGTGTGTCAGTGCCATCAAAGATAATGCCAAATGTGAACATCTGTTTAAGCAGTTTTGTGTCAATAAAAAGCAGAACATATGATTATTGCTTCACACTGAAATAAGGTGGTTGTCAAAGGGAAATTGCTTCAAAAAGTTCATGGAACTGTTCGATCTCCTCAGTGAGTTTTTGAAGGACATACCTGAAATTAAGCTCTTGCTAACAAAAGATGTGTTACTTGACAGACATTTTTGCAAAACTAAGTACATTGAACAAGCAACTCCAAGTAGCAAATATGATGCTCGTTGATGAAAAAAAACAAAGATATTTAGATTCATGACACTTCTAGAATTATGCCAAAGGAATATTTCTGCAAGAAATTTCAGTCAATTTGATTGGTTGAATAAGTCTGAGGTAACTAATGCTGTTGATCATTTGAAAATGTTCGTTACTGACTTCAATGATTGATTCTGTGATTTAAAGGCAATTGATTTCCCCTCTTGGTTAACTCAGCCATTGCTGGTGGACTTATCTGAAGTTCCAGTGCAATACCAAGAGGAGTTACCTGAGCTGCAACATGATGAATCTGTGAAAACCCTGTTCAAAGTGAAAGGAACCATGATGTGGCTGACTAACAAGAGTGAACAAAATACCCAAACTCAACTACTTTAGCAAGGGAACTATTGATACATTTTCCATCATCTTGTTTAGTAGAATGTGGCTTCAGGGCTGTTAGTGATTTGCTACAAGCTAAGAGAAACTGACTGGAAATTACAAAATGTGGAGATTTAAGGTGGAAACTAACAAAATTAGTCCCTCAAATAAAAAAAATCTGCAGTCAGCATCAGGGGCAAGGTTTTCCACTGAAGTGACAATTGTTGAATGTATGTTTGAGATGGTTGACATATCGAAGTAGTAGATGAATATGAAATATGTGTCCCAGTGTACTCCTTCCCCTAATTGCATTGAAATACACTTGCAGTAAATGGTTTAATTAAAACTTCTTTTCAATATACAACTTGTTCCCTCTCATGGTGGTGCATATATTATTTTGAAAAATTAAAGTAGGGCCTAGGGCAAAAAAAGGTTGAGAACCACAGCCATAAGGGCTTAATAAAAATTTACGCCAGGACCAACATTAGCAGGCATTAGCGGACTTCAAGTCATGCATCACACATTCAACATGCAAGCTCAAAAGCGAAAACAAAGTGATTGTGCTGCCAGCTGCATAATGATACACAGTATACACCTAACATAGTATAGTACAGTACAACTCCGATTATCCAAAACAACCAGAAATCCTCATTTATCTGAATTTTTTTCGGAGCCGAATTGACCTCACAGGTTTAAAAAAAATTAATACGACATTAAATTAGAACGACGATTGTGCTCATTTCAGGTAATTCTCTCCTCTCTCTCTTTCCATTTCTTCTTTACCTTCCCCTATTGACTTTTCTCTCCAACTTTCCTTCTCAAACTGCGTGCCACAGTCTACCAGCTGCAAGCAGTTGGAAGAATTCCTTGTCCCGCCAGCGTCATCAAGGAGAGCAGCCTCCTAGGCAGGAGTGGGACCTCGGGCTCAGTGGCATTCCCTCCCCTTCCCTCCTCACCCCTTCTCTCCCTCTCTCCCCTCCCTTTTTCTCCTCGGCACAACTGACGCCAACTCCGAACCCTCACCTTGGCCTTCTACTGCACATGCTCACCGACTCCCTGGTGTGCGTGTGCAGTAGGCCTTAGGGGAGGATTCGGATTCGGGACTCAAGCGCTCTGGTGACTGGGGAGACAGGAGACACCGAGCTACTAATGAGTGTTTCACCAGCCGGGAAGCCTTCTCAGGATCAGTGGCAGGGCAGCGGTTGGGACGTATTGAGGATTGGCAGTGCCCAGCATTTTTTTGGGTGAGAATTAAATGTTATTTCAATGCTTAAAAAGCCTTCCCTTGTTGTTTGATGTTATTTAAACATGTATTTTTTTTTAGACTGCTGGCATGTAATGCCACAATCAAGGAATTTTGCCGCTACACAGGCAATCTAAAAAGGAACGTGCAGAAATTCAGAGTCAATTCCTGCACCATGATTTATCCCGCAAGATTCCTACAACTTTTTGGAGTAAGCTCGCAGTGTAAATCATACTGGAAAAATTTGTTGATGGTCATCCACTCTACTACATGTCCAACCACCAGGACTGTTGCACTCAGGTACTTGCAGTCTAAAAAGGCACCCAGTGTGAACGACCACACAGGCAGTAATTATGTTAATTTTTTTTCTGTGATTTTCCCTACATTGCAGACTAAAAACCATAATTGACACAAGTGATTTACTGTTGCTTCTGGGCTGTTGTTTTTAAAAA